>NC_132866.1:6766799-7131799 GCF_048164855.1 Canis lupus baileyi
CCCATTCCTGTCACCCCACATGGGACTGTGCTTTCCATGAGGGCAGGAGCCAGCTTCGCTTTGCTCATCACTTTTCTCAGAGCCTATAGCAGCACCTGGCACCTACTGAGTGCTCCATAAACATTGACTGAATGAATGAATCCGTGAATCCATGAAGGATCTAATGGAGCAACAGCCCTGTGTGGTTACAGTTGGGAACAGAGAGTCTCCTATCATCTCACAGGAGGGACAGCCATCTACCATGTGTCCCCAACCTTAACACTCAGAATACAAGTTTTCACCTCCCCAGAGGCAGGGTAGGCTTCTTTCTCCACCCTAGAGGAGGACCACATACCCAGAAATCAGTGGATTTTTTTTTTTTTTTTTTTTTTGCCTCTGGAATTAATAAGGTGTAAGGTCCTTTGCCAGGGAGAGGCAGCAGTAGGTGGGGCAGAGAGGTGGCTCACTCCCATCAGAATTTAGAAGAATGAGCAAAAGGAAATGACTGTGCCCAGGATTCAGAACCGTGAATTGAAATGAAGAATTCGTCTCATGAGTACAGAGCCAAGAAGAGAGCAAAGGGCAGAGAACTATTCAAGTCCGTGGGGATCTTAATTTTCCTAATAGCAAATTTATTTAAAAGGCTTAATCATAAAGTGAGGATTGCCTATGCATGTTCAATTTCAAACTTCATCAGATTCTGAGACGATAAAGCCGTCCTCATCAGGTTAGCAGAAATATAAAAATGAAAGAGACGGGGAAGAAGGGAGATGGTTTGAGGGTTTTACAAAAAAAAAAAAAAAAAGGAGAAGTGTAATCTCCAGAGCAGAATCTATAAATAGACCCAAAAAATCAGCAAGAAATGAAAATCGATAGTTAAGCAAAAGCAAGAGTTAAGTTCTTAAAGAAAAAAAAAGATTTTGTAGAGCAATCAACCATTCAATTTATGGAACCATTTCCAGATGAGCAAATGGAATGACCAGGATTGAGTGCCTGCCAAGGGCTGCTTGCCCCTCACTGACCACCTGTGCTCTGTGAGGCAGCCCCCTGTGTCGGGCATCCCCTGCCTGGGTCTTTCTGAGGCACAAGGATCCCACCGCCCGCCCCTAGAGGTGATTTCAAAGAAAGCTAATCCAATTCCTTTAACTAGTTAACAAGGCCCTACACTATCTCCAAAGGTGGACTAAGCTTTTAGGGCCCCCAAAAGTGAGCTAAAAAAGACAGTCTATGTCCTTGAGGGGTTTATTACCTGATAAAATGGAGACAAGTATCCCCCCAGATTGTAAATCATGGCAGGAGAATTTCTCCATAAGAGATATGCAGAGCTCTGTGCTTTCTTTTGAAGAGAAAGCGGTTTAATCTCAATCAGAAAGGCAATATGAATAGAAAGCTAGAAAAAATAGAGATCATGCAGGAGAAATTTTAAATAATCTGTAAACTACCGGCTAAAGATAATCACTGCCCACCTTTTAACCTATTTCCCTCCCGCCTTTGTGCCTATATAAAATAACTTGTTTTATAAATTGCCTACGCTGTTCGGATATTATACCACAAGCAGGTTCCCATGCCATTGGATACTCTTTGAAAACACAATTTGTATGCAATTGCATATTTCACACAGGGACACGCTGTGATATATTGGGCCACGACACTCTCGATGAACATCGAGAGTCGAGAATGTGCACCGTTTCCATTTAGGGAACATACAAGTAACACTGCAGCACATCTTCTTATGTAGGAGTCTCTGATGGCATTTCCAGTGCTTTCTATAAAATAGACTCTTACAAGTGGACTTACTGGGTTTATGGAGAGAATTCTAAAATCTGAACCACAGGCCAAATTGGATTTCTCAATGATTATATCAATTTAGACTCTACAGGCAATACAAGAGACTGCCCGCTGCCTGCTGGCCAAGTTTAGGGGCTATCGTTGTTTTAGAGTCCTGGACCATGAAATTTTTAAAGTAGAAGAGGTTCTTCCTGATTTGCGTCATCAGGAGTTTTCTTGGAGAAAGAGGGATTCAAAGTGGGAGGTATCGTGGTGGAGACATGCGGAGGTGGTGCTCTGGGTGGAAGATCCTGTAAGCAAAGGGTCAAGGGTGGAAATGGCATTCACATCCAAGAATGGTGGGTGTCCAGAGTGGCTGTTAAGGAAGGCGTAGAAGGTGGACTGGACAAAAACGCTGGACAGACAGGAAGGGCCTTTAAGGAAGGGCCACTGTAAGTGGGCAGCTTGCAGTCACTCACAAACAATGGTGAGACATGGAAGCTTGGCAGGGCCATGCAGTGAATGGCACTTCGATCTGGAAGCTTCGTCTGGCCAGATGTGCTGGAGAGACCGGAGAGGAGGGGAGCTAACGGCATGGAGATCAATCCTGAGCAGCTTCAGTGGTCCAGGGAGGAGGTGATGACAACCACGTCTTTGGGGACAGATAGAGTCCAGGAGCACGTTCATGCATGCAGACATACTGGTAGATTGATGTGCGTGTTTTCTCTCTGCCACAAAGCCGTTAGCTCCCCAGGGTCAGGGATTGGGTCTCACTCTCTTTTATAGAGTTCCTAGCACCAGGCACACAGGATGCATTAAATACATCCTCACTAAATTGAGAATGATGGCTCCATCTGGTTTCATTCACTCAAGAAACACATAAGAAACATCAGATGAGCCAGACACTGTACCTGGACCTCTGAGGACCCAGTCACAGGCTCTGCCCCCAAGGAGCCTCCAGAAGGGGATGGCATCTTGAGGCCTATAAATCTGCATCTGCACCTCTACCATGGGCTCCATAGGCACAGGCAAGAGTGGGGAGGTGGGGAGTGATCTGGCTGGCTGGCCCCTTGTGATGGTGACCACAGCCACTGGCAATCAATACATTCTTTCTCTGGATGAAAGCCATGGTCAGAGAGAAGCAGGGACTCATGTGGAGGTTTTGGAGGAGAGAAGTGTTGTTCAGTATTTGTTGGTCAAAGGGGGCTGCTACCTGTCCCGAATGCAGGTGACATGCAAAGGGCCCTGAATTGTGGGGGTGATAGCAGAGAGCAGAATGGAGGATGGCTGCCACAGAAGGGAGTGGGAGAAGGTGAGTTACAAAGAAACAAAGGAAAGAAGAGCAAGCAGTTGTCCAGTGGAGTCAGGTGCAGCATGGACATGGGGAGAATGTGCTGGAGATATGAAGGATGGACTAGAGAGGGGATAGCAGGCACACAACACATGAGCCAGCACAGGGCAGTGGCAAAGTCAACCTGAGGGAGCTCCAGAGGACCCAAAACAGATCTCTTACTTGAATTGCTTGAGGAAGTCACCAGCCTGTCAGTCCTGGTTGCCAGTGGGGCCCTGCCCACAGAGGAGTCATGCATTCTGGAGCAGAAACCCCACTGCATGGGCCCAACCTCTTAGAGAAGTTCTTAGGAGCTCAACATGAAAGCAGAGAGGTAGGACTTCCTTCCTCCTCTACTCTGGCTAGCTCCAATTCAGTGACCCATTTCTGAATCTACACCCCTGGACCCTTTTCAAATCACATCATTGTCTCCCGTTGACACCGTCTGTCTAGTTGACAAGTTGAGTGTGTGCATTATCTCAGCATAGCTGGCCTCATTTCTCAGATTAGGAGACCAGGGCTCAGAGTGGAACCAACTTGCCCACAGTCCCCCAAGGAGTATGACAAGATCCAAACCCAGGCCCTCAGACCCCCGATCCCATGCTCTATCCATGCAACACCCCACCTACTGGAACCCAACCAAGATCTGATATCCAAAAGAAAAAGTACCTTCGGTTCCAATTTTCCCCAGAGGAGGACCTTGTGAGATGTCAGAGGAGCGATCCTGTTCCCAGGAACCAGACTGGGATGTGGTGGTTGTGGCAAGAAGCCTTTGGAGAGAGAAAGGAAGACATGCTAAATCCTTGGAGTAAAACTGACAGAAAGTGAAGAACACATCATCAATATACAATAGAATCAACTTGTCTCCAAACCCGAACTTGCCAGCTCCCCTGGTCTTCCCCTCCAGCAAAGCCTCCTCCACAGCAGGAGCCCAAGCATCTTCCTTTCTTTCTTGTCACTACAGCAAGCTCCCAGGCCAGGGGGCTTCTAAGCTTACTGAGTACCAGAATCACACGGATTCTGAGAAAAGTTCAGATCCCTCCCTACCACCTACCCACCTCCAGGATTCTACCATTTTTAATAAGGTGGGGGACTCAAATTTGGAGAAATATTTCCCTGGTCCCCCACTTTGGGTCACTTCTCCAGTTAAAACCCTGCAGGGACTCCTCTCCCCTAAAGGTGAAGTCAAAGCTCCAGGACACAGCCTACAAGGGCCCCATCTCTCACCACTTCTTGCTGCCCCTAATTTCTGGCCAAACCAAGTTGCTCCATCACATCCCAGCCTGTCCTAGCCCCAGAGCATCCATATTCTGTGTGTCCATGTAGGTCTCAGTTCAACGGCAGCTTCTCAGAAGACCTTCCCAGACTCGCCACCACCCCAACGATGAAGACACCCACTCCCTGTTCCTTTCCCCTGTGTGGTCCTCCCCATGGGTGTGGTTGGAGTCTGTCCCGGGGGGCCTCCCAGTCACCTGCAGGACTATCCTGGGCCTATGGGTAGGCCTGGCCTTGGCACGTGTAACAAGCACTTCAGGTGATCCTGTTGGAAACTCAAGTTTGAGAATCACTGCCCTTTGCCCTAAAAGGCAAGACCCTGTTTTAATAAGAAGAGCTAGCATTCCTTGAGTATCTACTGTGTACTGAATGTTGTACTGAGCACTTTATGTAAATTAGTTTCTGGAATCCTCACGATGGCAATTTATTATCCCCCGTTTACAGGTGGGGAAACTGACCGGAGCCAACCACTTGAGTTGAATCACACTATCACTGTGTCCCATCCCCCAGCAGGGCAGATGCCACCCAAAGTGGCCATGTCAGGAGAGTTCGAAGGGGCAGTTCACAGACACGGGGGCACGATTTAAGGGAACCAACAAGAGATGTACAGTATCTCGGGCTGGTGACAGCAGGAAGACCTGACCACCCCTAGGCCTGAAGGACAGAAGGGTAAGAGCCTCTGGGACCCACAGCGAGGTAGGTGTAGACAGAAAGCCTCTGGAAAGCAGCTTTGGTCTACAGTGTGTGGGCGGAGGGGAGCACAGCCAGAAAGGAGAACCCGAAGAACCTTCTCCCACTCTTGTCCCATGTCACATCTGGTCAGTGCCTCCCACAGGCTCAGGTTGACCAGAAGCTAGAGCACAAGAAAGCCTACAAATGTGGCCCATTCAGGCCAGCGCCCCAGGGCACAGAGCAGAGTACAGTGGGGCAGAGTGGATCAGGAGAACCAGCTAGAAGGTCCAGCCCAATCCCACCGCCAGCAAGTGGTAGTCGGAGCTGGATTGGCATCTGTATCCTTCCTCACTGCATGGCCCCATCCTGGTGACTCTAAAAGAATGCAGTGCCTGGGATTCCTTAGAGTCTCAGTGACCATTTGATCTGAATGAATGAATGAATGAATGAATGAATGAATGAATGAATTGCTAAGTGGAGTGCATATGGATTTAGGAATCAGACCTCAGGATGGAGCTTCACCACTTCGAACTGTTGTGACCTCACGTCTCTGAGCCTCAGTCTCCTCGTCTGTGATTTATGGGTGATCATACCACCTCCCTTAGAGCCCCGGTGTGAGAAGCATGCGACCTGATGCATACAGAGCACCGGACACTGAGCATCGATAAATGCTAACAATAGTTATTATTGGTGATATAATACATAATTGAATGCAGATATTGTGTCTGGGGGATCAGGACTTAGCTGGTCATTTGCTCTACTCATCTGCTATTTGACAGAGGGGAGGTGGGGAGAGAGAAGAGAAGGGTAAGTGGAAGGATTCCCCCCCACCCCCGCCAGTGTCAAGGGCGGGCCGAGCCCAGTGCTTTGTTCTATGTATGAAGAGCCCCCTCTAACTTCATTAGTCATAAGCGTGGCATCAAGCAATAAGTTAATTTCTAACTGTGGCACTTGATAAATTTTCCATTTATCTCATTAGTTTTTACAGCCTGCAATATTGGTGAGAACACTTCCAATTAACCATATGGGAAGCTTCAGTATGGAATCACAACAATTTTTTTTTAAATGTGTTATTTAACCAAATAAGAATCACAGCCCCCAGAAATAAAGATGCTTGGTACCAGCATTGAAGTCCCAGGGAAGAAGTGCTTCCAGAAGGCTTGTCAGTCAGGGTCCTGAGTTGAGGGGCTTACCTGGAAGGGAGAGGTCTGAGCGGGGTGCTCCCCCTCCCAGTCCCTCAGGGCCTCAGGGAAGGAACCAGTAAAGGAATTCAGAGGCCTGGCATTGAGGCCAGACCGTGAAAATTGGGTGTCAGGGGACTCCATTCCAAAATCTAACCGGTAGCTGGAGAAACTCCTTGGTTTAGCTAGTAAGCATTTCTCAACTCCTCATCTTATGTGATGATCACAAAAGTCTGTGCCACAGGAAGTGATCTCCCAGTTTCATACCTGGGGACATCAAGAACCAGCCAGATTCCGGGGCTGCCAAGATCACATGGAAGTCCACGGGCAAGCCGGGGCTCATCTGGACCTTCCAAAGCTGACTCCTCTTGCTGCATCAAGGAACCTAGGACAGGTCCAGACCTGTCCCCTGAGGGACCTGCACCATTCCCCAGGGGCCCTGACTGTGGTGCCTGCAAATTCTCTGGTATCAACTCCCCGGTCCCAGATGGAGTTTTTGGTGAAGGCTGGGTCAGCGGACATCTCAGTCCCATGATGCCAAGAGTGGTCCCAGCTGCGGGTGTAGGATTCAAGTACATCCCCAGGAGTCTTCATCCTGGACGGAGAAAGGAGCATCTGGAATTCTGTCCTTGGGCTAACCTGGAGAGGCCAGCCTGAAGACAATGGAAGCCTCATTCTTGGGGATCCCTGGGTGGCTCAGCAGTTTAGCGCCTGCCTTCGGCCCAGGCTTTGATCCTGGAGTCCCGGGATCGAGTTCCACGTTGGCTCCCTGCATGGAGCTTGCTTCTCCCTCTGCCTATGTCTCTGCCTCTCTCTCTCTCCCTCTCTCTGTGTCTCTCATGAATAAATAAATAAATAAATCTTAAAAAAAAAAAAAAAAAAGGGATCCCTGGGTGGCGCAGCGGTTTGGCGCCTGCCTTTGGCCCAGGGCGCGATCCTGGAGACCCGGGATCGAATCCCACATCGGGCTCCCGGTGCATGGAGCCTGCTTCTCCCTCTGCCTGTGTCTCTGCCTCTCTCTCTCTCTGTAACTATCATAAATAAATAAAAATTAAAAAAAAAAAAAGGAAGCCTCATTCTTGACCACAAAAGAGAATGCAGTAAGCTTTGACAAAGCCGCCATCCAGGGGCCAATGGGTATGGGGAGAGAGAGAAAGAGAAAACTGTTGATGCCAAGGATCCAGACATCCCTGAGACCAACTCTGCCCCCACCTGTCCCAGTTTTACCAGATGAGCCAGTCAGCCCCACCTCCCCCATCACACAGGCTACTTTGAGTGGGATTGAGTGGGGTTGAGTAGGGTGTCTGCACTGCAGCCAGCTAAGAGGGAACCTACTAGTCTCAGTTTCCTTGGCTCTGAGCAGACTTGGATGAGCAAAATCAGTTGTCTTCAAATCATGCTCCCGGAGTGCTGGGAAGATTCTCGGCCTTGGTAAAGGATGGAGAGGGGGGTACTTGGGGCTCCCAACACGGCTTTGGGTTCCCAAGCCAACTTTTATTTGATTCTGAGTCTTAACAAAATGTGAAAAACACTGGCCCAGGTATCATCCAGTGATACCCCAGGAAAAACCCTCTATCAGTGGTTCCACTGGGGGGCGGCTACGCTCCCTTCCCTGGCCTTTCACACTCTGCTGTGAGCTACTCAGAGCAAGTTTTCTTTTCAAGAATTTGGGGCGTGTGGCCTCGCCAACTCAAGACCGGAGTTCCACTGTGACTCGGTCATGTTCTCACTTTCACTATTCTGCCGAAATGTGGACACCTTCCCCTGCAAGTGAGCCGCAGGTTCGGGTTTTTGAACCCTTAGCTGTCTGCTGCCGGCAGAGTGGCCAATGGGACTCCAAGGTGAAAGGCAGGGGTTCTGGCTCAGATTTAGCTCCAACACAGAGGCTACTTCAGCTGCAAGAATTGAATCTGCTCAAGGCCATGTGGCTTTAAGAATTGAGACCTTTCTAATCTCCAGGACGAGAGATCCAGTAGGAGGTAAGGTGCAGACTGGTGCATGGCTCAGAAGGCACAGGGGCTCTCCTTTTCCTGTGCCCTCCCAACCTCAATGTGGTGACAGGGTCACTGCTGTTTGCTCCTGGACCCATTCCCTGCTGGAAGAGAGGTTGGAAAAGTGAGTAATCCAGCATTTTTAATCCCTATAATGTGAGACGGGCTTGTCAAGCACGAGAAAGGGAGCTGGGCAATGCTGCGGAGTGAGTGACCAACCATGTCTACCACACTCACCTGGCCAAGTCACTTCCTCCCTCTGGGTCTCAGTTTCTCCATCTGAAAAATGAGGGACTTTGGTGATTAATAGTGTCCATATTCTTTAGAGCCCTTGTCTTCCAACGATGTGCCTTAGGGGCCACAGCGGGGCCACTGCAGGGTACAGGGAAATGGGGTCTGAGCAGGTGTGACTCTGCCCCCACTTCAACAAAAACAGTTTCATTTGAGCTTCATAAAAATGAAAAAAAGAAATAAGAAAAAAAATCTACTGGGTTCGCTGATTTCTAATATCCCTTGTGGCTCTCTCAAGGACCAGGATTCAAAGTTATAGATCAATTTATAAAAAACGAGAAAATAACCAGGATGATGTGCTTGCTAAGGATGATCCATTAGCTCTGGGGGTTATTCATAATAAACTTTGGAGGTTGATTAAGCTCCTTGGCTTTTTGCCAACTATTAACCAATCCCCATGATGCTGTGGACTCTGTGCCACGGAGCAGAAGACATTCTCCTGGAGATATTCTTGACTCCCTCTGTTCTCTTCAATTATGAAAAGGCAAGCCCCTTACATATATACAATTATTTAAAACTATTTATCTTGCACAGAGGAATTGATCTTTGCAGGTCTTTCTCGCCAGCCTTGACACTGACGAATCGCCTCGGAGATGGTCTCAGAAAGGGAAGACATGCCCCAAATAGATGGCTTTTCTCATCTTAATTTTTCCCCTGGAGGGTCCTCTCCCCTTGGAACCTTCCTTGGCACCCTTTGCCGATTTAACTCCGTGAGTGCCATGCCACAGATAGCACCCACCTTACCTCTATTACCAAGGGCCTCTTACGGGTCAGAGGTTCAAAGGCACGGGCAGGGAAGATGGGGGAAAGCCTCAGAAACCCCCCAGCTTTTGCCCAGGCTTCATCCTTCACTGAGAACTGTTGACAGGTAACTTCAAGGACCGGCTATGGAGCTGATTGCTCTGTTACCTGCATGATCAGAAAACAATTCTAGCCCCTTGGATCTGTAGCCTTTCACACTCTCTCTCTTACTTAGGTGTGTGGGCTCCCTGAGGCTGTTCTGTTAACACCCCCTTTACAGATGAAGAACCTAAGGCCCAAAGAGGCAAAACGGTTCAATGTCTCCCCCAGTGTCACACGGGTAGTGAATGGCCAGGTCAGCGATCGAACTCAACTCTGGTGATTCTGAGTCGAATGCTCACATGAGGACAGACACACAGGAGATTCTCAGTACACCCCACTTCCTCCTCCTCTCTTCCTCTCTCCTCGTGGCTCCGGGCTGCCTCCGTGAGTTCAACGGAGATGGAACAGGTGGACCAAGGGGGGCCCAGCCTTCTTGCAGGCCTCACGGAATTTACTGGAGCTTGTGTTACATGCCAGCTTTTCTTTTTCAAGAACTCATGCAAAACAGAAGTACAGTCTGTCTTAGCTCAGGCTGCTAGAACTAAGTACTAGACAGTGGGCCGCTTCTGAACAAGAGAAAACTACTCCACTCAGTTCTGGAGCCTGGAAGTCTGAGATCAAGGTGCCAACATGGTCAGGTTCAGATGCAAGCCCCCAGGGGTGCAGACGGCTGACCTCTTATTGTATCCTCCCAAGGTGGAAAAAATAGAGTGAAAACAAGCTCTGTTCTTAGGAGGGCACTAATCCCATTCATAAAGACTCCACTCTCATGACCTAATCACCTCCCAGAGGCTCCGCCTCCTAATACTATCACATTGAGGGTAAAGTTTCAACATATGGATTTGGGGAAACACAAACATTTAGCCCCTAACATGATCTCATTATGAAATATTCAAACGACACCGATAAAATAATACAATTAATAATAAAACAAATAACACAACCAAGTCCTTAAGAAACTTACCTCTGATTCCCATTCCCTCCCCAAAGTCCCTACTGGCATTTGTGTACCATGGATCCTTGCAGCTCAACTTCTATGCGTTTATGGTTCTGTGCAGATGAAAATAGCATATAAAGAAATAGGCAGGGATCCCTGGGTGGCGCAGCGGTTTGGCGCCTGCCTTTGGCCCAGGGCGCGATCCTGGAGACCTGGGATCGAGTCCCACATCAGGCTCCCGGTGCATGGAGCCTGCTTCTCCCTCTGCCTGTGTCTCTACCTCTCTCTCTCTCTCTCTCTGTGACTATCATAAATTTAAAAAAAAAAAAAAAAAGAAAAGAAATAGGCAGTTGAGGTTTTTTAATCTGCTGGGATTTTATCATTTAAAATGGTGGTGGTATCATCCCATACACATTCATCTGCAATTTGCTTTATAGAATGTTCCAAATCAGTATGTACTCATTGGCCTCATTTGTCTTTTTTCTGTGACTGGTAAGTCCAATAGTTAGTATGGATGTGTTGTGGTTGGAATAACTAGTCCCTCATTGAGGGACAGAGGGGTTTTTCCAAAGTCTCACTATTAATAACAGTGCTGCAATGGGCACCCTTGTCTTGGTTTCTCACACATAAATGAGTGTCTCTGGAGAAAAAGTGAGCATTGCTGGAGGAAAAAAATAAACCATAAACTAGGTTAAAAGAGAAGCCAATTGGGAGCACATATTTGCAAAGTATACGACAAAGTATTAGCAATCCAATTACGTGAAGAGGGGCCTCAACTTTATACTGAAAAGACCAACAACCCAATAGAAAAGTGGGTGAAGGATACAAAGAGCAATTCAATATGCATAAGAAAAGTTGCTCTACCTCACGAGTAGTCAGGAAATAGCACAGTAAAGCAACCGTAAGGTATCTTTTCTGACTCACCAGAGTGGCACATGTTTTCAGTTGAGTGAGGTCCGTGATTGGCAGGAGTTTGGGGAGATGGCAACTGTCACCGTCAGAGTGCAAGCTGATCCTGCCCTTTGGAGGGCAGGTTGGAAGCATCTTATGGGCCTTCTAATGCCCTTACCCACCCACCCTGCAATATCACTTCTGGAGTGCTGGTCGCTTTATGCTGGTTTGTCCTTGTCACACCTAAGTGTGCTATCCAGGTCAAAGGCAGGCCAACAGGGGCCTGGAAGGGAGCTGCCCAGAGCTGCGTGGGTGGTTGAACAGGCCAGCGTGACCGTGACCCAAGGGCCCCTCTGCCATCCCTGGCCACAAAAAGCCCAGCAGCATTTTCTACCCTGTGCTGGACCCTGGGCCCTTGAGCAAATGTTCATGGTGCCCAGAGGGGGTAATGACACTATAGGATGGAGAGGCATTTCCTGGGGTGGATGAGGTGGTTCTGAAGACCACTCACAGAGTGATCATTCTGGCATGTGCTGGGTTTACCTTGCAACGTTGCAATCCGGCCTGAATGATGGGACTGGGTCCAGGGCACCCTCAGTGTGTTTCCCCAGTCTGAGCAAAGCCTCCATGACTCCCACACAACTGCAATCCTCTCATGTCTCTGGGCAGTTCCCTGGGATGAAATGCATCCCTGTGGCAGGCCTGGCATCACGTGCTACCACCATGTACAGATGTGGCTTTGGCCTAATGCCCCACGTGGCTCCCAGAGACTCTGCCCCTTACAAAGGACTTGGGCTCAAAGGGCACAGGCTTCAGCTGGCTTTGCCACTCAATCATTTTCCTCGGGCCTTCAGATCCTCCCCTGGCCAAATCACTGGAGGATGGCAGTCCAGCCCGGGGCCCATGCAACCAAGTGTTGCAAACTCCATATTGTACCACTTGAGTCACATCAAGCCTTGGGAAAGCCATTTAGGGGCCTGGTTTATGAACTTGAAATAATTCAGTGACAGTGACTCAGGGAGCAGAGGTAAGAGCCAGTCTTGCTATTTGTAAATGTTACAGGCCTTTCCAATAGGACGGGTAAAGATAAAAGCCAGCTATGGCCATAAAGTCCATTTATGTGAGTGGAATGACAACCCATAAAGTCGAACATGAATAAACAGCTTGAAGCTTAGCAGGGCTGAAGGTCTCCAGCTATGAGGACATTGGGGTGCAGAATGGACAGACATGGGACTCAGGGAAAGTTCCTTCCTGGGCTCCCAGGACTAGCCTGGGGACTCCCCGTCGTGCCCAGCCCGCTTGCTCTGATGCTTCCACAGCCCCGTTCCCTCGACACACTCCCGTCCCCCGCCTTGACCAGGAGGCCAGAAATCTGGGCTTCAGTTGCACCGCCAATATTAGATTCTCTGTAAAAATAGAATGATTTTGGGCAGCCCGGGTGGCTCAGCAGTTTAGTGCCACCTTCAGCCCAGGTTGTGATCCTGGGGACCCGGGATCAAGTCCCGCGTCGGGCTCCCTGCATGGAGCCCGCTTCTCCCTCTGTCTCTCTCGCTCTGTGTCTCTCATGAATAAATAAATAATACCTTTTAAAAAATAGTGATCTGAACTATCCCTGCAAATATTTCCTATTTTTAATAACGTGGTATCAATTTGCAAACGGAGTAATGATCTCTGTTACTTTTCAGGAAATTATGTTTAATATGCTTTACTAGAGCCAAGGAAGAACAATTTAATTGAAAGAGCTGCTTTGAACCATATTTAACCTCAGATGTGCTAAATGGAGTGTCTCAGAGATAACTTATGGTTTTTAATTTAATGTAAACTATTCCGCACATAAGCACTGTGTTTTTGCCACTCTAATAACAACTGGTTTGGGTTTAGGAACTAGTTTTCCCATCGTCTCTTTCCTCCCACGAATACTCCGGTGACCATTAAGCCCAACCAGGAGGTTTTCCCACGTAACACCTGAATGAAAGGGCCCGGGAGCTCCGCAGATTCCACTGTCTGGGGACAGCCGTGCCTCAAATGTGACACTTCTCACAACTAGAGAGGATCCGCAGGTTTTTGAGAAGTGCCCATATTTCACTGGCCGGGCTGATCTGGTGCCTGGCCGGCTCCTTCGCTGCTCTGATTAATGGATTCCAGCCACCGTACCAGCACTTTAAATGAAGTTTCGTGCTCACCAAGATTAATTGCCGAATGAAAAATATTGAAACTTTATTATTCACATAATTCATTTGAAGGGATGATCCCGGGAAAATGTAGTATGTGGTTGAAGTTCATCATTTGACAGTAATCGGAGGGAAGGAAGATGGAGAGAAGCACGTGGTGGGATGGCACGGCCCTGCCGCCTGCACTGCTGGGGGCACGGGGGAGCTGGCGCCAGGGTGTTCAAGAAAGCTGGTTATGGGGGTGCCCGGTGGCTTAGATGGTTGGGTGTTGGCCTTGGGCTCGGGTCATGACCTCCGGGTCCTGGGATCCAGCTCTGCATCCAGCAGGGAGTCTGCTTCTCCCTCTCCCTCTGCCTCACCCCGCTGCTCATGCTCTCTCTCTCTCTCTCTCTCTCTCAAGTGAATAAATAAAACCTTAAAAAGAAAAAAAAAAGAAGAAAGCTGCTTACTCAGACCATCATATGGTCGATCAACACTTGTTCTTTGGGCCCCTCCTGTCCCAGCACAGGCCGTGACGCGTCCTATGGCGACCAGCCTGCTGCCCTGTTTTATTTTATTCATAAATCTTCTCTCGTTTTCTTACACTTGCTTGTCAGAGCCAGTTTTTATTGTCTTTTTTTGCCACCGGGTCATCTATCGCCCCTCATTTGGGTACGATGGCCAATTTCGCTTTGAGAAGCTGGTGGCTCCATGCTCGGGGGACTCTTGGGGAGCACCTGCGAGCAGGTGTGAGCCAGGGAGCCCGCGATCTCCTGGCCGCCGTGGTTTGCTCAGTGGCCCCTCGACGGCATCAGGACAATGCCAGGCCTCAGTCTGTCCCCTCTTCCTCTCTGCTGTGAAAGCTGAGCGTGCGGGAGGCTGGCAAGCAGGAACCCCGGTGCCAGCACCCAGGGACACCAGCCCCGCACGTGGGGGGCGCCCACCGGGGCCCAGGGAGAGGCCGAGTCCAGGTGACCTCACCTGGGCCCGCAGCTAGCTCTGCTTCCATCCGCTGGGCTTAGTTCTGTGAGCCATGTGGTCTGTCTTTGCTTAAGCCAGACCGAGTGACCTTTTCTCTCAGGGACCTTAGGTCTTGAGTGAAATGACAAAAGAACAACAGCAACAAAAAGTCAGCCAGAAGGCATTCATTCCAGTGGCTTCTGACAAGGTGGATTAATTCCTGCCCCCTAGACTCCTGGACTCCTGCCCTGTTACTATCTTTATCCGCTTTTTTTTTTCCTTAGATTTTATTTATTTATTCATGAGAGACACAGGCAGAGGGAGAAGCAGGCTCCCTGCAGGGAGCCCCATGTGGGACTCGATCCCAGGACCCCAGGATCACACCCTGGGCTGAAGGCAGGTGCTCAATCACTGAGCCACCAGGTCCCCCGTCTACTCTTAAACCCCCCTCCAATAACTTACACTACCTGATAGCCTGTCGATAAATTCGGCTCCCACTTTAAGTTAGCTGGGTACCGGCTTGGCTGCTGGCCCCTTGAGGTGCCTGATATAACACAGAGGGCATGGTAGGGACAGTTCCCTGGCTTCAGGGCTCTTTTTCTCTCAGGCTGCAGGTGCCCGGGGCCTCCATCACCTGGTCCATCTGCAGACCAGGATCTGCGTGCATCACTGTGGACACGGCCCAAAGACAGCCAGCTGGGTGAAAAACTCATGTTGCACAATGGTATCATTGACGAGTGTATCAAAAACACACAAAACTCCATAAATTGTTTACAGATGCATATATATGGAGTAAGATTACTAAGGATGAATGGGACAGGGGCACACCAAAATTGTGTGGGTCGCGTTACCTTGGATGGGGGGGTGGTATATTAAGAAGTTGCTTCTCTGAGTTTTTGTTCTAATAAATCATAAAATGAAAAGAAAACCCTCCGAGTACTCAGGCGCAGAGAGCAGTTGGGTGAGATCCTGGCTGGGCCACTGGGGGACCCGGTGGGATGTGAAGAGAGACCCTGGCCTCCAGAAGCTCACAGCAGAAGGACGGGGGGGTCAGGACAGGGCAAACGAGGGAGCAGAGAGTATGGGCATGTCATGCAGGAGGACAGAGAGCATGGAAGAGCGGGGGGGGGGGAAGATGACTACGCATCGCTGGAGGGTGGGCACAGCAAGGGGCAGGAGCTAGGACAAGACCCTGGACAGAATGGTCGTGGTCTGAAGGACACCTCGTGTCTGGACACGCAGATCGGTTTGCAGAAGGATACACCGAAGCACCTGGAAGCACACGCATTATTCTCCTGTCTTGTCTTAACCTTGCACATTTTAAAAATAAAAGTGAAGGAAAACTAATAAAAAAGGAACAAGACTGAAAAAGACAAAGAGGAAAATGACCACCCATAATCTCATCATGCAGATATAAATAACCACTTTGAACATTTTAATGAGGCTCCTCCTGTCTTGGCTACACAAGGTAAATATTCTGGGGTGCCTGGCCGGCTCAGTCGGTGGAGCATGCAACTTTTGATCTCAGAGTTGTGGGTTTGAGTCCCTTATTGGGTGTAGAGACTGCTTTAAAAAAAAAAAAAGATTTTATTTTTTTAAAAAGATTTTATTTATTTATTTACTTGAGAGAAAGAGCAAGAGAGGGAGAGAGCACAAACAGGGGGAGAGGCAGGAGGAGAAGCAGACTCCCCGCTGATCAGGGAGCCCAATGCGGGACTGGATCCCAGGACCCCGGGATCCTGACCTGAGCTGAAGGCAGATGCTTAACTGACTGAGCCACCCAGGTGCCCTTAAAAATAAAAAAAATAAAAAATAAAAATAAAAAATAGATAATTCTCCCTGAGTCAGGAAGCAGCGTAAATAGAAAGCGTTTTGCACAAAGCCGGTGGGCTACTATTTGTGCAGCCCTTTTTCCTTTGGAAACAGGTTCATGATCATGAAGGACACAAGAGATATGAGAGCAAATACTTGTCACGTTGACTGTGGATTTGCCTTCTTTATATACGCTGACCCAGGCCATCCTCACAACCCCCAAAGGAGGTTGCTATTGGGAATTCCCATTCTACAGATAAGAAAACTGAGGCCCTGAGAGCTGACTTGGTCACCTGGCTGATGGGTCTCTCTGGGTTTCTAAACTGCTAAGTCTGGCTCTGAGGGACGTTCCCGTGATCACCCACAGCATCGCCTGTCAGAGAAGCTGACGTCTGCGGAAAACTCAGTCCGTGTGGCCCGCGCTCCTCCAGCCACGCAGCAAGAGAGGTGGGTCAGCGCTGTTAGCTTGCTCCACAGGTGAGGCCCAGGCGAGGCTGCTCAGCTCCCGGTGCTGACTCGGGGGGTCTGGCCGCCCTCGGACCCCAGCCTTCCCCTCTGCCCGACCCAGGGGCCCTCCCACCGTCCTCCCCAATCCAGCAGGCTCCTCACTGTCACTTGAGGAATTTCCCACGCTGAGCCCAGCAGCCGGAGAACACTTTATTTCTTTTCACACGTCTCCTTGGCAGCAGCTTGCACAGAGGGTGGCACAGACCCCTTCATTGCAGGCCTCCTTATGCCAGCAAGTTCATCTGAGCACAACTTTGTGCATCCAACCAATGAATAATAAATTTAATAATTAAAGAATAATTAATTACACCTGAAACTTCTCACTTGGGGGTACAATTAGCCTCTGGCACCTTTAGAATGAGTTGCTAGTGACTAATTGTGCCCTCAAGGAGGCATTTGTAAGTACAATTAATTGTGTGCAAAATTGAACCCACAAATACTTCCCAAGTATTTATGTTCCCAACATAAAAATCATTCCCACAAAAAGAGTTTGTTCAAAATCCAGACCTTATTATTATAATTTTTTTTAAAGAGGGCTGTGGTGGGTTCCCCCAGCAGAATCCAGATGTGCCAAGGTCTCTGTGGGAGGTCATCCCTCCCCCAGCATGAGGGTCACCTGAGCCAGAGGCTCTGGTGCTGTGGGAGCCCCGAGGCAGCCACACAACAGGGCACAGCATTGGCCAGTGACTCGTGTAGTTAACTATTTAATACAAAGCCGTGGAAATGGAGAAGCGGAAAGGAAAAAACAAAAGTTAAGGGGCCAGCCTTCCTTCTTTGTCTCTTCCCAGCCGGGCAAAGTCCACCCAAATTGGAGGACTGGCAGCCAAGTCTCCCTGGTCTTCCCTCACCTTCTGAAATGCACCTGCCCACACCTGGTTCTCCGTCAGCCTCTGCAGAGCAGCCTTTGGTTGTAAGGGTTGATGTCGGGCGTCGGACCCACTCTGGCCATGTCACTCCCTTACCCAGAGCTTCAGTGATGCTTCAGAGATGGAGTCCTGGTTCCTCGGCTGTTCGCCGAGGAGCAAATGAACTCAAAGACTTCCCACCATGTGCTCCCAAACCTCACACTATTACCTAACCAAGCCCCCACCCCAAAATAGCCATCTAATGATCTCTGTTTCCATTCTATGGTTTCTCATCCTATGCTGTGCCTCTGCCCCCTATGCCCTCCCATTTACACATACGCATGCATACGTGTGTACACACACATGACATATACCCACGTGCATGCTGCTACGCCCATACACATATACATACCTGTACACACAGACATGTACACACATACACACAGGTATATATAAATGCACATTTATATACATATGTACCTGCAAATGCACACTCACCTATATATACACACATTTACACACACGCACACGTGCCTGTATACACAGATGTATACACACACATGCTCTGCTCACACACATATACACACATACATCCACACCTGTTCATCCATATACACCTATGTTCACACACACATAAAGATGCACATGCATGTTCATACACACACATGTGCACACATACTGCCATGCATCCTAATTTTAACCATTTTATTAGACTCTCTCTTTTTTTTTAAGATTTTATTTATTTATTCGTGAGAGACAAAGAGAGAGAGGCAGAGACACAGGCAGAGGGAGAAGCAGGCTCCATGCAGGGAGCCCGACGTGGGACTCGATCCCGGGTCTCCAGGATCACGACCTGGACTGAAGGTGGTGCTAAACCACTGAGCCACCTGGGCTGCCCCAGAGTTGGGAATATTTAGACAGAAATGTTTTCTATGTCTCTTGATGTGTGTTGCCAAAATAGCTCATAAAAAGTTATACCAACTTATTCTGTTCTTGACAGCATTGGCTTGTTTCCTATTAGACTCTCTTCTAATGCCATGTTGGCCGCATTGCCTTCCTTCCCCCCTGAGTCAAGCTCTCTCCTCCCCTGGATGACCACAGCTCTCAGGCCTTCTCTTCCTGTGACCAGCTCTGACTCCCCTCTGGCCTGGAAGGCCCTCAGGATAGGACTGCTGACGGTACCGGAGGCTCATCACAATGCCTGACGCACGGCACAGGTTCCATATGTGTCTGGCATCTAAATGAAGTAATAACAGAATGAACAAGGAATGAGTTTGGGTTCTTGCATTTGTATGAGCGTCCTTCTGGAATCCCCTTTGGAACACACCAGTGGAGGGCAAAGAGGCAGCAGGCACTGCCTGAAGTTGGCCCAGCGAGTAAGAGGAAAGACCAGAGAGCCACTAGGTAATTCCCCCAATTTGGTAAGGGGGTCCCAGGGGCTGCTCATTGTTCCCCAGCAAAGGGGAAGGCAGTGCCCTCACCCCTGGGGAGCACTCATCCCCAACTGGAGAGATTCCTCCAAACTTCCATGAGCTTCCCCTGAACTGGGTGCCAAAGGGGCTCCCAAGGTGACTACCACCAAGCTCACAGTCTCAGAGGGGAGACAAGGTAGGAAGAACCCCAGAAGGGGTACATGGAGGAGGAGAGCATTCCGGACTGTGGGCAAACATGAGGTTGGGGGAAGGAGGAGATGACAGATGATGCCATGAGGAGTTACACTGTGGATGGCCTTGAATGAAGAGTTTGTACCCGGCTTGGTAGCGCTGAACCAGGGAAGCCACTCCAGAGCGGAGAGCCTTCAACGCCCGCAGAGGGATTTGGACTGACCTTGATAAGTAGGGAGCAGCAGATGCACGACCTTCTGTCTGTGCTCTTATCCTGCTCTTATTCCTCATTGTCGCCCACAGAGACACTGCCAACCTTTCCAAATTTCACTTGGGTGCCACAGATCTTCCAAGATGGTGGCCTACCTCAGAGGCCTTTGGGTTACTGAGGTGGCCCTCCTGTGTCTCCTCCGGGTGCTGGCTCCTCGGCTGTATCCTCCCCTGTATCCCCGGGGCCAGCCAATGTCTGGTGAGGCAAAGGTAGAAATTTCTGATTCCAAAGGTGGAGAAGAGAGTACCCGGAGGAGGTGGCCTTGCACTCACTGCTTGCATCCTTGCTGCAAGGAAGAACAGCTTTACGAAGCCGAAAGCTTTTTCCTGGTTATTTTCCTATTATTTCTAGAAGGCGAACCCCCTTTGAGGGCACAAACATTGTGTTCCCTGGGTCTCTGCTTAAAGAGATTTGCATTTCTTTATTAGATTTTCTTCTTGATGATCCCTCAGTAAGGTGCTCTATTGTCTTCTGGTGCTGGTGTGGGGTCCTACAGGCTGCCAATCAGCTAGAAGCCCCTGGAAACTAACCACAGAGCAGAACCATCTGCCATGCTTCTTGTTTGCAGTTTCAGGGCACTGGGAACTTTAATGAATCCTGGGTATGGGTTCAAGTGCATTAATGGGGCCAGCCTGTTTATAAAAGCCTGATACGCTGTGACGTTCTGCTGTTCACCAAACACACAGGACACACCTTTGAGATGACAGATCCTGGACAGGATGCTCTAGGTACAAAGATGGGTAAGATAAAATCGAATCCCAGAAGCTCCCAGGCATGAGGTGGGGATTCCAAAGCAATAGGAACAGTGCCATGGTGACACTGGAAAGCCCCAGACAGGGAACACTGACCTCTGCCCAACGGGGCAGGCGAACCTGCCAGAGGAGGTGTTCTCTGAAATGGGCTCCATCAGATGAGTAGGAGCTCAACAGAGGAAAACTGGGAAAACTGGAGATACAGGGGGAGGAGAGAAAAAGGGGTGAAGTTAAGGGCAGGGAAGAGAGGGAGCAAGAGGGAAACCGAATTCCAGATAAACAGTGACAGCCCCAGGAGGAGGAGCTGAGATTGCAGGCGTGGGACGTGGGCACATGTCTACATGCCACATGGATTCATGTCGGCTGTTTCTCAGGTTAAAAGCCGGATCATTCATTCTTGGGTTCGTGTCTTCCTTCATTCATTCAACAGGCATTTCCTGGGCACGTCTGTCGGGCCTGCCTGCAGGGAAGCCCTCCTGGAGCCCGTGGGCCCGCTACGGGCCGTTTGCTCGGTCACGGCCCCAAGAGCCTCGGTGGGCATTCTGGGCACGGCACTTCCACTTGCAGACTCTAGGATCAGAACCGGCCACCTCAGCTGAACACCTGTGTGTGGCTCCCTGCCACACTCTTTCCCGTTGCCAGCTCATCCAATCCCCATGACAACCCTGCGGGTTGTGCACTGTGATTTCCACAGAGCAGACAAAGCTGCAGCTCAGAGAGGGAGAGTGCCCAGGGCCAGTGCTGGCTCCGGAACGAGGTCTTCTCGTAGACACCCACGTACTGTGTCAGGCAAGACACAGTGGGTGTGTGTGGGTGTCTGTGTTGTGTGTGTGTTGAGACCGAGAGGCTCAGGCTTGTGAATCAAAACAAGACTCCGTTGGTTTTGCCAGCTTTCTCGACCATGGCACCCAGGGCAATGGCTACTGGCCCGAAGAACTTTCTTTTCACTGTTGCTGTCTGCTTTCCCACAAAACAGAACAGAAAAAGGAAAGGCCACAGGAAACCCTTGATGTATAGGAGAAAACCATCATTTCCCAATGCTTCTCGCTCCTAGATGTTGCCACTTGGCACGGTGTCCCTCCTCCCAGGACCTTAGCTAGGAGTAACCGACACCTGACCAAGGACAGAGCATGCTGTGTTTGCCAGACAGTGCTTTCTTCTGTGTGTGTGCCTTGGAAAAGGAGTAGGATTGAAAAGTTCACAAATTAAGCCCAGTCTTCCAGCCTTTCAAGTGAGATGGTGGGAAGCCTCCCCCAGAACCCCCAAAACCCCCTCCCCACCCCCACCAAATCCCTCCAACTGCATCCCAAGCTCCCCTCCTGGGGTGGCTCAGTTCCCTGGAGCAACAGAGACCGTGGTTGCACTTAGGAGGCCAG
Organism: Canis lupus baileyi; assembly: GCF_048164855.1. Lineage (NCBI taxonomy): Eukaryota > Metazoa > Chordata > Mammalia > Carnivora > Canidae > Canis > Canis lupus. The sequence continues at coordinate 6,788,234 of NC_132866.1, forward strand.
GTCACACGCAAAAGCAGGTGATCAGAGGCCCCACCAGCCCCGTAGTTGGCCTCAATGGAGGTGTGAGCTGGGGTGCCCCTGATATCCTACCCTCCTTGCAGGCAGAGCAAAGAATGCTTCCCTGGCGTGGGTGCATGCCATTCGTACGTGACACGCCCTCCGCCTGCGGGCACAGCACAGATCTGTGTGTCTCCCTGTCTGACCCTCAACATCTCAATTTTCAGTGTGTGTTGGAAGTCCTATGTAATTAGGAGGCTTCCTGCTTCCTGTGAGACTGGCCTTCTGGGCAGAGTTCGTCATCAGAGTGTTAAGAGTAGCACTCTGTTAACTACAAGAATCGTGATTCTTAGATTGAGTTAATTAGAGTATCTGTATGCCATGTTCCCTCAAGATGTTTTGCATCACAGTAAATAAACCCCGATCTGAATTCAGAGACGTGACCATAGGTTTTATAAATACATAATTGTATTTATAGAAAGCCACAGTCCTCCAGGGTTCCTTCTCCAACCCTTTTTCAACCTACTATTCAGAAATAAACCGACTTCCACGGAAGGTAAGCCACCATGCTTCTTGCCCACTCTTTCAGACGAAGCAGCTAAACCTCTAAACTCACCAGTCAAGATTCTTGGCACCACTCTTTGCTAGAAATGTCTCAGTAAAAAAAAAAAAAAAAAAAAAGTCAAGCATTGCAAATGGCTTTCCTTGGGTGTGAGAGGGATTGTCACATCCTGACAATAGAGTGGATATTATTGGTATAAGCCATTTGGAAAGTCTTTGGATAATAGGAGTCAAAGCCTTAAAAGTGTCCAACCTTGGGTTCATAAAGAATAACTCCTTCCCTACCAAGGTGCATTTTTGGGTGCAGCCCAAAAGATTTATATAGGTCTCTAGTAAATTATTAGGAAAATGTTAATAAGTTAGAGGGGAACATGTATAATTATTACGTATATTATATGATTATATATGCACATCAGGAAAGAGCTGGAAGGATTGTCAACAGTAATTATCCATGATGGATTTGCCTGATAAGTTTCACTCCTTCCTATCTTTCTTTTTTTTTTTTTTTTTTTTTTACCTGAATCATTTATATTCAGTAGGTTTTTCTTTTACCATTAAGAAATGCCATTTCATCTTGAAAGAAAAAGGAAAAAAAAGAAAAAATATACCAGCAACATAAAATAAAATTTGATCAAGAAGGGACACCTGGGTGGCTCAGCGGTTGAGCGTCTGCCTTTGGCTCAGGGTGTGATCCCAGGATCCAGGATCGAGTCCCACATCAGGCTCCCTGCATGGAGCCTGCTTCTCCCTCTGCCTGTGTCTCTGCCTCTCTCTCTCTCTGTGTCTCTCATGAATAAATAAATAAAATCTTTTAAAAAAATTGATCAAGAAGAAGAAGAAAAAAAAAAAAACAGTGGAAAATGTGCACGCCTTTGACCTAGCGGTTTCATGTATAGAATCAGTTGCAGGGAAACCATCTGAATGCAAATAGAGCTTAACGGCATAAAAATATTAATTGTGGCCATACTAATATTAATAAAATTGCCAACGACTTTGATGGCAACCAAAGGAATAATTTACAGCACAGTCATATGATGGGATCTTATATGCCATTTTGGAGGTTTTTGAGGAATGTGTACTAACATGAAAAATATTCTTATGTCATGATAATAAATGAAAGGCAAGATGCATTTGCCCTGAGAATGGAGAGCCATTTAGAAAGTACAATATTAACTTGAAGTAAATTAAACACCTGGACAAGTTTAAAACAGACCCCTCCCCGTCTCTGATTTCCTTCAAGATGATCCCAGCACCTTTTGTCAGAGCTGAAATTGTGCCAAGCCTGAAACTCCTGTGATGTCCTTCTGGGCTCTTAACTGTTCCTTTGCAGGTAAAGCCGGTGGCGACTCTGTTTGTGCGGTGAATAGGCTTCTCCTTCAAGTATGTTGACAATACAGTTGTTAGTGAATAATATAAAATGCTTCTTCTGCACACTTGGGCAGCTCTCCAAAACCCAAACACCTCCTTTGGCAAAACAGAAACGTCTCCCTGCGTTCTTTGCTGCTCCGTGAAGTCTAGATTCTGAAAATGGACAGCTGCACCCACTGTACAGGAGAGCTCCCGCTCGGTGCTCTTCCACGTGAGGTGTGCAGCTCCTCTGCTTGGGGGGTCAGGTCCCTCTCTAGTCCCCCCTAACCCTTCCCCGAGGAAGGGCTTCTTCTGCCCAACGCTGCCCACCCAGGCAATCAACTCACTACCACAGCTATGTATGTGGAGGACACACCACCCACGGCCTGGAACTTATGGAACAGTCAGTGCCAATCACGGGGGCTTCTTTCCTGCACTGTCAGCAGGCGCTTTTTGTACTTGTTGTCCTTGAAGCCATGACCCTGAAAAGACATCTGGTGGGTTTGGAATGGAAAAGATGGCAGCTCCTGCACTTGGACTTCATTTTTTTTCTTAAGATTTTATTTATTTACTCATGAGAGACAGAGAGAGAGAGAGAGAGGGAGAGACACAGGCAGAGGGAGAAGCAGGCTCCATGCAGGGAGCCTGATGTGGGACTCGATCCTGGGACTCCAGGATCATGTCCTGGGCCAAAGGCAGACGCTCAACCACTGAGCCAGCCAGGGATCCCAAAACCTGCTTATTTCTGATTACAAAACTGGTGCATGTGCCTGTCAGGGGATCCCCGCACACAGGGATACACAAAAGTCAACACAAATCCTGATGCCCAACAAGGACTCCTGCTCTTGTTTTGCTATCTATCTTCCAGCCGTTATTCTATGCACTTAAATTATTGCAAAATTAGGATCATACTATAATCCTATGTTCTGATGTGCTTTTTGACTTAATATGTCATCATTTTCCAATGCCACTGGATAGTCTCTTATGACTGAACTCCATTGGATGATATATGATACTTTGTCCTGCCCCTGTTACCAGATATTTAGGTTGATTCTATTTCTTCTCAGATGCACGTCATGCTGTGACATACCACGTGTGCAGAAGACCCTGAAAGCCTCTGAGGACACGTTTCAGACACATGTCTCTGAGGACATGGAAGTTCGTGGACAAAGGGTAAAAACATTTTTGAGACCTTTTTAAAAAACTTTTCTTTTACTTTTAATGGTGCCCACAAACACCTAGATTTAACTTAAATTAGCCATTTTTAAGTGTACAGTTCAGTAATGTTAAGGACATTCACGTCGTTGTACAACAGGTCCTTAGTATTTCTTCAGCGTGCAAAACTGTCTACCACCCATTAGACACTAATTCCCCATCCTTCCAGTGTTGGCAACCCCTTTTCCTTAACGTTTTTATGATTTTGACTACTTTATAGATCTCGCGTGAGTGAAATCGTACAGTATTTGTCCTTTTGTGTCTGCCTTATTTCCCTTGGCATAATGTCCTCAAGGCCCATCCACGTTGTAACAGGTGTCAGAACTTCCTATTTTTAAGGCTGGATAATAGTCCATTGTGTGGATGGACCACATTTTGTCGATCTGTTCATCCATCAGTGGACAGCTGGGGTGTTTCTACCTCTTGGCTATCGTGAATAACGCTGCAAAAAACACGAGTATGCAATATCTCTTCAAGATTCTGCTTTCAAAAAAAATAAAATAAAAATAAAAAAATAATAAAAGATTCTGCTTTCAATTCTTGGGGGGTAAATATCCAGAAGCCGAATTACTAGATCGTATAGTAGTTCTATATATTTAATTTTTCAAGGAACCTCTATACTGTGTTCCCCAGAGGCCACACGTACCATTTTGCATTCCCGACAGCTCACAAGGACTCCATATTCTCCAAATTCTCCACATCTTTGCCAACACTTGTTATTTTCTGTTCTTTCGATCGTGGCCATCCTATTGGGTGTGAGGCGACCACTCATTGTGGTTTGATGTGTATTTCTCTAATGTTTACTGATGTTGAGCATCTTTTCATATGCTTGTTGGACATTTTTTTTTTTTTGAGCTTTTTAGTACAAATTGCTAAAACTTCTTCCAGAAATGTTGTGCCAGTTGAAACACTCACTAGCAGAGTGAGGGCATTTCTCCTTGCTTCTAACCAACATTGAATATTCCTGAAGGTGTAAACTTTCCCCCAAACAATGTAGATGAAATATTAAGCAAGGCATTTGCATTTGCCTTGTAATGGCAGCAGCTAAATGCTATCCTTGAAGATAAAATTTCTGTGAGCTGGGCAATGCTGACCTCAATTTTCTTCTTCTGCCCGTAACATGGGATCCAGGTCTTTGTTTTGTTGGGCTTTCAGTATCCTTTTCCTGTTCTAAACAGTTGCCCGGCTCCTGAGTTTTATCATTAAGATTTAAATTGCAATTGGATTTGGGGCATTTTGAGCATTCACATCAAAGATTGCTCCAGAAAGAAGCCCTCGGGTTTGAGTGACAAGCTGAAGAAAACCTTGCCTTGTTATTTGTGGTCCTCCACACGGGCCCATTGTCTCACTCTGCTGTTCCCGCCAGCTCCTCCATAATACAGGAAAAATCAAAGCCTTAAGTAATAGGAGGTTATTTGCAAATGGTATTCTTTTTTTTTTTTTTTAAATAGAGCAGTTCCTTGTTAATAAATGAAATTTATTGAAAACTCTTTTGAGAATCCTCATGAGTAGGCACAGGCTGGACAGTGTTCCCAGCCACCAGGGGTGACAAGATGAAAGCAAGAAAACGGCTCTCTGTCGGCTACTAACATCCTCCCGAGAAGCCCTCTTTTTAAAATTAGGGTTTTGCACATTTCCCAAGTGTGTCTTCATGTGAAGTTACAAGTTATGGCCACTTTTCAGTCTGGCCATGCACTACGACTTCCACCCATATTTACTTGGGCCAAGCGAAAGTAGAGACTTCCAAAATGCAGCCAAGTGCCAGGCTCTCTCTGGGGATTATTTCCAGAAACAGCAGGGTTAGGGTTGAAGGGTGTGAAGGGCCCCCCAAGAATTCCTGAAATCATTCAGCAATATGGTAACAGGCAAGAGTGGTAAGGAAGAGCCACCCACCAGGTTTCAAGTTATCAGCAAACCTATCATGTATTCATTTCTAGCCCAACTCATTGTGAGAAAGTATGTGAACAGTATTATAGAAATTTGTACAAAAAAGAAACAGTGGATGAGGAAGTTGGGTGCTAGTCAGGGTCCCGACAGCGCACAAAGGCACACTCCAAATAGGATCATTTGAGGAGGGTTTAATTATAGGAACGTGGGTACAGGGAACCCCCCATGAGGTGGCACAGCCGCCGAGGACTCATCACAGCAGAGCCGTCACGGTCCCTAGATCCAAAGGGCAAGGAAAGGAGGAAGTTACTAGAACCCAGAAAAGGAGATGTGTGGAATGTCACAAGGAAGCCTGAAAGAAAGGAAGTATTGACACCTGCTGTGACATGGAGAAACCTTGAAACCGTTATGCAAAGTGAAAGAAGCCAGACAAAGGGCCACACAGTGTATGAGTCCACGTATAGGAAATGTCCCAAATAGGCAAATCCATGGGCGCAGAAGATAGATTTGTGGCTGCCAGGGGCTGGGAGAGGGGATTTGAGGAGTCACTGCTGATGGGTTCCAGGTTTCTTTTCGGGGTGATGACCGTGTCCTGGAACTAGATAGCAGTGATCGTTGCACAACTCTATCAATATACTATAAAGCTCTAAAATAGTGTACATTAAAATGTTGCAATTTATGGTATGTGAACTATATCTTAATAAATCTAAAAAAGGAGCAGGGACTATGACCTCTGGTAGAAAGGCAATAAGCCCAGGGCCACCTCAGGTGGTGGTAGGAGGGAGGAGGGGAGTCTAGGGAATAAATACACTGATCTTGCTTGCCTCTCTCCCTCTGGTTGACTGAGGCTCCCCATTGGCCAAACCTGACAGGAAGCCCGTGGGCAGGTGAACATTGGTACAATGTATATGGGTCGGCCTGCCAAGGTGGAGAGCAAGGTAGGAAAGGGTGCAGAGTGGATCGAGAGGGCAAATGGAAGACATCTGGCACACCAGAATAAAAGAAAAATAAGAACACATAAATGAGATGAAGCCAGGGGTGGTGAGAGTATATAAAATGCACCCTATGAGGTCCGCTCTTGTTAGGATTAGTTCAGATTTGGGATATGAGCTTCCTAGAAAGTAGCACAGACAGGGGAATCTACCAGAAAGGAGGTGTGTGGTGTCCATCGGGTAAAAACAAGCTCCAGAGAAAGACATTCCACCGAAGGGTGGACACAGTGGCATATTCTCAGTTTAACACGCTGTCGTTACTATGTGCGAAGATGCAAAAGGAAAGTAGGCAAAGAATTTGCTGCTCCTCTGCTAGCTCAAGACTCACAAAGACTTCCCTCCCTACACTCACCTGGTGGACGGCTGCTCCATTTAAGGGGCCTCCCGAGATGGCAAGCACGGAAGGAAGATGGTCCAGCGCACCTGCCAAAGGGCTGGGTCCTGCGGTCAGACTGCTCGAATTGAAACCCCAGCTCTAACAGTTAATTCTCTGTGACCTATGGAAATGGACTTACTCATTCCACACCTTAGTTTCTCAGTCTGTAAAATGGGGATAATGAAAATCCACACCTCATAGGGTTGTTGAAGATTAAGTGAAATGATGCGTGAGAAGGACTTGGCACAGCTCCTGGCACACAGTAAGCACCTAATAAATGTCTAGGTTGACTCTGTTGACTATAATGATCTAAGAGTCGACGAGCCCTGCACGATCATCTCGTTTCATTTGCTCATTTTTCCCAGGGAGGAGAAGGAGGCCCCGAGAGGGGCTCGATCTACCCAAAACCACATGGTTAGAAGAAAGGCAGAAAGAAGGAAAGAATCGGGCTTCTGGGCTTATTGAGCCACAGCGATTCTTAGCTGTGGCTCGAGTGTCTATGTTTTGTGCCTGGGAACAATTCTCTGGGCAGGCCATTTGGGCTGCAGATGTAGAAAAAGCAAAATCTCAGTACAAATTTCCTACTGTGCATGCAGTAGGCACTCATGCCATGAACCCGTCAGTTTTTGTCTCCAGTGAAGGCACACCAGGAGCTCTTGGAGGCAAGGCCTGTGCCCAGGTCTCTGTCCCCTAGAGTCCGATAGGGGACCCTGGCATAAATAAGGCGCTTCGTGAGTATTTCACACGTATTAATCATTAACATCTGTGGCTATTAATAAATAGCTACATGGGAAAAGCCCAGTTGGGATTATGGCCCGTATCAGAGGTTTAAATTCTCCACCCACCTATATGGCTGCAGTCTTCCCCGGGGAGTCTGGCTTCCTCACAGTGACATAGACGTGAAAATGCCACATAAGGTGACTCATGAACTGGTCCTAGAGGAACAGAGTATCCTTTGGTCTGAGCTGCCTTATTCTGTCGGTGGCCCAAGGAAAAATCAAGCCCTGGCCCCAAGTGTTATGCGTCTACTTTAAATAATCCCACTCTCCATCTGTGATGGGTAGAGGGCCGTCCCCTCAACTGACATGTCAAGTCCTAACCCCTGGGACCTATGAATGCAATCTTATGGAAATAGGGTCTTGGCAGGTATAACCAACTTAAGATAAAGTCATCCTGGATTAGGGCCCTGATCCAATGACTGGTGCTGTCCTTATAAAAAGAGAAAGTAGAGAAGCAGATACAGAGGGAGACAGAGGCAGAGATGGGAGGGATGTATCTATGAGGGACACCGAGGATGGCCGGCAATTAACAGAAGCTGGAAGAGGCGAGGAAGGATCCTCCTTCCTTGCTTTCAGATTTCTGGTCTCCAGAACTCAAGAGAACACATTCCAGTTGTTTCAAGACATCTGGTTTGTGGTCCATCCCTGTTGATCTTAACATTTCCTGTTGATTTCTGCCGATGGAGAAACTGGACAGGTAAGATGGGGATTATACCAATAGCATCTACCCCTCACTGAGCTCCTGTTATGCACCAGGCTCTGAACCAGATGTTTCCATAACTTACCTCCGTGCATCCTGTCAATAATCTTATGAGCCAAGTGCTCACTTGTTCACGAACACACAGTCGTGGAATGCTCACCATTGAAACTGTCTTAGCATGATGCGTTCCCCAGAAGCAGAACTTCAATGTCTTGGGTGAAGGGGTTTTTTGGGGGAAGTTATCCCAGGAAGCAGGAGTGAGGGTGTAGGAAGGTGGAATGGGCATCAGGGGCTCGGTTATCCTGGGAACTCTGCAAAGTACAGAAATCATTTCAGAACAGTATATCCAAAAAGCAGGAGCCCAGAGCATTTACTCATCAGCTCTTGTCCCCCTGATGGCAGCTGCTTGTGGGAATTCCCCCCACACACACACACTTTATCTCCCCTGAACTTCGGGGCTGTATTTAAGTGCAGGTGAATGTGATTCTTTGGTATTGGAGAAGGCTTGGGGCAGAATGTAGCCTATGCATGAGGCATGTGCTGTCAGTATGGGGGAAGCCTGAGCTTGCCTCTCCCTATGCACCCATCTGCTATTAAAATCAGAAGCGGGTCAGAAAGATTTGGGGGAAGGGGTGCGGGTCTGGCTACATAATTTGCAGGGCCCAGTGCAAAATGAAAATGCGTGGTACTTTGTTTTAAAAATTATTAGAAATTTCAAAGTGGCTACTGCAGAGCATCAAACCAGCACAGAGTCCTTCTAACTGCTCATATTGCAGCCTTGAAGCCGACCTGTGTTCAGGAGCCCAGGGGCATCTACTCTAAGTGCCTGCTAGGGTACTTATCTGTCTATAGCTTTTGGAACCGAAATTTCTGCAGGCCCCAGAGAGGGGCAGACCCTCCCGGATCCAGGCCCCCTAGTACTGAAGTTACTGGCTCTAATCTGGGCACACCCTCAAGTTCCAAAGAGAAGCAGGAAGATGGCTCAACGTCTGCTTAGAAAGCCTACACACCTCATGGTGACTAGATGGGGTATGTGAACCTCAACTGGATCCCAGATCCACAAACAAACAAACAAACAAAAATCTACAAAAGACAATTGGAGAAATTTGAAAGTGGTCTGAGAACTAGTGCTTCCCCAACGATCTGTGGTGAAGGATGAGTTTTTTCATTTGTTGTTTGTTGGTGTGACCTAGACTGGTGCTTTTGTGAGATCTAGTAATAGTGAATTTCTGAAAAATAAAATTAAAAGTATACAAAATGTAAGATCAGATTTTTATTAAACTGAACAGATCTGAAATTGCCCTGTCAAATCGCTATGCATGTTTCTAAAAGCTGGCTCTCCATTTTGTTATTTAGCTTGCTGAGGACCTGCTACAAAACGTCTGTGGGTTGGCCCTGGTGTGCTGATCATGCATTGAACAGCACTGAATTGAGAGCCCTGGTATTAAAAGGTATTGTTAATTTTCACAGGTGTGATAAGATATTAGGATTTTGTAGTAGAAGGTCTTTCTTCTTTAGGACTTCCACGCTGAAGTTTTTAGAGGTGAGACATCAGGATGTCTACAACTTACTCTCATATGGCTCAAGAAAATAGCATCTGTGACCACAGAGAGGAAAAAGCTAAGCAAATGTGACAAAATGCGAACAACGGATTCCAATAGGTGGTGGGCCTGTGGGTATTTGTTGTACTGTTAAAACAACTGTTCTATAGATTTGAACAATCTTGAAATGAAAAGTTGGAGCAGGGGAGAGAAACTAGGAGACCACCGCTTCATTTCTTCCTGGCACAAATTCAATGTGAGGACCAGTCTCCAGAGAGACACATGGGCCTGGGGTGGTGGTGGAGAGGCGGCGGTGGGGGTCCTGAGTGCACTTACCTTCCCACATCCCAGCGAGAGCCGGGCAGGCCAGGCAGCAAGGCCAGGAGAGCCTGGGAGGACCCCAGCCCTGCAGTGTCAACCCAGGCAGCTTGTCTGTTGAGAGGCCTTGGCCAGTGACCCAAAGTTGGAGCCTCAGCATCGTCATCTGAAACACAAGGGCCTCCCCAGCTATGTAAATAATGATGTTCCTCTGGGACCCGAGTACCATGAATGGTGGCTATGGGCAAGCCAGGCTCCCCTGACTAGCTGACCTGATGAACATAGCCCTCATTTGTAGATTTTCAGGGGAAAAAAAGCGGATGAATGATTTTTTTTTTTTAAGTACAGAGTTCCCCAGGGAGGACAGGCTCTTACGGAAGTCAGCTCCATCATTAGAGCATTTTACAGGTGATTGAACTGCAACTACAATCCAGATCTTTAGACCCTAAAACCAACTCTAGTTGGAGCTAAATAATTTCCTTTGATGATGGAACTCCTTTCCCCTGCATACAGTAATTCCAGGAAGCTGACTGTCCCCACTCCCGGCCCTCCTTGGCCGTTCCCCTGCTGTGGCACCACCACGGCCCCACCTTGGGCCCAGCGACACAGGCTGAGTCAACATCAGTGGCTGCATGACTCTGGTGTTAGTCACAGCTGCTCACACATCTGAGGGTCTGGGTGTCATGGGCCTGCCCTGCTGCAGGAAAATGAACATTCTCAGCGGAGGATCAATGCTGGACATGTGACATCACGAGGCCAGGGAACGTTTTAGACTCATGCTGGCTTCAGTTTGATGCCATGGGCCACTAAGAGAATTCTAGGCTTTCCCACACTGTGTTCTACTGTGCAAGAACTGGGCCTATTTTATCTAGCATTTTTTTTTAATTTTTTTAATTTTTATTTATTTATGATAGTCACAGAGAGAGAGAGGCAGAGACCCAGGCAGAGGGAGAAGCAGGCTCCATGCACCGGGAGCCCGATGTGGGATTCGATCCCGGGTCTCCAGGATCATGCCCTGGGCCAAAGGCAGGCGCCAAACCACTGCGCCACCCAGGGATCCCTTTATCTAGCATTTAAATGAGTTTCCCCAGGTGGTTGAAATGCAGTGAATTCTGAAGTTTTAGGAACCACCCTGCGGGGGTGCCTGGGTGGCAGAGTTGGTTCAGCTCAGGTCGGGATCTCAGGGTTGTGAGATCAAGCTGAGTCAGGCTCCGCACTCAGCACACCCTTCTGCTTGAGGATTCTCTCTCCCTCTGCCCCTGCTGCTGGCGTGCTCCTTCTTCCTCTAAAATAAAGAAGTCATTAAAAAAAAAAAAAAAAAAAAAGAACCACCCCGCACATCAGATCTGCCCCTTGCTGGCTGAGGGACCTCGGGCAAGACACTTAATCAGGAGTAGCTGCATAATTTGTGGGGCCCAGTGCAAAAGGAACACGCAAGGCCCCTTGTTCAAAATTACATAGAATTTCAAGAAGGCAACTGCAGAGCGTTAAACAGGGCGTGGGCCCTTCTGTATGGGAGGTTTGTGTGACTGCATGGGCCACAGCCCGTGGATTTGGCCCTGCACCTAATCCTCTGGGAGCTTCACCTTTGTCATATGGCTGTGGGGTTTCAACCCCATCTCGAATTATAGTGAGGATTAAATGAGATGATACTTGGGCCAACACAGCATCCCTGTGATCCTCTATCCTTGGAGGTGGCAACCAGCTCAGGTGAATCTTTGTACCAAGGGCCCAGCCCAGGCCAGGCATGGAGCAGACCCTCTTTCAATGTTTGTTGAGTAGAAGGAGCTCAATATGTTTGTTTATTTCCTCCGTATGTTACACTACAGATTCACTCATTTCTGTGGATCTGCTTGCTTGTTTTTGTTTTCCTAGGACTAGAGACACTGTTTTTTCAAAGAATTCAGGCAAAGTGTGTGTGTATGTGTGTGTGTGTGTTTAATTACAAAATAAAAGTGATAGGGGGGAAAAAAGGTGATGGGCTTAAACCCAAATGCCAATTAAATCTTGAAACGGAGAGCTTCACCCACTCTGATCCGTACCCCTCACCCATAGGGCACGAGCATAGAGTTTGAAGGCACAGTTGAAAAAGGCCACAGCATCTGTAAAGCAGTCGACTGTAATGTAGTCGCTGATTGATTAATTATGGGTCACAAAGTGATTATATTATAGCCACAAAGAGCATAGCTATGTTACAAAATAGTGTGGCGAAATTCCCACCTCCACTCGGGACAGCAACTGAGAGCTTCAGATAATTGTGCTTCTGAAGTGAGCTGGATCCTGAATAGCCCAGCGAGGTGAGTGACAGGGCAGCGGAGTCCAATCCCCAGCCACTCTCGCTGCACAGACCCTTGAAATACTCAAGTGCACACAACTAGTCCATTTTATTTCACAAAACAGTTGCAATAAAAGGACCCACGATTATCTAGGGCCACTATCTTTTTTTTCTGCAACCGTTGGTTCCTGGAAATGAAACAGGAGAGAGATAGGGAGCTGAGAAATAGGGACGTCAGTTGGAGGTCTGTGATTATGGCAGAGGGAAAGCTCTAGCAGCGGGCCTGTCCCAGGGGCCTTTTACAGGCCCCCGGTTCCAGAGACATCAAAGCCGCTCCGAGGGAGGGACAAAGCAGGGAAGGAATTATGCCTTCCTGTTTAAAGGCCGCTAAACGGAGAAGTAAGTGCCTTACAAACTCTGCACTTCACGCTGGGGCTGTGGATGTCATTTCACTGCTTCCTCAAAAACTTTGCATTCTGAAATAATTTCTAAATTTGCAGGTAAGGGACGCCGGGGTGGCTCAGTGGTTGAGCATCTACCTTCGGCTCAGGGCGTGATCCTGGGGACCTGGGATCGAGTCCCACATTTCCCCCCGCTGGGAGCCTGCTTCTTCCTCTGCCTCTGTCTCTGCCTCTCTCTCTGTGTCTCTCATGAATAAATAAATAAAAATCTTGAAAAAAATAAAAATAAAATTTTGCAGGTAAGTTGTTAGAACTTCTGTGTATCCATCCCTGCAATTCACCAGTTTTTAAATTTGCTATATTGGCTTTGTGTACGTATTGTTTTTTTCTAGTTGCAGATGTCCCTTCTCTTTGCCCCTTTGCTCTTTAAATTAGAAAAGTAACATAACAAGGGGCATCTGGGTGGCGCAGTTGGTTGAGCGACCCCCTCTTAGGTTTGGCTCAGGTCTCCAACTCAGGGTTGTGATCTCAGGGTCATGAAATTGAGCCCCACGTGGGGCTCCATGCATGGAGGGTGTTTGGGTTTCTCTCTCCCTCTCCCTCCTCCTCTGCTTCCTCTCCACACACACCCTCCCCCGCAGGGCACTCCATAGCTCTCAAATAAATAAATAAATCTTAAAAAAATAATATAACACAATAAAGATACAAAATCTTTAAAGATAACACCAAATCCTACCTCTCTAATACCAGTATATCCAGTTAAAATTTGATTTTTTTTTCACTTTTTTTTTTTAATGTAAGCACTTCCATTTATACGTGCTAACTTTTATTTAGGGTTGTTTTTTTAAAATTTTTATTTATTTATTCATGATAGAGAGAGAGAGAGAAAGGCAGAGACAGGCAGAAGGAGAAGCAGGCTCCATGCCAGGAGCCTGATGCCGGACCTGATCCTGGGACTCCCAGATCACACCCTGGGCCAAAGGCAGGTGCTAAACCACTGAGCCACCCAGGGATCCCGGGTTTTGTTTTGTTTTGTTTTTTAAGATTTTATTTATTTATTCAAGAGAGACACACACACACAGGCAGAGACAGGCAGAGGGAGAAGCAGGCTCCATGCAGGGAGCCTGATGAGGGACTCAATCTTGGGACTCCAGGATCGTATCCTGAGCTATAGCAGACGCTCAACCACTGAGCCACTGAGGAGTCCCTAAAATTACTTGATTCTCTTGTCAGTTTGCATATATGACATTTGTAAAGCTCAGATGTCTTGAAACACATTCACGGAGTCATCCACCTTCCATCCATCTGTCCACCTGTCCATCAATCAAAGAAATACTTAACTAAGTACCTCCTATGGTCCAGGCCCCATACAACAGATCAAATTATCACATGAGTTCATGGTTACAAAATGTGGTAACGGTCACTGACGGCAATTCTTGTCCTTGCCATGCCATTTCACTCCTAAAAAAAAAAAAAAAAAGTCCTTTGCCCTAAGCCAGGGATGTCAATATGATTGGGGTTTTTGTCATATTTCTTAATAATTTCCCACCAACTTCCAAAAAAAAGGGTAGTTTAGGTGGTTATAGTAAAAACATGTATACAGGGGTGCCCGCTAAGCATCTGCCTTTGGCTCAGGTCATGATCCTGGGGTCCTGGGATTGGGTTCCCTGCTCAGCAGGAAGCCTGCTTTTCCCTCTCCCTCTGCTGCTCCCCCTGCTTGTGCTCTTGTGCTCTCTCACTCTGTCAAATAAATAAATAAAATATTTAAAAAACAAAACAAAAACAAAAATAAAAACAAAAGCATGTCTACAACACTCCAGTTAATAAGCAAGTCAAAACAAAAATCAGAAACTCCTTCTAACCATTTCTCAGTCCCGTTTTTTCAAGTATAAGAAGTGCTCCTTATGTTATCTGTGTATTACCACCGAGCAAGAAGATTTTATTCAGTTTCATTTCCCATACTTTGTATTATCAGAACAATTGTTTTCCAGATATAAAATTATATGATGAAAACATTTAAGATGCCTCTTCAAAATCTTAAAAGATTTTATTTATTTATTTATTTATTTATTTATTTATTTATTTATTTATTTATTTATTTATTTATAAGAGAGAGAGAGAGTCAGCGCACACAAGCAGGGGAAGGGGCAGAGGGAGAAGGAGAAGTAGACTCTGAAGAGCAGGGAGTCCAACACAGGGCTCGATCCCAGAACCCTAGGATCATGACCTGAGCCAAAGGCAGATGCTTAACCAACTGAGCCACCCAGATGCCCCTAACATGCCTCTTCAAACAGCACCCCGCTCCCACAGCAAGTTCAGAATCACTTTTCACAGAGGAAGGAAGAATTTCCTGGAACACGACAATAGGCTGCTTGGCATCCTTGAGCAGTACATTTTTTTTTAAAGATTATTTATTTATTTATTTATTTATTTATTTATTTATTTATTTGAGACACCCCGAGAAAGAGAGAGAGAGAGAGAGGGCGAGGGGCAGAGACACAGGCAGAGGGAGAAGCAGGCCCCATGCAGGGAGCCCGATATGGAACTCGATCCTGGGTCTCCAGGAGGATCACGCCCTGGGCGGAAGGCGGCGCTAAACTGCTAAGCCACTGGGGCTGCCCTTGAGCAGTACATTTTGACTTTGAGCTTCCTGTGAGCCAAGGCAATAAGGAATCATGATGATTCACACTCTTTTAATTATCTGTTAAGAGCACACCGTTAGTTCTTAGATGAACTTTATTTTCTTTTGAAGGAGTGCAGAGCAGAGATCCAGAAACTCACACGGTTTAAGCGGGAATCTGGACCGGCTCTTGCTGCCTGCTTCCCCCACACCCCTTGTGTGTCTGCAAAGTGGGGAGGGGTGGCCAAAGGAAGTGACTGGACTGACGGCCTGTGGTAGGATGGAAGCCATGGCTTCTTGGAGGGCACAGAATGCACTTGAAAGTTAAGAAGTCCTGTGTATCCCTGGGGGAAGGTGGCCCTGTGGGAGAGGTCGGGGAGTATGCCCTGGAGGATACTGGTAGCATCTCAGAGAATAGCAGTGCCAGGCCTATCTCAGGAGGGGAATGGTTGTGGCCTCAGGAATAATGTTCCTGCCCTGTCGGTGCTGAGAGCTATACCTGTGTCTTATACCTGCCCCTACACTGCAGTACTGGGGCTCCCCTGGGCCAGATCCCTCAACTGGAGAACTAGGACCCCTCCCCCAGAGCCTTAGAGTTGGAACCTGCCCCCTGCCCCATCTAAATCCCAAACTCGTACCCAGAAAGGAAGAGAGACTCCTTCAACAGGGGAGAAATCACTTTGATGAGGAGTTTGAACCTGATGCATCAAAAGAGACTGGTGAACCCAAAGAGCTGGTTAACCCAGAAGAAACAATCAAACCAGAAGACGTGAAGTTACCTTTGTCAACATCAAATGGGGACGGAGGCTTCTCCGCAAGTGAGTTTAATTCTCTAGAATAAAGAAAAAACTTCCCCACATCCTGGAGAAGTGTGTACATTTCAAACTCCTCCCACTTTGGAAGCTTGATTAATGAAATCATCTGAATAATGAAGCATTCCAAGAGATTGGATTTTTCTCTTTGACTCAGACCACCAGGAAAAAGTGATTCTGGCTCTTCTAAAAGGAAAAAAACCCTGTTAGGTGTAACCTTTTTGAACAGTTTATATCAATTCTTCTTCCTCAGTATTATGTGGAAGCCTTATTTTCAGTAACCAAAAGTTTATTTTCCACTTTCTAGATCACAGCTTCGTGGTGTTGTTCTGAAACTGATTCTCAGGAGCCTTAAAATCCACTCATCTTGGTCCTTTTATTCTGTAAGCAGTGTCTGACAACACATTTAATTCTTGGGCTTTCTTTTTTTTTAACCCCCTTGCTAAAGATTAGATTGCAACCACATCAGTAAAATAAAAACAAACCAAAAAAAACTTTCTTTTTAAAAAGATTTTATTTATTTATTCATGAGAGACACAGAGAGGGAGAGAGAGAGAGGAGGGAGAAGCAGGCTCCATGCAGGGAGCCTGATACGGGACTCGATCCTGGGTCTCCAGGATCACGCCCTGGGCTGAAGGCGGCGCTAAACCGCTGAGCCACCCGGGCTGCCCTCCCCCGCAAAAAACCTTTCAAATAAGATACTGAAGATACGTTTCAAAAGTAATTTCGCCTTTTCTGAGTCTGTGCTAATGAATATATATGTGTGTAAGAGGAAGCCCTTCCTGAAATAGAGGAGAAGAGTAGTCAAAATAAGGCAGCAAATGTCCAAGCCTCCCTCCTTGCTCCCCAGCCGCATGACCTTGGGGAAGTCGGTAAGTTTTTTGAAGCTCAGTTTCCTTCATCTGTAAAATGGGAATAATGCTAATATTTCTCTTAAGGGTCTGCTATGAAGTTTAAAGATACCTGTTGATTGCTTAGTCCAGTGCCAGGTACCCTAGTGAGCCATGGAGAAACATTTGTTACTGTGATTGTTATTTTTATGACTCTTTTTTTGTGTCTGTCAAAACCCGTGTTGGAACATCAGAAATTGAACTTGACAAATAGGATTAGATGGAAGAGATCATGGAGAGCACTGAAAAATTAACGTTTCAGTATGATATTCTATAATGGGAACACAGATAAAAGTTGGTAAAAGGCATTTATTCTGTAAATTAACCGAAAGGTACTTAAAAATATTTCCTCTGTATCTTAATGTTTTTTTCTTACTGAAAAATACCCATATATCTAGTAATAAAAATAAACCAAGAGGTTTGTAAGGCAAAACCTAGTTTGCAACACTTAAAAAATACTATGGCAAAGTGTACATAACATAAAATTTACCATTTTACCCATTTTAAGTGTATAGTTCTGTGGCATGAAGCATATTCACAATGTTTCACAACCCACTTCCATCACCTGTTTCCAGAAGTTTTCCTCGAAACACTCTGTGGTCATTATATAATAACATCCCTTTCTCCTGCCCTCCAGCCCTTTGGTAATCCCTAATTTATTGTGAATTTGGCTATTCTAGATAGCTCATATAAGCGGTATAATGTTTATCCTTTTGTGTCTGGTTTATTTTCCTTAGCATAATGTCCTCAAGGTTCATCCCCATGGGAACAGGTGTCAGAACTTCATTCCTTTTGAAGGCTGAATAATATTCCATTTCACATACATAAACGTATTTTATCCATTCATTCTTGGATGGAGATTTGGATGATTTCCACCTTTTGGCTATTGTGAACAATGCTATGAACATTAGTGTTCAAAAAAATATTTTTGAGACCTTGTTTTTCATTCTTTTGGGAACACCTAAAATTGGAATTGCTGGATCATATGGCAAAGCTATGTTACTTTTTAAGACAGTACCCCATTGTTTTCCACAGTGGGTGCACCAATTTACATTCTCACCAACAGAGTACACATTTGCTCATTTCTCCACATGTTTACCCACACTTGTTATTATGATTTATAACAGTCATCCCTATGGACGTGAAGTGGTATATACTGTGGTTTTGATTTGCATTTCCCTGATGATTAGTGATGCTGAGCATCTTTTCGTGTGCTCATTGGTCTTTTGTATATCTTCAAGAAATGGGTTTGCCCATTTTTGAGTAGGGCTGAGTTTTTGGCTTGTTTTTTTTTTTATTTTTTATATTTTATTTATTTATTCATGAGAGACACAGAGAGAGAGAGAGAGAGAGAGAGAGAGAAAGAGGCAGAGACACAGGCAAAGGGAGAATCAGGCTCCATGCAGGGAGCCTGATGTGGGACTCAATCCCGGGACTCCAGGATCATGCCCTGGGCCAAAGGCAGGTGCTAAACCGCTGAGCCACCCAGGGATTCCCCTTGGCTCGGGTTTTGGAACATTAGAAAACAATTTGAGTTTGAAATAACTCATATGCTGGGGATATATGGGTTTTTATTTATTTATTTTTAAGATTTTATTTGAGAGAGAGAGAGAGATAGCAAGAGAAAGCATGAGCAGGGAGGAAAGGGAGAAGCAGGATTCCCACTAAGCTGGGACTCCAAAGTGGAGCTGGATCCCAGGACCTTGAGATCATGACCTGGGGGGAAGGCAGAGGCTTAACTGACTGAGCCACCCAGGCACCTAGTAAATGGGTTTAATATCTTAAAAAAGAAGGTGTCCAATTAAAGTGAAAAATACTTTTTTGGCTCCAAGGATGCTTTCTTTTTAAACACTCTCAAAACAAGAAGATTCAGGTCATATTCGTAAATGAGATCGCATTCCTGTTAGACAAGAAAATGAACAAGTTATAGGAAAAAACCAGCTGACTTTTTGTGGTTTCTGGGTAAGAATAGAGGGCCACTCAGAACCAATGATCATCTGGGAAATAAGGAAGCAGAAAATCTTTAGTTACGGTTATTTATAGTTTATGCCTAAGAAACAAAATCACCTGCTGGCCGCCCAGTACCCTGGCCTTGGGCGGGTCCCACAACCCAGAACTATCCTAGGCCCCATGATCTTTCCGAAGGACAGCTGAGGAGCCCCCTGACGATGTCCGTGATGCTTTGAGGTCACCAGAAGATGGAGACAACTGGGAGGGCACATCTGGGAGCTTTTTGACTGAACCACAGACCCAAGAGCTACGCAGCTGGCCTGGTCGGGGCCTACCATTCAGGCCAGGTGATAAAGTGGCCTGGGACACCTTAGCATCTGTTACTGAGCCAGCGGCTGTGAAATGCCCGGGCGGTGCTGCCATCACGTGTGGGAGGTCTTCCATAGAGTCTTAAAACCTTAGTGTTTGATGATCAATCATCAGGAGTCAAGGCTCCCACAGGGCCAGCCGCTCTTGGACATCGGGGTGCGCTTTGGCAAACCGGCCGTGGGCACCTCTCCCCTGCTGAGGGCCGGAGCAGTAGTTTATTTATTTTTTATTATCATTATTTTTAAATATTTTATTTATTTATTTATGAGAGACACAGAGAGAGAGAGGCAGAGACACAGGCAGAGGGAGAAGCAGGCTCGATGTGGGACTCGATCCCAGGACCCTGGGATCATGACCTGAGCAGAAGGCAGATGCTCAACCACTGAGCCCCCCAGGTGCCCCGGAGCAGGAGTTTAAACCTGTTCCTAGACGCACAGGGCCAGGCCTGGCGCAGCTAGTCGCTCGGGCGGGCAGGAGGGCATCCTCGGCTCTCCCTCTGGCTCTCCCTCTGGCCCCCGGGGCCCACTTGATTCCTCTGCTCGTGGGGTGTGGTGCCCTCCCGGGGCGCCGAGGCCCGGCACGGCCCTGCCCCTGCCCGCCAAGGCCCGACCTCACACCCCTCCTCGTGCCTTTCCTGCTCAACATCTCAATCCAGTTGGTAACATCTCAATATAGTTTTAAAACGTCGACACTGGGGGCTCTGTTCAGCCTCCGCCGGGGCTCTTGCAGGGCGCGCGGCGACTTCGGGGGGAGCGAGAGGAGTTCGAGGGGCTCTGGGGCGCAGGGGGGAAGAGCCCTCCCGACCCCAGGCCGGCTCCAGCGCCCCGGGTCGCGGGCACTGAATGCAACCCCAGCTCTGGCGTCCGGACCCCAGGCTGGCGGCGTCGGGGGCCGCGCGAGCCCGGGACCCCCCACTCCTGGGCCCCCCAGGCCGCCGCGCGTCTCTGTCCCGCGAGGCCCCGAGCTCCCACCCAAAGCAAGGCTTTAAAAATAGCCCCGGCGAGATCCAGGCAACAGGAAGGAACGCTTTTTTCTTTTCTTTTCTTTTTTTTTTTTAATGTGTAAGAAATGTTTTGCTTCTCGTAGGGAACGCAACCGCTGCAAGTTCCAGCACACTGGGCCCCTCCCGCGCACCCGCAGCCATCGCCGCCTCTCGGGCAAGGCGCGGGCCGCGTCTCCCGGATCCGGATCCGGGGAGCGCAAGTGCCCCCTGTGGCCGGCCCGCGCCTGACCCCGCGGGGCCCGGGAAGGCAGGAGCAGCCGGCGCCGGGCCCGGGAGGAAGTTGGCGCCGCGGGCCGGGCGGGGGCCCGAGGGGGCCGGGGCCACCCCGGGGCGCTGCGCGCAGGCCGGCCCGGGCTCGCGTCCCCCCCACGTGGCCGGCCGCCCGGGGCCCCACGTGGAGGAGGTGGAGGAGGAAGGAGAGTCGGGGGAGGCCCGGACTCCCGGCCGCCGCCGCCGCCGCCGCGGGACCCCCGCCCCCGCCCCCGCCGCGGCCCCAGGGCTCCGCGAGGGCCTCCCGGGCGGGGCTCGGCCGGGGAGTGCCCGCCGCGCCCGGCCCCCTCGCCCGCCCGCCGCGCCTGTGTGCACTTTCGCGGAGCCACTAATCCCCCGAGAGAGCCGATTTGTAGTGAGGAGTATCTGTAGGGGGCGAGGCCGGCCCATGTGGGGTTGTGTCATTGGTTTGCAAAGAGAGACCCCGCCTTTGCCCAAAAAAAAAAAAAAAAAAAAAAAAAAGAAAAAAAAAGGAGCGAGGAGTGAGCGAGCGGCGACCCTCACCTCGCCTCCCGCCTCGCTCCTGCGCAGCCGGCGGGCACCGGGCGCCGCTCCGTTCCCTTTCTCTCCGTTTTCCGCCTCCTTCCCCGGAGGAGAAAACAAATAAAGAAGAGCAAATAGCCAGGAGGCGCGAGGCATCCAGGACGCTCCCTCCCCCGGTCCAAGTTGGAATTAGCATCCTCTCGGGGGTGAGCGCGGCGCGGCGCGGGGCGGGGCGGGCCGGGCCGGGGACCCCCAGCGCAGCCCCCTCCCCTCCCCTCGTGCGGGCGGGCGGGCGCGGGGCCGGGGCCGGGGCCGGGGCCGGGCGCGGAGGCTCGGGAGCCCGGTGGGCGGAGGAAGGGGGTGGGGTGGGTGGGGAAGTAGGAAGAGGCTCGGCGGCTCGGGGAGGAGGAGGAAGGGAAGGGGAGGGGTAGGGTGGGGAGGGGAGGGGAGGGGAGGGGAGGGCGGGAGGGGGAGGGGCGGGAGCTGGAGAGATTAAGTTTTTGTGTGTGTGTCCCTGTGTGCGTGTGTCATTTTAAGGTGGCCCGGGAGCGGCCAGGGAAGCCGGCGGCGGCCCGAGGAGCGAGGGACCGAGCCGGGAGCCATGCCGCGCTGAGGGGGGGCCGCACAGCCGCCGCCGCCGCCACCGCCACCGCCACCGCCGCCGGGTGGGGTGGGAGGGGCGGGAGCCGCCGCCGCCGCCGCCGCCGCCGCCGCCGCCGCCTCCCGGGTGGGCGCCCTTCCCCGCGGACGCCGGCGGCCCGGGACCAGGTAAGAGGGGCCCCGGGGGAGGGCCGGGGCCGCGGCCGCCCCCGCCTCACCTGCCGCCGCGGGCTGGGGGCGCCGCGCCCGCGCCTCACTGCGCCACTCGCGGGCGGGAGGAGGGCGAAGGACACGGGGCGGCCTCCGAGGACATCTTTGCCTGCGCCCCCGGGTCCCCGCGCGGCGGCCGGGGGCGGGAGCCGGCCCGGAGGTCCCCGCCCGCCGCCCCCCGCCGCCCATCGCGCCCGCCGGCGGCCGTTCGTGCCAGGATTTTTGTTGTTGTGATGAGAGTTGATGAATGCGAAGTAGGCGGTCACCTTCCTTCCCATCAGGATTGGCAAAAAAAAAAAAAAAAAAAAAAAAAAAGAGAGAGAAAAGAAATCCCGAGCGCGGCGGCGTCCGGAGGGCAGCGGCGGCGGCGGCGGCGGCGTCTCGGCGACGGTTTCCTAGGCGCCCCCGGCTCCTGCTCCCCGAGGCCGGTGGGTGCGCGCGCGGGGGCCGGCGGCGACCCAGGCCGAGCGCGCGGCGCGCCGCGGGGACAATACGGCCGGATCCCCCGGGACCGGGAGTCCGAGCGCGCGGGGCCTGGGCGTGCGGGGCGGGGGCGGGGGCGGGGGCGGAGCGGGGTCCGCGGGGAGGCCGGGGCGCGCGCGGCTCGGGGCCCCCGGGGGAGCGGCCCCTGCCGGCCGGGGCTCCCGCGCGGCGCCCCGGGAGCGCAAGTGAAAGAAGGAGGGGAGGCGAAGTGGAACCCTTTTGTTTTGCCGGCCCCGCATTGTTGGCTCCTCCGGGCGGCCGGGCCACAGCTGCCGCCGCCGCCGCCGCCGCCGCGCCGGGCTCGGCCCGCCAAAGTGGCCGCGGGGCGGGGGCGCGGGCGCGGGCGCGGGGCCGGCGGGCGGGCGGGCGCGGGCGGGGGCCGAGCGGCCCGGGCATTTCCTCTGCCCGTCCGCGCTCCCGCGGGCACCACTTCCTCCTCGCCCGCCGCCGCCGCCGCCGCCGCCGCGGACCCGCGCTGCCCGCCTCCCCCTCCCGGGCCGCACTTTTCGGGTGGGGCGAACCAAAAAGAAAAAGTTTCGCAGGAGGGGCTGGCGAGGGCGCGCCCCGGGCGGCGGGGACCGTGCGCGGCGCAGCGACAGCCGGGCCGCCGCGGCCGCCTCCTCCTCCTCCTCCTCCTCCTCCTCCTCCTCCTCGTCCTCGTCCTCGTCCGCGGCAGGACTGACCCGCGAGGCCGAGGGGAAGCGCCTTCCTTTCTCCCGCTCCGCGCGGCGCTCCGGGGCAACTTGGGCAGAGGCGCGCGGGAGCCGGGGCGCGCCGGGGCCTTTCTCCGGCCCGAGGCCCCGCAGCCCGCGCCGCGTCCCGGCGCTCGGAGGCCGCGGGCCCGGGAGCTCGGCGCGGTCACCGGCGGCCGCGGCCAGACACCCGCGCGCACACACGCGCCCCGGGGCTCGCTCCCGGCCGCGGCGGATGGACCCGGACCCCGGGTGTGCGAGCGCGCGCCGGCGCGGGGGCTGCCCCCTCGCGACCCCGAGCGCTCGTCCCGGAGGCGGCCCGGAGCAGCAGCCGGCTCCAGGGGTCCCCACGGTTAGTGTTTTGCAGGGGAAAGGAGAAATTCTTCGTAGAAACCCCCGCTCGCTCCGCGTCCTTGCGGTGCAGGCTGTGCCGGGGGCCTCCGTCGTCATGCCGGGCTCCCTTGCCCCATCCAGGGTAAACAGATCTTTCTGGAATTTTTTTTTTCTCTCCCTCCCCCCCCCCAACCTCTTTTTCTTTAAAGATCGGAGATCAGGTTAAGTTCTTAGAGAGTCAGATGTGAGTGGCTTGAAGGGTAGACAAGAGAATTGTATTCTATAAATATGCATTGGGAATTTAAAATGCTAAGTGCCTTATTTGCAATTCCGTTGGATATTCTAGAGACTGGTATATTTTTATCTGACATGGATAATTTGGAGGGGACGTATATTTTGGTTAGTTTACAAAGTGATTTCTGCCTCCCGACTTTGGCGACATGTATTAAACTCTCTCCTACTACTCTTTCAAAGAAGAGTCTCTCTATCTACTGGGTGCTTGGGTTCAAAGACGGTTTTAAAATTACCTCGTGTTCAGTACCTAAGACTGCTGTTCTGCCTCTAGGGCTCTCACAGTAGAACTAGTTAGTTTTCGTGTACTTTGGAGAATTCCAGTGTTTTGAGAATTTTTTTAAATAAAATCCTTTACATTTTGAAGTAGTGGTACTTTAAAGGATCTTGTTTTTATAGTCATTTGATTTCAAAGAGTACTTCTTACAGCAATTATAAAGTGATCTTCAAAATGCTAATTAAACACTGTAAGTCAGAGCAGCTTTAATATTGGAAGAATTTTTCTTCTTTTTCCTTCCTTCCTTCCTTCCTTCCTTCCTTCCTTCCTTCCTTCCTTCCTTCCTTCCTTCCTTCCTTTTTTTAACTATCAGGGACTATATCCTAGAGTTGAAACACTAAAAAAATCCTTTTGTCTGCCATCAGATCTCTGAACTGCTGTGACACTCTCCTGTAAAAAAAAAAAAACAAAAAACCCTGGTGCCCTTTTTATTGCCCCCAAAAGAAAAGTTAATGAGATGGTAGGTTTCAAGCAAAAAAGCAGGCCCTCCTTCTTGCAAAATATGCTTACAGTTGCCATTGAAGTTGTATGTTAGCCGTGAATGCACTTGCCTTTAATGAAGCCAGTTTAATCGTTCACACTTGATCAAGTATAACAGGACCAAACAAAGGAAATAAGCCAGCATATTTCTGTAGAGCGTTGAGGGGTTTAGTGTAAGTGTTGATGTCGGGTCAGTCCCTCCCCCCACTCTGCCCGCAGTGCAAAGGAGTGAGGGTTGAAGGCAAAATGGGATTTATGGCACTGATTGGTTTTTCTGTGCCCCAGGGGTAGGGGACCCCAGTTTGTCCTTGTAGAAAGCAGTTATTAGAGGGAATTTTAAAATCTTGGCTTTGGAGCATGTTTTGAACCTGACAGGGTGCTTTTTGGTTTAATCCTTTTTCCTGTTTGGGAAGATAAGGCTAAGGGTGGGGGTTGGGGGGGGCATGTTGTCTCCCTCATTTCTAATTGTACCTTAATAAGGCTGAGTGGTGAGTGGTGTGGCTTTGCAGTTTGAGTTCCAAGCCCTGTGTTATTTATGACTTCACTTGGGATCTTTTGAAACTGGCCCTTGAATGGGTGTTCTCTTGGGGGGGAGGGGCAGAGTGAATTACCTTTTCTTAACTGTGATTTTTCTAAAAACCCTCTTTGTCCCTAAAATGTATTTCTTTGCTAAGCACAAGTTGCAACTTTTCCTGGGACTTAGTCATCAACTCGAGGAAGAAATATCTGCCAAGTGTGTCTTTTTAAGGTTAAGAAAGTAAAAAAGTTTGGCTACTTAAAAACAAACACGACTAGCCTGGTAAAAATACACCAGTGACATACTTTGTGAGATATTTTGGCCTTTTAAGACTCAGGGCACACCTGTTCCTGTCCCTACAGGGTCGAGTTTGCTTTCCTTGGCATTGTTAATCTGGTCGTGTACACAGATGAAACAGGAAAACTTGGCTATCTGTATAATCATTAACTAGCCAATCAGTTATCCTTTCAGGGAATAATTGATAACTTTACTCTCGACTTTTAAAAGCCCCCAAAAGAAATGGCATCTGTAAGTCTGGCAAGTGTTTTAAAGGGAGAGGAAACACAGCCACCACCACAACAAATAAATAAATCTACAAAATCAACCTGCAAACTCTTTCAGTGTTCAGAGTAGCTAGCTTACAAGGTCAGTAAATGATGAGTGTATAAAATCGGTACTGAACAAGCAGTGCTCGGCGTTTGAAAAGGATATTGTTGGAACTGTTTAAATACTATAGCAAAGGGAGCTCAGGATGGCTCACACCACTTGAAATCCTTGAGATTCTCGGATTAAAAACAAAAAGTGCCTGCATCTCAGGCTCGGCCCCCTCTTTGAGATCTAGCATCAGAATGCCATTTGCCAAGTCCTTTTCCTTCTTGAATCCCTTTTTGAATGCAGAGTTACACCCTTTGCTTTGAACGCTTTCTCTAAATGGAACAAATTTAAAGAGTTGCAGCAACGGTGGAATGGCCATCCCTGTTGTCATTTTTTTTTCTTTCTTTCTTTTTTTTTTTTTTTTTTAACCACTGTCACTTTAATCTAGGAGGGCTGTCATCATAATGTATGTGAGTGCAGCCTGGGTCCCTCTGTGAATAATCTTCCTATCAGTGACAAGCAGCAGGCTAAGTGTCCCGCGTCCCTGATATAGGCCACAGACCATATATTCATAAAGTACATGATCAGGAGAGGAAATTTATCTGGTGGGCAGGGCACACAACTCAGGTAATATTTCCACTGGCTGGCTGATAGTTCCATTACATAGGCCGCAACACGGTTTAGTAGTCATTAAAAAAAGGGGGAGTGCGGTTTGCGTGACCCTTTGAAGAGAAGGACTTAGCAGAAGGGACACCGTCTAGGGAAATATCTGGGTGCTTTCTCTTCCAAGATCTTCCCATGAATTACTAGCTAAGGAATGCTCGTGTGCACTACTGAAAACTTTTAGTAGGCTCATGAAAATGCTGGAATGGATATACAGTCTGAGGCCGCACTGCCTGGGTAGATGTATATCAGTTTTCTCCCTTACAGCTGGTGAGCATGTCCCAGTTCACACTGCTGCAGTTAGAGTTACAGCACACTGGGGAAGGGGGAAAACGCAAGCCTTCTCCCCACAGAGGGTCTCCAGAAGTTAATTTCATTCTTCAAGTCTGTGTTTGATGGAATATGTATCAAAGACATGAAAGGTTTGGTTTGGTTTTAAACCCTATCTCTGGATTTGGAAAATTATACTTAATCATCGCTAAAAACTTCAGAACCATTTTCAAGGTGGTCAGTGTTTGTTTTGATCGTGATTGAATGGATGGCATCCAAAAGCAATCCATGTGACTCGAGTGATACTCACAAATTAATGTTTGGGCCAGCATCTGCAGTTGGATTTTGGATATCATTATAGATGTTTAAAGCCTAAATTTATGGCTGCACTTGGGCATTTAGGACTTCCCCAGTGAAAAGGACTTTGCACATTGTGCAAAAAAAAAGGGGGGGGATTCACAAATGAATACAGAATGTACAATAGGGAGAGAGCCAGGCTATTGTTTGTGTGGAATGTTGACAACGGGAGCCAAGGGGCAGTTTGGCCTTCATTCTTCCAACTGCTCGAGAACACAGAAACTTCAGGAGCTGCAGACAGGATGGAAACCAGAGGCACATTCATCTGTCTTTGCTTGGCATGGCAGTCTGGGCCACTGGTCTACTCCCTTTCCAGAGTTTTCTTAGAAGGTGGTCTTTTTTTCGGACTGTGGGGACCTTTGTGCGCTCTTCTCAGTAATCTGCTTTTTTGAATCAAGATTCTAAAAGCAGAGAGAAGCGTTCTTCAAAGAAAAGTGTAAAAAGCAGACTCCCCCCACCCCCAATGCAGTTTTAGGGAATCGGATTCAACCCTTACCAGAAATTGAGGCATTTGGAGTTGCAGGAAGCTGTTGTGTTTATTTTTATTACTCCTCATGTTGAAGTAGTTTTTAATCCGTTTGTAGCGTTAGGGAAAGTACAGCTAAAGTGAGTATTTGTTGAGTTTTCGCGTTTGGTTGTACGGCCACTGCCTTTTCTGAAAACCCTCTTCTGTATGCATCTTTCTCCCCATTCACAAAGCCCTCCTGCCTCCAAGTGACAGCTGAGGTTCCAGAGCGGAGCCAACTCTGTAGTTCAAGTGACAGGCATTACTGTGCCCTTTCTCCTTTGCCCCTACCCTAAGTGGAATCCGTATAGACATTGACTACCATTGAGGGCTGATACCTGTTGGGATTTTATCGAGGTACACTTGGCTAAACCTGGGGGGCCAGTTGACCTTTCCATCCGTATCAAGCCTCTCCTATCCCTCCTGGAGTTATTTCAGAGATGATCTGTTTTAACTGTTTCTATAACTAAATTTAACAGATGGTTGTCAAAAGTTGGCTTAATGTTCACAAAAATTCTGATAAAACTGTTGGGTTCTTATTCATGGGGCAAGTGATGCTTTTGATTTTATGAGGAATTGGGACTTCTATCCTGGATAATAACAGAGCCTTCGGTTTTTCTCGGTGGTATTAAGAGGATGTTAATCCCCAATAGCTGTTGTTGTCTGAACTTGGTGTGCCGGACTTTGTTGTTTTTGGGGAGTCCAAAAAAGTCAGAGGCGGGGTTGGAAGGTGGGGGAGGGCAGTGCTTTTCATCCGTTTGGTTCTTAAAATCTTTCCCACTTGTAAAATGCAAAAAAAAAAAAAAAAATGCACCTTCCTTTGTGTTGTTGCTTTAACTCCCTTCAAAAGCAATCTATTGATCAGCAGAAATGTGCTTTTTGCATTAAAATAAGTCCTTAATTATGACTTGAAAGACACTGTTACTGGCTTGAAGATTGATTGGAAATAGTGGCAATATTTCTGCCTCTCATCCCAGCCTACTTCGTGGCAGGGAGTGGAAGGGCCTTTTTTAAAAGATGTGTTAACTTAGGTGGCGAGCGGGTTCTTCTGCAGCGCCGAGGCTAGCCAAGGGGTTGTAAACTCACTGCTGTGTTCCAGCCAGGCCTGAAATCTGGCCTGCAGCAATCTGTCCAAGCCCAGGACAAACAAAAACTTCATTATGGTGTCAAGGAGTCCCAGGAAGTTTCTTTGGAAGGAACTGTAGACCAAGACCACAGAGGTCAACTTCTCTGGCCTAGTGGGATGTTTCCCTCCAGTATGGCAACTTGAAAAGCCTTCCTCATGGTGTGGCCTCTCAGAGAGCCCATAGAGAGAGGAGTAAATGGCCGGAATCAACCTGGAAGTGCTCCTAGTGTGCCTGCCCCAGGTGTGTGGGAGGGGTACTGAAGAACAACAGGTGAAGTTCCTTTGCTGTAGGGGGTGTGTGAGGCCAGGAGAGGGTTTGTGCACCTTTCCTGTTGAATGAGCTCTGTCTGGGACTTTATTCTTTTGTTGATGGATGTCTTTAGTGTGGTAGGCCTAGAAGCACAGAGGCATAGTTTATACTTTGCGTATTCAGCCCCAGGTGGGCCTCAGGAGGGGGTGGGGACAGTGCTTTTTTGGATGGTGGAGAGCCTGTGGCATGTTGCAGCTCCCAGGCGGTGCCAGCAGTGAGCAAGGGAGGGCTCTCAAGAGCTCTTGACACCCTGTCCAGGAATTGTTGAGGGGACTGGGAATGTTCCCCCTGGAGGGGAACAGCCTCACTTGGTCACATGGGCTTGCTTTGCCAGGAGGGACCGAGTCCTGGTGACACCAGGGAAGATTTGCTGGAGAAGCTGCCAGGCCAGATGGCTGCATGGGCTCCTGGCTGCATGGGTTCCTAGCACCGGCTAAGCTTGGCCGACCGCTGCGTGAGATGTGAATAGGTGGGACAAAGCTTTCCAAACACTGGAGACCACTGGGACAGCCCTCACTTGGGGACACTTGCCTAATGAACTGGATGGGGTTTGGGAGAAAATGCTGCATTTTCTTCCCAGTGGGGGTGACAAATATTTTTAAAGTTTTTTTCCTATTCCTTCTCCAGACGTTGAACTGTGGTCTGCAACGCTGGCTGATTGCTCCATCTGCTCTTCAGGGACTGGATGGAGCAGGAGGCCCAGCGTAGATGCCAAGTGGGAATGACGTTTCTACCCAGGAGCACTCAGATGTACCTGATTCCTTTTTCTCTGCGCTTTCTGGTTTTGGGCTAGAAGTCCCTCCAGGAGGGCAATGAATAAAGAGTATATGTTTTGCTGTACGGATATCAGTATGCACATAGAAGTGCCTACAAGTAGAATCTCAGAATGTTTTTGATCTTAAAACCATTTCGCAGTCATTAATCTTCACGAGGCTCCTGCGGGCTAGGTAAACAGAGCAGCAGAGCAATCGCTGTGTTGCCCGGCGCAGAAGTAGTGGATCACCTCCCCCCACTCCAAGGAGGCTGGTGTCGGCCTCTGGTTTCCGTGGGGGGGCCCCGGGAACCCCCGCGTTCCGCCCAGACTGACCACAGGGCGACTTCCTGTCTCCTGCCTGACCTCCTGATGCGGGGAGGGCCCGGCTGGGCCGGCGCGAGGCCTGGCCGCCGCACCTGGCCGCCCGCCGCACCTGGCCGCGCTCTACCTGAGGGGCGGGGCCTGGCCGCCTTGCCCCGCGCGCGCCCCGCCTGGCGGCGCCTGCGGTTCCGGGTGCGGGACCCCCTGACCTGGGCGCCCTGACCTCGGGGCCCGGCCCGCCCCTCCCGGCCCGCGCACCTGCGCCCCCCCCCGCGCCCCCGTGACACCCCCGGAAGCGCCCCTCCCCTGGCGCTGGCCCTTTCACTTGTAAATGCAGCTGTTTCCCGCCGTGGGGAAGCCTTGGAGAGGTGCGAGAAATGGCCCGGCCCCCCGGGCCCACTTCCTCCTTCCTCCTACAGGCCATTGTGTGGGGTCCGATCCCGGGCGGCGGGGGTCCGGGCCGACACCGCCCACACCCGCTGGGCCGTCTCCCCCGCCCCCCCCCCAGGCTCGGAGCCAAAGCAGGTACCTGGCAGGACCGAGCCCGAGACCCCCACCCCCAGCCCCCCAGCGATCGTAGGCTCCAGGGATCCCAACCTGGGGTCTCCTTGGTCCTGTCTGCCCCCCCTGCTCTGCGGGGGGCCCCCAAGGGGCCAGGCAGGTCGCTGGTTCAGGGCAGTGGCCACATCCTTGCCACTTGGCTGGCTGAGCACAGGTCCCCTGGAAGGTGCCGGCTGTCCCTCCTCTTGGAACCTTCCAGTCTGGGTGTTTTACTTGTGCTAGCAATTGCGCGGTGGTCGTTGCTGCCTGGAGCCGCGAGGGCCACGCAGGCCTTCCTCACGATTTACATCCAGGACAAGTGACCTTGCCCGGCTTGTCACACTGCAGCCCCCTCCAGTGAGTGTAGCCGGTGATGGCCTGGGGCTTTTACAAACTTTGCACCTCTCTTCTTGCTGGAAGAAGCTCTGTGTGTTTGACCCTTCCTCTCCTGGCTGGCTTTAATTTGAAACTCCGTCCACCCAGGCCTTTTAAATAGTACCCTTATTTTTAAGGTGACCTTAGAACTGCAGTTTCATTGAGCATTTACTTAATATCTTTGTTTACTCCTTCACTTGGTGTATGTTGCCATCAATCTTGACGGTGAGGTTGGGCGATAGCAGCCACAAAAGGCCCTTGGGCGACTTGCCTGTCATCCCCTGCCCCAAGCGGCAGAGCTGGGACTCGAACTAGGCTGGGCCATTGGCGGTGGGGTTCAGGCAGGATTCCTTGGCAGACGAGAACCTCCTCCTGTGTTGTTGGGAGCCTGTCTTGTCACCTTGAGAGCAGAGGGGAAGTGAGAATTCAGGCTTACCCAAATCTGGCGTGTTCTCCCCAGGATTCACATGAGCTTCTCAGAAACAAACCTCTTTCTCAGGCCCGGGGTGACTTCCAGATCACATGGGGCTATGAGAAGTCTGGCTTGTTTTAAATTTCCGTCTTTGATTAGTGATCTTTTGTTAGGATCTCACAATCTAATGCCAGGGAGGAATTTCTAGATAGTTTCCTGGACTAGGCCTGTTTCAAATTCCCTACACTTTTTGGGTTAATGAACAGCATGGCTCCTGATCAGAAGCCTCAGGCAGGCTTAGCAGTCAGGGGCCCCCCGTTGGATGCGTGGGGGGAGCTCTGCCCTCGGGATCACAGGCTCTGTGTGTAGGCGGAGAGCAGGCATCCGGAAGCACCTCAGGAGCCAGGCACAATGCTGTTGCTCCAGCCACGTTCCTTCTCTCCCGGGTAGAAGTGAGGGTGGTGGTTTACCAGTGAAGAACCCCGCCAGTCAGGAAGGCTGAGTAACCAAGGGAGCCGGAAGTTTAGTTTCCCGGTGCATCTTGAGCTGGTGTCTCTGTAATTGATTGAGATATTTGGCTTTTGGTTGGGACTTGGGTACAGTTGGGGATGGCTTTGCCATGATAGCCAGGTTAGACCCCTTCTGTGCTCTCAAATCTCATTTTCTCCCTTGCTTCCTTCTGGGTGTCTGATGGAACCACCCCACCTCCTCCCAACACACACACACACACACACACACACACACACGGATTATGTGGATAGCTTTTACAGTGCTTAGGGTTTTTTTGTGGTAAAATTGGATTTGGTGGCCACATATCTTTATCAGACTCAAATGTCCCAAGTTTGTGGTCTAGGTTAGTGATCTCAGAGTTTTTTTTAAAGCCAGTCCCCCTTCCTGGTGTGTGCCCCTTTGGTGGTGGGGAGGGGCTGGAGGTGGTGGGTGGATGCTCCCTTCCCTCACTGTACTCTGGCTGCTGCTCACTTTCCAACTGGATTCATTATGCCATGGAGTTGCTTTCTGTGTTCTACACAGGGGCATCTGGGAAGAGAGGCAGGAAAGATGGGGAGGATTTCACCTAATTGGAATAGTCTGTTTGCACCATTCCTGTAAAAACCGGCCAGAAACTTGATTCTGCTGGGTAAACCTCCTTTGGGTTGCTGCCCTGCGTTTGTGTTGGCCTTAGAAAGGAATTTGAAATCATACTCCGGAACAAAAGGAGCTGCCTTCTTTTCAAAGAGTCTATCAGAGAACTGAAAGGGAATGACACAAAGTTGGGTGTGTCCTGAAATCTGGAGAGGAGCCTGCTTGGGTGATTAACTCACCTGAAAGGCACCCAGAGCAGGTGACGCGAGAGGGCTGGCTGACCTTGGCTTCCTGCAGGGTAAGGTCCCCACAAGGTGGAGATTTTCCTGAAAAACAGGCTTTCCTTTACTTTCCTACTCTTCCTTTCACCAACATGTGTGTGCTTGGGAAATCCCTGACATCTTTGCTGGTGCTCCAAGGCCCCCTGTGGGGGCTGCGGGTGGTCGGGGTGGTGGTGGGGGTACCCCGCAAACACCCCGTCTCACTCAGCTCTTGGGTTTGGCCTGGTCTAGAGGGCTGAGGGCAAGGCCAGGAAGCAGGGGGTGTCTCTTGATCAGCTGGTCCCATTAGCCACAGAGTGCTGGCTCAGCTCTAGCTTAGGTAGTGATTGTATTATTTCTATTTTAAGTCCTCCATGTGGTTTTCAGACAGGTCTCCATTGGGCTTCACTCCCCACCGCAGTGGGCGGTGGGGCTTGGTCAGACACCTGGATGGGACAGGAGCAAGGGAAAGAAAGGCTGCTTCGGGCTACACTGCCTGGAGAGTGGACGAGGCTGGGGCGTCAGGCATCCACGCATAGATGACACTCCAATCGATGTCCCTTGTAGCTATGTCAGCCTTTGCTGGCTGGTCCCCCCCCCCATATGCAGGTTCTTGATGGGAGCCGGGGGTCATGGGTGGCCTCAGAATCCGCCTTTGGATCTGTGCTGTAGAAGGCGTGTGTGTCCCTGTGTGTGTCAGGGGTCCCTGGCTCTGCAGAAAGGCCCCTAAGCTTGGCATCCAGGTACCTCTGGCAGGACACAAGGGCCATCTGATTAGTGCCCCACATGCCCGTGTTGATGCCCTGGTGAATACACCAGGTTTCCCGAGACCCGATTTTTCTCTGCCTTGGCCTCTGTGCAGAATAATGTTTATTCTCCAAGATGCTCGTTGCTTTTCCGACAGGGCTGAGGATTTTTTTTTTTTTTTTAAATATACATCCTTTCTTCTCATTTCTCAACTAAGCCTGGGATTAAGAACGTGGCTTCAACTGACAAAAGCCAGGAGATTTCAGAATTAAAGTTGGAATTCTATCTGTAATGATGTCTTCCTGAGTATTTAAGGAGGACTTTGAACCGTGGGTAATTTTTTTTTTTTTCTCCTTCCTGAACTGGCCAGATGTGCTCCAAGTAGTAGGCAAAGGAAACAGCTCCACACAATTTGAGTTTTCTTGGTGATAATTGTGAGCTTGCCTTATTTGAGTCTCCCGGGTCCCAGAAGCACGAAGGGAGAGGCTTGGGACTGGCCGTTGTTTGGGTTGTGTTCTTACTGTGTGTGTCACATGGGGCCTGAGAGCTTCGAAGCTGGCCCCCCTCCCCAGCTCAGCCAAACCACTTGAAACGCACTTTGCCAGTATAACTCTAGTTCTTTAAAACGTTTCTCCACCAGAGAGATTAAAAAGTTTTTTTTTTTTTTTTTTTTTTCCTTTTGTGATTCTTTTCATCATCTGGGGCAGCAGCAGGCAGGCTGGGGGCATGGAGGGAGAGAGAGACTGGTGGGAGTCGGGTCTGGGTTCTCTGTTAGTGGGGGAGGGACGGCGGGGTCAGTGCCGGGACCACTTTAGGCCTTGCCTGTAGGGGGGAGTTTTACAACCTGGTGATGATCACCTGGCATGGCAGGCTCCAGGGTCAGATCCAGAAGCTGTGCCCTGGGCCATCCCAGAAGCCCACTTCAGAGTACACGCAGGGTGACCTGTGTTCTCCGCCCGTTCCCTCTGGCGAGGGAGAGGAGAGGCCCTATGGAAAGATCGGGAAGTGAATGTCTTCCTTCCCAGACTGATGCTGGGCCCTAGGAGAGCCACCCCTGACCTCAAGACCTTAGAATAGGCAACAAGATAAATCCGTACTCACCCCCCGAAGAGGCATCAGATTGGACAGCTCAAGGAAGTGTGTGGCAAAGGAGGGAGGGAAAGTTGCCTGATTATATTAGGAATCTTCTGAGGCCTTGGAGAGGACCTCTGTCTCTGAGTCTAGAATGAAGGTCAGAATTGTAAACTGCTTAGAATAGGCCTGACATATCATGGATATTTGTGTTAACTTTTTATTTTTTATTTTTTTATTTTTATTTTTTTTTAAGATTTATTTATTCATTCGGAGAGAGCGAGAGAGAGGCAGAGACACAGGCAGAGGGAGAAGCAGGCCCCATGCAGGAAGCCTGATGCGGGACTCGATCCCGAGTCTCCAGGATCACACCCCAGGCTGCAGGCGGCACCAAATCGCTGCGCCACCGGGGCTGCCCAACTTTTTAAAAATAAATAACTGCTTCTGTCCCGAGGTGCTGTATGCCCACTGGAGCAGGTTCCTCATGCGTCCCTCACATGGACTGGGTAGAGATCACAGAGTCCTGACCTTGGGAGTGGAAAGAGGGGTTCCCCTTGGGTGTTGGGGGACAGGAGAGAAGGCTTCCTGGGCTTTGAGATGGGGCTTGCTAGTCACAGATGTCAGGCCATGTCCTAGGGGCCATGTGCTAGGGGAGCAGTCCTATAATGGATGGGACACCCTTTGCACAAAAAGGAAGGGTGAATTTTATGGAGCCTGGTGAAGTGTTGGGTGGAATGGGTATGTAGTGGATCCTGTTGAGGCTTGGAGATCCAAATCCTTACGCTGTTAAAAAAAAATACAGGGATATGGGGGTCGTGATTGGTTAGGTTAGGGAGCAACCCATCGTCTCCATGATTCCTGGGGCCAGAGTGATGCTCTGAAAACCAGTTGTTTTTAGACTGGAATGTTCCTCTGTATTAGGTCACTGAGAAAGGCCCAGAAAAATATTTACTTTCCATTTAAGAGCTACTTGCCCTTACCAGAGAAGGAAGAAAGAGTCGCGTTGGGTGCTGCCTACCTCTGCATGAGGACGGCTTGCAGGGGAGGTTGGGGGCCCCTGCTCCAGCTGCCCTGGACAGGTGGCCCCGCTGGAGAGCCAGCCCCATGTGTAAGCACCACTGAGTGCTCCGCACCTTCTCTACAGAGTTGATGGGGCACAGTGCCCGTGGGCCCGGCTGGCCACGTTCTAGGGGAACCTGTGTAGGAGAAGGCACAACGGTCAACCCCCTTCCCTGCAAGCATTTGCCTTCACGTGCTCCCATCCGATCTCTAGGTCCCGCGTGGACAGTAGGAGGGTCATGCCGGTCCCAGAGAATGGCTTTGTCGGGGTTGCCTTCTTGGCAGCGGTGGACACGGCGGTCAGTAGCAGCTCTGGTGACCGGCCCAGGTCCCGCTTAGTGACCAGTTTGCTGCTTGGTGTTTCCCGACCGTGGCCCTGAATATAGGATGGTACTTGGTCATCTGCTCCCAGGGCGGTCATCCGCTCTCAGGGACTGACCCGGTGCCCACTGCCCAGGTGCGGTGCGGGTGTGCACATGACCACCCGGACCACCCGGACCACCCGGCCCGTGCTCTCGTTCTGCACTTCGTGTTGGGCTGCAGGTTTCGAGTAGTAGGGTCCTGTGAGTATGAAATGGTGAAGGGGGTCCCTGGGTGGGGGGGACTATGTTCAGGAAGATGTCCTTCTGGTCTTGGAAGGAAGTTTGTTGCCTTCAGGGCAGGTGGGTCATTTTTTATGGACTTTGGGCTCAACTTGTGCCATTAAAAAAAAAAAAAAAACAAACCTCACTTGGAAAGCAAGATGATCCTTGAAAATGCCCTTAAGAGGCATCCGGTGCTGGAATGAGAGAGCATCTTGGAGGTCAGGGGCCGAAATGTCATATGTCCATGTTTGCAGCTCCTGGGGAGTGGTGTTCAGTGCCCTAAAGGCTGATACGCGTGGGAAGTGCTCGGATGCCATCCCTGTAAAACATAAAGTTGGAAGTAGGGGCTCTCCTGAGATCCCGGAGAGGTCTTGGTGCCCAGCCCTGTTAACCGAAGTGCCTGCACTCCTCCGCCCGCCACACCGCACCCCACCCCACCTCAGGCCCTGCTCCGTTCTGCCCCTGGAGGGGAGGCCAGGGATCCAGTGCGTGCGTTTAGAGGTAAGAAGCTGGCTGTGGGCTTGGTGGTTTTCACATGAGTGATTCGTGCCCTCCCCGGGGAGGGCCTGCGCCTAGGTGGTTTAAGAGGGTGGCCTCTGGAGCAGGGCTTCTCTGGGGCACACCTGGCCAAGAGTCTGTCTCCTGGAGCTCCACCCAACACACCGTGGGAGAAGCTCCAGATGGGGCCAGAACATCTGTATTTTTAGCAAACTGGTCCCTGTGGTTCATAGTGCAGCCAGCCCAGAACCTGCCAACTGTACACAGACCCTTTTTCTTGAAAAACAAACCACTCCCCACCACACATCCATATACTTGTGTCTAGTTATTGAACATTTGGCACGACAAATGATTGAAAGATTTTATATGTCTTGAATAACCCCCTCCCCCTCAGAATCTGAATGAATAGATTTGGAAATGGAAATATGGATTTCTGCCCAACCAGTCTTTTTTTTTTTTTTTTTTTTTTTGTTTAAAAGGGATTCACCACTCCCTAGAACAGCACCAGGCTTTCCTAGGGATGGACGGGAAATTCTGCAGGTACCTGTTACTAGGGGAGCTGGTTCCATACACAGATGGATGCACTTGACCCGTAGGGGTTATTTTTATTTTTTTAAAGATTTTATTTATTTATTCATGAGAGGCACAGACACAGGCAGAGGTTGAAGCAGGCTCCATGCAGGGAGCCTGACGTGGGACTCGATCCCGGAACTCCAGGATCATGCCCTGAGCCGAAGGCAGGTGCTAAACCACTGAGCCACGCAGGGATCCCCTATTTTTTTTTTTTTTTAAGATTTTATTTATTTATTCATGAGAGACAGAGTGAGGCAGAGACCCAGGCAGAGACAGAAGCAGGCTCCCTGCAGGGAGGCCAATGTGGGACTTGATCCCAGGACCGCGGGATCATGCCCTGAGCTGAAGGCAGATGACACTCAATGCCTGAACCACCCGGGCGTCCCCAATACCTATGCTTTCGACCAGTCAGCAGAGTTCACTGAGGGGGCTGGGCTGAATGTCACAGCATGCTAGCCAGGGGAGAAACTTTTTGCAAATTAAATTTCAGTCCAGTCTGAGTCACTTTTTAGGGAAGCACACTCTGGAATTATGTGTCCACAAGTCCAAGACGGGTGCGGCAACTTTCAGGGTGGCCTGTGTGAGCGTGACGAGGGGACCCGTACCACCAGGTGCGTGTATGTCCTTATGCGGGTGAACAAATCAAGCTCCGGGTGCCGATGGCATCATTTCCCTGTGTTGCCAAACCCAGATTTGGGAGCAGCACTTTCTGTTTTAGAAATGTAAGTAAACACATTTTTGTGGCAGATCCTTTTTATCTTGATCAGTGAATTTATTAATTAGTAGGCTTCACTTGAGGCTGGTAGCTTATGTTTTCCATATAGATGACAACCCACCTTTATTCTGTTTGTAGAAACTCCTTATCATACGCGAGCTTACTTTGTTTTTAGTAACAACCCTGATAGGAGATAGTGAGGAGGTGTGGTTACTTTCCACTTGTGGAATCCCCAGAGGGGGTCTCGGGAAGCCAAGCAGATGGGCTCACAGTTCATAAATGGTAGAACTGGGTCTAACCTGCCTCTTCTCTCTCTTTTTTTTTTTTTTTTTTTAAGATTTTATTTATTTATTCATGAGAGACACAGAGAAAGAGAGAGAGAGAGGCAGAGACACAGGCAGAGGGAGAAGCAGGCTCCACGCAGGGAGCCCGATGTGGGACTCGATCCCAGGTCTCCAGGATCAGGCCCTGGGCTGAAGGCGGCGCTAAGCCGCTGAGCCACTAGGGCTGCCCCTAACCTGCCTCTTCTCTACCGATACTGAGCTGCCTGAAGAGTGGCTTTCTATCCAAATACCCCAACTCTTTTTTTTTTTTTTTAAGATTTTACTTATTTATTTGAGAGAGAGTATGCACACGTGTGCATGGGGTGCATGAATGGGAGGGAGGAGGAAGGGGAGAGGGAGAAGCAGACATTTCACTGAGTGCAGAGCCCAATGTGGGGCTTGATCCCAGGACCCTGAGATCATGACTTGAGCCAAAGTCAGGTGCTTCACTGACTGAGCCACCCAGGCGCCCCTCAGATAACCCGACTCTAAGGATGAGGGTGTGTGTACAAATTTAAAGGCAGGGTAGGGGTGTGGGTAAGTCCACCCAGTTTGCAGAGTCTGGAGCCTTTGGCATGAGTTCTAGGTGCTTGTTTCAAGGTGAACTTGAGGGACATGCATGGTGTCCTCAGAGGAGTGATTTACGGGGCCTCTTAACTCCTTGAGCTGAGGTTAGGTCGTTAACTGGTCTTGAGCAGAAAAGATCGACCCTTTCTGGTTTAGGTAACTGCTTTCTGGGGGAAGTTTGGGATACCCTTTGAATTGCACACAGAGACATTACTTTGAGAGAAATTCTAGCCATTACCTTAACCGTTACCTGGCCGAGTGGCACAGGGATAGATGTCTGGGGCCACAGGTTAAGAGACCTCCAACTCTGCTTGAATATGAGAAGTGGATTTGGGTCCTAGCAGTTCCTTTTAGGGCTGCTTTTGGACTTGGGTTAGCAAAGAAATGACTTTATGATTTATGGTGTTTATGAAGACTAGCGTACCTATCTGTTTTCATATAGACATCCTAATAGAGATTAAATATAAAATAAAGCAGAATGCATGAACAAACATATTCCCATAAGCAATATTGTAGTGTTAGGCAGTGTAATTACGTTTTGTACACTTCCCAATTAAGCAGTTATGCATTACTGGAAAAAAACCACCTTTAAGAGATTTAGGAAAGCTTTATAATTTTGTAGATCAAATAAAAATAGATGTATCATATTTTATGCATAGGGTTTAAAATTTTTACACTATATGATAAAGGAACTCAGTTTGGATTGATTTGTGGAAATTTATGCAGTGACACGGAAATGAATTTGCTTTTTCTGAAAATGGCCTGTTGAACAAAAATCTGCTTCTTCAGCAAATACAGCTCCTACTGTGTGCCAGCCTCCAAGCAGGAGCAAGGAGGGTTTATCCTGAGGTTCAGCAAAGCCGTGGTGACCATGAAAGAGCTGGAATGGGCTCAGGATGCTGCATCAGTGCATGGGCGGAGGGTAGGTCATTCCTGGGCTGAGGCCCCAGGGAGGCTGGCCCGCTGGAGGAATTAAAAGACATTTGTAGTGCTCTCTGACCACTGTAGACGTGCTGTGTAGAGCTTAAGAACATAACCTCCAGGGGTACCTCAAGTGGCTCAGTTGGTTAAGCATCTGCCCTAGGCTCAGGTCATGGTCCTGGGGTTCTGGGATCGAGCCCCACATTGGCACCAGGGAGCCTGCTTCTCCTTTTCCCTCTGCCTGCCGCTTCCCCTGCTTGTGCGTGTTCTCTCTCTCTCTCTCTCTCTCTCTGTCAAATAGATAAATAAATCTTTAAAACAAACAAACATATGTGGACTTCCGGTCCCAGGACACCAGCCCCCTGGTGAAATCCTTGGGAAGTGACCCCACATATGTGCCTGAATGTCTTCACAGTGGGCCGATGGGTGCTCAGGGAATCTGTGAGGGTTAAACGACTTAAAGTATGGCAAGCCCTTGACATGCACCTTGAGGAAGATCTCCCATGTGGGCATTATTACTATTCTTTTTTTTTTTTAATTTTTATTTATTTATGATAGTCACAGAGAGAGAGGAGAGAGA
The DNA here is from genome assembly GCF_048164855.1 of Canis lupus baileyi. Lineage (NCBI taxonomy): Eukaryota > Metazoa > Chordata > Mammalia > Carnivora > Canidae > Canis > Canis lupus. The sequence goes on from NC_132866.1 coordinate 6,828,111, forward strand.
GAGAGAGAGAGGCAGAGACACAGGCAGAGGGAGAAGCAGGCTCCATGCACCGGGAGCCCGACGTGGGATTCGATCCCGGGTCTCCAGGATCGCACCCTGGGCCAACGGCAGGCGCCAAACCGCTGCGCCACCCAGGGATCCCCTTACTATTCTTGTTCGTAGTCGGAGCAGTAGTAGTTACTGGAGTTGGAGTAGAGAGAATGAAGTGTGGTGGGAAGGACTCTGGGTCTGAAGAGGCAAAGAGAGGGCCCAGAGGGTTGTGGGGTGGCCCTGAGTTCAGATCAGTTTCGCCAGGCATGGCCTTTTAGGGCAATGTCGAGGGTGGAGGAGCTGTCAGAAGAGTGTTTGGTACTCAGACTAATAGGCCCGGGTGCCTGATGGGTGGTGGATGGAGAGGGGGGACGGTGGGTCAAGTACTTGGGCTACATATATGGTAGGTCACTCGTTGGGGGTCTGCTCAAGTCCTTGGGCTACGTGGTGGGTCAGTCATCCTTTCCACCCAGCTTATGTTACACCAGAGCTTGAGTGTCTGTTTGACTCTGAGCTCCTGGACATGAGCCTGCTGTGTCCCTCCACAGAGAAGCCCAGGTGCCAGGATAGGGCTGAAGGCTATTTTGTCACTGTCTCTTTATCTTCTGCCCCACACCGGTCATCTTCAGGGGCAGGGGTGGTGGTGATCCTGTTTAACGAAGGAATAGCAAGGGAAAGCTCTGGTCTTGCCCTGGCTCTGATCTTGAGTGACCTCCAGGGCTACTCTTCTCTCCTTCAGTGGGGGATCCCTGGCTTCTCTGAATTGAGGCATGCTTGCAGTCCCAACACCTACTGATGGGGACTTGTTGGGCTGGGTGTGGCCTCTGGGGGCTCTCAGAGGGCCATGGCCTTGCCCGTGCATGCACGTCCCACGCTGCCCCAGGATGATTACCACGGGTGGGGCCACGGGTAGCCTGTCCATTCCTGGCTTGATCGGATGGGTTTGCAGTTAGATTAAAGGGACTGAGACGAGGCTGCCTGGGATGGAGGAGACTGCAGGGGCAACCAAGGAAGGGTACTTGAGGGGAGTGTCATTTCTCCTTTCCTGGCTACCGAGCTGCTGGAGGTAATGAAAGGGTCTCCCCTGACAAGATTGTGTGACGTGCAGCTGAGTTTCAGAGACGCTCTCTGGAGACGTCGACACTCTGCTGGGTGTTGGGATTGGGACGGAGGTGCCTTCCTGGGGAGAGAGCTGGAGGCTGAGGTCACCGCCTGGGACTACAGGGGAGGATACCTTGTTTTATTATTTGTTTTGGTCCTTCGTGGGGATCGATGTTTAGAAACTTTCACACAGGTGTAATTTCCATAAAGCTCCGATTCACCCTTTCCACCTGCAGTCCTGCAAGTTTTGACAAAAGATATGTAAACATCAAGTGGCTGCAGAACCAGTTCCATCACCAAGGAAAGTTGTCCCATGCCCCTTGGTAGTTATGTCTCGCCCCTGCCGGCCACTGATGAAATCGCCCCTTTTTGTCGGCAGAAAGACCAGCCTAGGAAGTTTGGGGAGGTAGGCACCGGTGTCCTGTGAGGCGCCGGGATTTCCCAGGACATCCAGGGGTCTCACTTGGCTCAGGGGGACTTCTCCAGTCCCAGCAGGTAGACTTGCTTGGGTGTGGCAATGCCCGTGCCGTCCCAAAGAAGCCCAAGACTTCAGCATTTAGCTGGATCAAAGGCCAGTCCCTGTAGTTGGAATCTTGTCTTTTCTCTGCCCAGAGGGGCTGGTTCCAAAGCCATACATACAGGCCTGGGTGCTTTCTCAGGCCATTGTCCCCGGGCTTCCTGGGGACACGCACGTAACAGCTGCTCACCCTCCTCCACACAATGTCCTGCCAGCCCTTCTTGGAAGGTGTCCGGAGACAGGTGCTTCTCTATCCACCCAGGCTGCTGGCTCCAGGTCCAGAGGGATCGCGAGTGACCACCACGTCACTGGCTGCTTCCTCCTTTCTCCTCCTTGGGGGAAGTGGCTTTGCAGCAAGCAGGCAGTGTGGCCATTCGGTGTTCTGTGACTCCAGGGGGCATGGGGCAGCAGTGGGGTGCCCTCAGGTTCCCGTTTGCCTTCCTGCAGGCAGAGGCCAACCAGGCCACCACCTTCCTGTGGTCAAGAAGGGCGGCGTGGGGGAAGCCTGGAGGGACCAGAGGGCTTTCCGGTGGGAAGGTCAGCAGCTGGCGGATCCAGCAGTGGACCACCCGCTCAGCGTCCCACCCTAGTACCTGCACCCCAGGGTCAGGGTCTCCCTGATGACGGGTGCTTAATGAGGTGGGGCTGGACGGGCTGCAGAGCATTCCCTGTCACTGCATGGGCGCCGACATCGACTCGCTTTCTTCATAGTATTTAATATTCTCCTGTTTCCGTTCAGTTGGGGGGGAGTTTTATGAAATGAATCTGGGAGTTTTTAAAAGTGCTAGCTGGGGATTGCTGCATTTATTGACTTTTCTGATGGCTGCTGGAAATGTCTTCAGTGCTGGTTCTGTCTTCAGTGCCTCCCTGCCAGGGCCCAGCTCTGAGGGTGGGAGAACGCGCTGCTCGAGCCAGAGTGGCTCACGATGCTTCCTGGGTGTGTTAGGAAACCCCCTGAAGCCTGTGAGCTCAGACTGAACCTGACCTTGGTCCTGGCCTGAAATTCATGTCTGGCCTGAAATTCATGTCTAAGCATCCTTGGCCTCTTGGTGGGTGGTCGTGTATGGGCTACCATTCAGGGAGGTAGCAGATGGAGGTGCAGACACGTGCATATGGGACTTTGGGGGGCTTCTCAGTGCAAGGAGACTGGAGCCAGGGTCAGTAGCAGAAAGGTTGGCATTCCGTGTCCCCGGGAGGGCTTCAGAGGCCAGTGGGACAAGGGCTGTTTGAACTGGCGTCCGGGACCTTGAGCAGAAGTTGTCTGTATGCGGCCACCAGTCCACTCTGGCCATGGTGATTTTGGAGGAGTCGCTTCTACCCACAGGCAGGGGGAAGGCCCAGATTCCCCCAGCCTGGAGAGCCTGCGGGACCTGGCTGCTGTGAGGTGCCCGGGCACATACCGCCAGACAGCCTTGTGACACCAGTTCCCTTGCCTGAACCTTGCCAGGGGGAAGAAACTTGCTCAGAGGCTGGAGTTTCTTAGGGCAAAAGTTGAAAGCACAGAGATAAGAGAGAAAAGTGTTTTATGGTCCGAAGGGTGTCAATAAGCATCTGCTGTGCTATGCACAGCAATCAACGCTTTTCGTGTGGCTGTGGTGCCCTGCTGTGACCACAGTAGGACCGCGGTTCCAGGCAGCCCAGCTCCTGCTTCTGTCCTGCTCTCCGGATGCCTTCTGTCTCCACAGGGCAAATTCTAGGTGAGAAGCCGCTCCCTTGGGTGGATCCTAAAATTCCAGCTGACTTGGAAGGAAGTGAATGGGGAGCCACTCTGCTTTGCCTGAGGGGTGAGCAGCTTGCTGTTATTGTATGCCCAGGCCCAGCTGGAAAAGAAAGAGAACATTCTTGAGGTGTGCACATTGTCAAATGACTCTTTCAAAGGGAGCCAGCTAAGAAGGGCCTTTGCCTGCGCTCAAGAATACTAGAAATACATTCATTTGGTAGATAAATAAGAATATAGCTGCTTTTTGTTGAGTGCCAGGAATGGGCCAAGGAGGACAATATAAAAATAAATGGATCTGGTGCATCCCTAATAATACAGCTAAGTGCCTCTCACGGGCTGGGTGTTCTTGAGTTGGGTTAGGCTCGGGGCAGCTCGGTGGCTTGCAGGGACACAGTTCTTGGTGACAGCTGCTGCACAGGAACCTCAGGGGGAGTTGGGACCAAAGCCCCGTCCTTTGCAGAGCTAACCGTCCGAGTGAGCCTGTGGATGTGCACTAGTAGGTTTGGGTTTCCTGAGTCATGCATCTCACACCCAAGGATCGAGGTCTTGCAGTGAAGCTTCGAGGCTCTGGAAGCAGACAGGCATTTCAAGAGGGTGGTGCTTTCTGAAGACACACATTTCCATTTCCATCTGGGTAGTGGTTTGCTGGTCAAATTTTTTTTTTTTTTTTAACCTTTTGGCTTGGAGAAATTTTCCCTCTGGTTATGGTAATTTTACTTTCCTGATATGTAAATTGATTACAGCAGCTCTTTCAAGTCTTGCACATTTGATTATCCACGAGCCTCCTCCTGCCTCTTGTTTAAACTTATTTTTAGCACAGTCCTTGAAACCTCAGTGTGAGACTGTCCATCTTCCGCGCTCTCGGAGCTGCCGAAGGTCATTTTAATCAACCCCATCCACCAGTTGCCTTGCAAGTCCTGCAAATGTGGTGGCAATGGGGCCTCGTGGATGGGTTTAGGGATGCCAGAAATCCGTGAGCCTAACCGGCAGGACAGGGATGCATGAACTTGACCAGCAGCCGCCTGCATCCTGCAGCTCTGGCCGATGCTGGGGTTCTTAGGGCTGGGGTTCTCAGGGCTGGCCGCAGACATAGCCAGCGTTGACACCAGCTTACCCCCAGGTGGGCCGACAGGCCACAACTTGTCAGCCTGAGCATGATCTTGTGTCATTAGGCGTCTGTTTCGGGGTTCGGCCTGTGGTGTGCTGGAGATTAATGCTGAGTCCCTGGTTCCGTTTGTGAAGCTGACTCCTGACCTGGGTTTGGTGAATCGGGGAGAGCTGTGTGGCTGCATTTGGGGGGTGCAGAGGTAGCTCTCGGCCTGTCCCCTGGGGCCTCCCCTGCAGCAGATCCTTCTTATAGGGACCCCAGTCAGAGGCCTGGTGACTCCTGGGTATTTTCTGAGCCTTACCTCAATAAGAATAAAAACGTCTTTTTTTTTTTGGTGCTTGATTGGATTTGTTTGCTAGAAGATTAGTACAAAAGCAGGAAGGAAAAAGAATGTGTGGTGGAGGTGATTGCTAGAGACTGGCAGAAGGTTATTTACGGATTTTTGCTGACAGTCCTTGTTTAAAGACTTCCCTGTGAGATTTATGAAGCCTTTCCAATTTATTGTCTTTCCAAGTAAGGTAAGCAAATAAATAGGTAATTCTCTTTTATTATAAACCTAGCCAATGTGAGATTAAAAATAAGAGGAAACCGGGCTCCATTTTTCCAGCCCAGTGTGTTTCTGGAATTTGGAAAGCATCTTGGAAAGGCTTTTTGTTTTGTTTTTGGCTCAGGCACACTGTGCATTTAAAAGATAAAGTCTGACCCTTGATATTGTGTGTGTGCTGTTCGCCATCCTTGAGGGGAACCGGCTGCTCGCTGGCTGCCTGGTGGGGGCTGGAGACCGTGGGGACTGGGGGCTGGATGTTGGGGGGCAGGGGTTCCCGAGGCCCTGCTCTGGGTTTGGTCTCCGCAGCTGCACCCAGAGGGGGGACACCCGTCTCTATAGGCTCGTATCGTAGCCCCTTGTAAAACACAGAACCCGTTCTGATCCAGCAGACCCGTTCCTCCTAGACCATCCTTCTAGCACCTCGATTTCCCCGTCCCTTTTTCTTTTTAGACCCTTCCTCTGAGATCGTTGGTGCTTTCGAGGTTTTGGTGAGTTGTGATTTGGGCACCACTGGTATGTGAAGACCCAGAAGGGGAATTTATTATTTTAATTAATTAATTCAGGAGAGACACAGAGAGGCAGAGACATGGGCAGAGAGAGAAGGAGGCTCCCTGCGGGGAGCTCCACCTGGGACTCGATCCCAGGACCCAGGGATCACGCCCCGAAGGCAGAAACTCAACCACTGAGCCACCCAGGTGCCCCCAGAGGGGGAATTTAGATTTTTAGCTAAGCAGGAACATGAGACCTTGTTAAAAATAAACATCTCATATCCTGGAGGTGATGTCACGCGGGTGGGGAGAGTTTGGTGACCTGGCCCCTCCTAGTACCCCCTCCTCCCCCCGCGCCTGTGCCCGGAGCCCATTTGAAATCACTCCGGCCTCTCTCAAGGCCACGGGCAGCACCTCCGCGGGGACGTCCTGTTAGCCTTTGGGGAGGACGCGCTGTGTGTCTCGGTCCCTGGGTGTCCGTGGCCTGGCGGAGCTATTTTGGAGGGATTCGTAGTCTGTGTTCTGGACGGTGCCTTCTAACCGACTGTGGGTGCCAGTTCCGCAGCCCCGGCCTGTGGTAGGGACACGGTGGGGGTTCAGGGAGCTCTGCAGGGGGTGGTTTAGGCGTGAATCACCCCTGGCTAGGGAGGCTGGGAAGGTGCTGAGCACCCTCATTCCTGGCAGAGGGGGTTCGCTTTCCTTCTTGCCTCTTCCTTGTCTGGCCACACCGAGGGAAGGTGGGGGGCCTTTCCTCCTCGGGGACGGCAGCGGGGACAAGCCTGACGAGGTCCTGCCTGCAAGGAGCAGACCTCCCACCCAGAGGGCAGCCCCAGCAAGGGGAGCCGGGGAGGGCGTCAGGAAGGAGGTGGGCTGTGGGCTGCGGGTGGCGCTGGGGAGGGGCGGCCTGAGTCCCTCCAGCACGTCCTCCGCATCCCTGTCTGGACCTACATCACCTGGGGGCTTTGAGGAAAGGGTCTAAGCCCAGCCCCACCCTCAGAGGTTCCTGCCGTGGGTAATTGGCGAAGCTCCTCGATGATTCTAACGGGCAACTGGAGAGAGCCACTGCCCTGCCTCGCCGCCCTCAGCTGAGGCCACTTGGCCCTTTCTGCCCGTGGGCCAGACGCCCTGGAAAGTCATGAGCCAGAGGATCAAGCGAGTCCCGACCTCCCTGCCCCACAGACGGGGGCCCCAGGCAGAGAGAGGCTTCCGGGGAGCCCAGCTCCTCGACCGTGCGTCCGACGCGACAGGTCCCAGGTCCGTCGGTGCTGCAGGGCCAGACGGCAGGTGACCCAGAGCCGCTCACGCCCAGTGTCTCCCTTCAACAGGTGAGGGCCTTTGGGGCTGTGCCGTTTTCTCCGGGAGTCAAAGTGGGGTCAGGTTGGCAGGACAGGTGCCTGTGAGCACGTGAGGCTGAGGGTGGGGGTGGGGGAGCCCTAGCTGCTGGGATCCCATCGGCCTCAGGGCCCCTCCTGCTTATAAGTCAGGAAAGCTGTGTCTCCGGCCTCCTGAGAAGTCACTTCGAGGAGCCTCCCGGTCTTCCTGCCTCGGTCAGTGGGAAGGAAAGAAGCTGGTGGCAGGGCTCAGGCCCTGGACCTCTCAGGGCTCCACGCTCCGGGGTGGCTGTGAGCCCCAGGGGTGGCGCTAGTCAAGGGGATGGGGTAGGGAGGGTCCTGTGTGCATTTTTGTAGGACAAGAATCCGACTCTTGGCAGTTCTTGCAGGAGCCTGGGAACTCATACTGTTCAGAGCCCCTGCCTGGGGTTCTTTGTCATCTGGGGTGGGGAGATGTGTTCTGACCCTCCAGGACAGGAGGGAGAGGCAGGAGGTCGAGGCGGCAAGGGTTGCAGGGTGGGTGCTGAACGGGGAACAAAGGAAGCCCTGGAGGAGCTGCCAGGAATTGTCTTGCTTTCAGGCCACCAGGCTGGGGGCGGGGATGAGGGGTGCTGGTGTCCCCACAGAGGAGGAAGTGAACTCATGGTAACTGATTCCTGAGTCTGGGAGAGGCTTTGTAGCTGGCCTGAGTGGGTGGCAGCGCCCCACAGCCCACTGTGGGATGGGATCCAGCTGCCTCCCCTTTATTATGAAAGGCAAAGGGTTTGAGATTCTAAACATCACAAGGTTCTGGGTGACTGAGTGGCGTTGGGATAAGCCATTGGGGGTTCAGGGGTGGGGCAGGGGCAGCTGGCCAGCAGGCTGGGCTGAGAGGCCCCAGCTGGGGTCAGGGAGAGGGCTGTGCCTGACTTGGCTTCCAGGCTGGGGAGGGGAATGAGGGAAAGCCCGGAGGTTCAGATGGGATGAAGCCCTACCGGTCTGATCCTGTCGGCTGATTCCCTTCCCTGAGCTCTTGTGGGTAAAGAGCTGGCACCTGAGGGTGAGGGTGCTGGGGGCTTCGCCTTCATCAGCTGGGGACTCCTTGCTGTGCAGAACTGGGTATCTGGGACTGCTGTGGCAGGTGGCACAGTTTTCTAGCCGAGTGTTTTGTGATCTTTCGTCTGCTTTGGGAACCTGGCCAGCTCCCTTCTCATTGAGGAGTCTCCAGTAGGTGATGGACCATTAGGGTCATGGGGTCTCGTGGATTCCCCAGTCCCTGCCTGGGGTTCCTGGATGGGCCCTGAGCTCAGAGCTGGAACCGTGTTATCTGCTACCCCCTCTGGCCACCTGGCAGAAGGGGGTGGGGTGGCCAGAAGCAGAGAGTCCTAAATTCTCCATGGGGGGTCCGTCTTGAAGCCTGATCCCATTTCACCTTATTCTTCCTGTCCTGTTGGCCTTTGCTGGGCAGGTCATGGGTGGCCTTCCGCTGGTTGGGTTTGAATCTGCTTTTGTGCTGTGGACTGTGGCATGAGGCTCAGAGCCTCCACCTCCCTGTTGACGAGTTGGGAGTCATAACAATTACTTGATGGAAAGGCTGCAGGCCCGGAATAGGTGATGGATTTAAGAGCTCCAGCTGCATGAGTCTGGCCATTGGGGGCTACCTTGATCCTTGGACTCACAGCAAATGAAAAATAATGTGTTTGTGGCTTTCACATGTTTTTATTTGTTCCTGCTGATGACATGCTTTTAAAATCAGATCTTGTTTCTTGCTTAAAATCATACCAGTGAAGTCTTAAATGCTTTTCTGTGCCTTTCTTTTTGGAACTGAACTTCATTGTCCATGCAAAAGAAAAAAAACAAAACACAAACTCCTATAATCTTGGGGCCATGGCCAGGAAGTATCTGTCAGACACTCAGAACCCAGGTAATCGTGTGTTGATTCCCACATGTGAGGCTCCAGGAGGAATAGAGTAAGAGGGGGCCACTTCCTTGTCCTCAGAGCTCGCAGTCTGGAGAGACGGGTACACTTGTTTTTTAAAGGAAGCTATTAGACTTTTTTTTTTTTTTAACGATTCTGAATTTGTTAATTGTCCAAGCTAAAACATCATTTCAAAAGACCAGTCCAGCCTTTTATAGTGGTTTATGGTTGACAGTTGTGTTTAGACATGTTCCAAGGACAGCTTACCAACAGCCCCTGTTTTCCGATGGAGAAGACGGGGGCCCAGATGCCTCTTGGAAGAGATGGCTCTGCCTGCGTCTCTCCAGAGTATCTGTTTCCCTGTCTCCTGCTCGCTCACTGCACTCTTGAGTTTAACAAAGTGCTAGTAAAGTCACTGCTGAGGTTTAACCTGGGCACCAACCCCTTTCAGAGGGCCCATGGGATTCAGACACACCGTAGAGGATGGTGGGGAGCTGAGTAGGGCTGTGGGGGAGTCTGGGCCTGTATCCTCTCCCTATCCTCAGACACTTCCTGCCCTTGATTTGATGCTGGGGGCCCTACTGAGTTTGATCTAGAGACAGGAGCCTGCTCTCGGCAAGAATATGACCAGAAATCTGTGCAGTGTCTTTTGTGACGGCTGACCCACCTGCTGTACCCATATTTGCATGTGCCAGACACCTGGTAATCAGATTGAGCAGTTTGAGTAGGATTCAGGGGTCTAGAGTTCCTCCACTGGCTTCACACACAATCCGGGGAACTGTACATGGGCAGCATGCCCAGGGCCAAGTTTCAGACCCACCAGCCATAAGTGGACCCTTTGCACGGAGTCCTCTGTTTTGATTTTTCTCTTGTGGTATCTGTCACTTGCTGGAAAGAGTTTGCTTTCTGGGGCTGTCATTCAAAGAATCATTTTGTGCCATACTATTAGAATTTTCAGAGCGTTTGCTGATTTGCGTTTATTGAAACTAAATTCATTAGGATGATGTGAAAATAGCGCTCAACTGTTTACCAAATCGGATTCTTGTTTTTGATGTTTCAGTACATCATCTGTTCTCACTTGAATGTTGTGGAATTTGTTGGTAAAGTGTTATGCAGATGAAAATCCGTATTTTAGTAGAGTGGGGTTTTTTTTTTTTTTAATTCAAATGAGTTTATAAGAATATTCCACCCAGGGTGCTTGATTTGCCATTTGAAGGAGAGTCTATATGGATGTGAGGATATTGGAGCGTGGCTGGTTCTGTGAGAGTTTGCAAATGGGCTGGGGCTCGACACAGGTGTAGGTGCTAAGCCAGGCTGGTTGGAAACTGACTCCCTCTCCCCAACCAGCTGCGTAACCTCTGGCAAGTCACCCAACCCAGGACAGAGGCTGGGGCTCCCAGTCTGTGAACTGGTGATTTCTGTGCTGCTTCCTAGGCTGTTGAGAGACTTTAACAGAAACCCTGTTACTTCCTTGATGTTCACCATTGAACATGTCTGGGATTGAGCAGTCATGAAATCGATACATGCCATAGTTTAATGGACAGTATTCTTTCCTAGTGACTTATGAAATAATGCTCGGTGTCCGATTTGATAGTATCTTAGACTTGGTGGACTTGAGAGCATTTTGCAGACTTTAAAAGTTTTAGAGTTGGGTCTTTTAACTTAAAACTTTCAGTTGATGAGTAAAAGTTCAGTTGCGATCAGACTTCTACTTTACTGCTGTGGCAACAGGAATATTTAATAGATGCATTTCTGGAGTGGGCATCTCTTTTCAGGTTAGGTCCTATGGTCAGATAGCCTTGGATTCTTGTGTTCAGAGAACCAGAGCCTATATTGCTTCCAAAATAAGCCTGTCCCAAGGCCGAGTTGGCAGGTGTGTGCAGTGGAGGTGACCAGATGTTCATTAAAGGCCCACGCTTCCCTTCACTGGTAGGGACTTAACACTGGAGCGGCTGCACTGCTACCATCTGGGCATCTACCAGAAGTCCCAGGACAGTTCTTGGCAACGGAGTCCTGGTTGGAATAGGTGTCCCTTCCTGGCAGAAGTAGTTAAGAAACCAGTGTCTGTCCCTCCTTCCCCTCCCACCCCCTGATTGTCCAGCAGAAGGTAACCTAGCATCCTGGGTCCCTGGATCACCCTGTGAAGAGTTGCCCATGCTCAGGAACACTGATCTTTGTGTGATACAGAAATAAGCTTGTGTTGTGTTGAGCTGATAACTCCGTTCTGGGTCTGTTGAAGCAGCGTTAATGGAACTAACACCCTAGTTTGGGAAATTCATTACCTTGATGGTCAATCCAAGCCAACCCTGCGACACACTCTGCCTCAGTGAGAAGGTGGCCCTTCTCCATCCCCTCATGTCCATTTAAGTGCTTCCTCGTGGAGACTGTCTCCCACTCCCTTCTTGTTTGCTGTTGGGGTAGGGGGTGGAGGCTCCCACTAGGCTGTGAGTCCCTGAGGGTGGGTGTCCTTGCAAGGCTCCCTGCTTCTCGCTGCCAAATGCCATCCACCCCAGTGCTTTGGGTGCAGCCGGGTGGCCCTGAGAGTGGATCGTCAGTCTTTAGAGAAGTTCACAATAAAGTCTTGGGTTGTAAAACTGTAGACATGACCTGGTATGGGGTGGCAGCCTTGAAAACGTGCCTCTCTGGTATCTTCTGCTCCTGGGAATGGATTCGACTGGTGGCCCTAACTACTGTGTTCTGCATCTGGAATCCAGCTTGGCACTTATAGAGCCTCTGTTCTCGCAGGCTGCCCCCAGCTGGGGCCTGAGCATGGCAGGGATGCCAGGCCGGCCTGGCTGGCTTGCTTCCTTGCTTGCTTTCTTTCTTTTTTTTTTTTTTTTAAAGATTTATTTACTTGAGATGGGTGGGAGAGGTGCAGAGGGAGAGGAAGAGCAGGAGAATTTCAAGCAGACTCCCTGCTGAGCGTGGAGCCCAACAACAGGGCTCAATCTCATGACCCTGAGATCATGACCTGAGCCAAAATTACCAGTTGTGAACACTCAAGCCACTGAACTATCCAAGCACCCCCAGGCCTTTTTTGTAAGAGTTGGGACTCCTCTGAGCAGCCAGCTGATTATGCCTGAGCATTCTCCTCTGCCTTGAACTGTACACAACAGGCGGAGGGTCTCCCCCCACCCCCCCTTTGCCAGAGTCTGACCCATATCTCCCTCTGACTGCCTTTTCGTGTTCCCTGAGAAGTTTCTTGCACAGCTCATCTTGTCTGGCATTGTTTTTGGAGGACTCTTCACACACTTTGAACTTTATGAAGTAGGTCAGAGGGATAGTGCCCAGGAATTTCTTCCAGTTTGGGCAGCAAGCCATATGTCCTCTCCCAGTGTGGTTTGTCTGACTCTTTAAGTGCGGGGCGCGTGCCTGGTGATTGCCAGGAGTGGCCCAAGTCTGAGCACCAGGGTTCCATCGGGGTCCTGACTCCCTCAGCCTTGCCTTGCTGCTGCTCATGCCTCTCACATGTGCTTTTATTGTAGTTTGCCCACCATCTGGTGGGAGCAGCAGGAATGAAAGGGGAGTGGGCGGCCTTTCAGAGGGTCCACGCTCTATTTCACCTGGGAACTTGTGGGCCCTTTCTATATATTTCATTCTTTTTTTTTTAAATTTTTTTTATTTATGATAGTCACAGAGAGAGAGAGCGAGAGAGAGGGAGAGAGGCAGAGACACAGGCAGAGGGAGAAGCAGGCTCCATGCACCGGGAGCCTGACGTGGGACTCGATCCCGGGTCTCCAGGATCGCGCCCTGGGCCAAAGGCAGGCGCCAAACCGCTGTGCCACCCAGGGATCCCTATATTTAATTCTTTAAAAGTCTCTTTGGTGATATGAGGGGCTGGTACGTCCAGCCCATGTGGGGGCACACCTTGAGACTATTTTGATAGGACATGATCCTTCACTACGTTGTGTTACAGCCGTATGGCATTTACAGTGTGCTTCCAAATGGGCCCTAGCTAATTGTTTTGCTCTTTAGGAGCTATTTGTTGGCAAAAGGCTGTACTGGCCCTGAAGGGGCTTGGAGAGGGAGGGTCTGAAACCCTGCTGGCTGCTCCAGTGGCTTGTCCCCTGGGCAGGGGCTTCCAGATTTATCAGTCTGCATTAGTACCTGGTCCTAAACACGGCCCTGCCTTGGCTCCTTGGATTCATGTCTGTTCACGGAAGGAGTGGGCGTTATTTGGGTGCATGGTGATCCCACACTTGGATTAGGAGTGGATCTCCTACCTGGTCTGCTGGGATTCCTGCTCTGGGTGGGCGAATGGCCCCTGCCTCTCAACGGTTCCCGTGGGCCTCATTCTAGAGACAGGACTTGTATGGATTGCCATGAGTGAGAGGCTCCCCATGTGGACGTGATTCTGCAGCGAGCCCACGCTCCCACCCCCGCCTGACTGCTGAAGCGCTCTCCTGCCCTCTGCCCATCAGCCTGTCTTTTACTTGGCAACGTTTCTTGGCTACCTTTCCGGATCCTGCTCACCTCTACCCCTGAGTCTCTCAGTGTGCATCTCACTATCTGACATTGACTTGCTTGTGTTACCCCTTTGTTTTGTTTTCCTCTAGAGGTAAAAATTAGGGGAGGGAGTGGGGGGCATGCGGTAAAACGAAAGGCTTAGATCCCTAAGTGTGCCAATCACTTCGCTGGCAGATTGCACACACCTGCGCCCTCGCAGGATCTAGAACATGCCATTGCTGCAGAAATTTCTCTTCTGGCCCTTTCCAAACAGTCCCCATTCCTGTCTCTGATCACTTCAGGCAACCCCAACCTCCCCCCGCCCCATGATTAATTTTGCTTGTTTGTGAATACCATACTATGTAATACACATACCTATAGGTTATGCATTCATGTATATTATACCCCATGTACCTTTTTGCAAAAGCTTTTTCTGATTCAGCATAATGTTTTTTGAGCTCCTGGCATGTTTTTGCCTGGATCAGTCACCTGTTCCTTCTTAATGGCTGTGTAGGATTCCACTGTAGGAATCGGTCACACTGTTTACCCATTTACCTGTTGATGGATGCTTGGGCTGTTTCCAGCTTTTGGCTGTTCTGAATAAAGCTGCTATGGATCATTCTTGCACATGTCTTTTTATGGGCCTACATTTTCATTTCTCTTGGGTAAATTCCTAAAAATGGAATTACTGGTTATAGAATAGGTATATTGTTTACTTTTCTAAAGCAGTTATAAAATGTTATGGAGCTACCCATCATGGAAGGAAATGGAGCTGTTTTTGAACCCATTTAACTGAAGGCTGGCTTTCTGCTTGATGGTGGTGCGGTGGGAAGGAGGACGAGTGGGTGGCTGGGGGGGGGGGGCATCCTCCCCTCCCATGGTCCCTCCACTAACAGGACAGATGCAGAGTCTACACCATTTGCTCTGCTGACGGTGGGCCGTGGAGTTCACTGGCTCTGGAAAAAGGAGCCATGGGCCCGCTTGGCTTGGCTTGGCTTTCCCTGGATATGCAGAAGGATCATTGATCGCCCCTCTCCTCCCTCTCCCGTGCCCTGTGGTCTCCCCTCCCCTCCAGATACTCAATGAAGCATGAGGGTCAAGGTCTTTAGTTCTTGGGTCTTAACATCTATGCCAACTTGTTTGCATTTCTGACTGCCAGAAGTTGATTTTTGGAGCCCACTGGTAAGTCACGTGGTAGCACATGCATTTCTAGTTTTTTCAGTGTGAAGATACTGGTTAAGTGGATATTCTGGAGCTGTACCTGCATATCTGCTGCCTTGTGGGCAGGGCCTAAAAGACCCAGCAATCTGGGTGTACTGGCTTTATTGGCCTTCGAAGCTTCTCCAAGTTTCTCTGGGGCCAGTGCTTTGCTTTTTTTTTTTTTTTTTTTTTTTTTTTTAAAGATTTTATCTACTTAGAGAGCTAGAGAGCACACAAGCAGGAGAGAGATGCAGAAGAAGAGGGAGAAGCAGATGCTGAGCAAAGGAGCCCCTTCCACGTGGGACTCAATCCCAGGACCTCGGGATCACGACCTAAGCTGAAGGGAGACACTTAACCCACTGAGCCCCCCAGGTGTCCCTGGGGACAGTGCTTTTGAAGACCTGGTTTAAAGGGCTACTAATGTGTCCTTGGGTAGATTCCATTTACTTATTTATATCTTACCTCTTTTGAGAAAGTACTTGGACTCCAAAAAAAAAAAAAGAAACCCAACCAACCAATAGGCTGTTGTAAGAGGGGATGAGAGCCAGAGTTGGTAAGAAATGCAAATACAGCAGCCGTAAATTTCAGGACAGTTGGCCGTGAACAGCTGAGTTTAGGGAGACCATGTGCGTCCTTGAGCTGACCACAAAGAGAAATGCTCCAATACAGGGAGTGGTGTACAGGGAATAGTTACCATCAACCAAGGTCTGGTAACACCTACACCTGTCAGGCTGCTGCTTGTGCCTGGGTCCAGTGGAAAAAGTCAGAAGCCTGTTGAGGGACAAATTAGAGGAAGCTGTTCTGTGAGGAGACCTTCTAAGGTTGTCATTTGATTTGGGATGGAATTAAAAATATTGAAAGGACAAGGCCAGTTGATATCGACCAGTTGAACTGGACTGTCGTTTTCTCCAAAAAAAAAAAAAAAAAAAAATTTAATTCTGCTGGGCTTCTGACAGATGTTGTAGAGATGATGCTTAGGAGTTTTACTTCCTGCCCCAGAATTGGTAACATCAGGATTACTCTCCAGTCCGTCAGACATCGAGGTGAACACACGTTAGAGGCTGGCCTGGTCGATTCCAGGAATATGCACTTGAAATCAGGGCAGGGTCTGGGTTTGTTTTACTCAGAATCAGGAACTCTCAAGTATCAGGGCAATGATGTGGGTAAGCTGAGTTTGAGGGGCAGGTGGGACATGCCGATGGGGAGGAAGCATCTAGAAGGCAGGTGTGAGGTGCGCCAGGAGGTCCTGGGGGAGACTGACCTGGGAGCATCTGAATGGGAGTTCAGGCAGAGGGACGGTCTACTCTTTCCTTCTTCCATGCCTGCTTCTCCAGCACAAGGCATTCTATTCTTGTTCCTTGTTGGAACTCCTAGAAGACAAGGGTAGGTTTCACTTATCTTTAAATTTTTTTTTTTTTTTAAGACTTAATTTATTTGAGAGAGAAACAGCAGGAGCAGAGGGAGCAGCAAACTCCCTGCTGAGCAGGGAGCCTGATGTGGGGCTGGATCCCAGGACCCACCCTGAGGTCATGACCTAAGCCAAAGTCAGCTATACTTAACCAACTGAGCCACCCAAGTGCCCCTAAATCTGCTTCTTTTAATAGTATCTGCTTCTCAGGTGGTGCAGTATGAGCGCATAGGGGTGTGTGTGTATGTGTACACATGTACACACGTGTGTGTGGTGTCCTGGGTGTGTGTGTGGGTGTATACCAGCCAGGAAGATAGATGGCAGCTGAGAAAGGGCTGTTGGTTTTGACCGTCAGGAGTCCACACCAGATTCTTGGGGTGTCCGTGTTAATATGCTGTCATCCTTGCTGGCTGCAAGATTGTTTGGGTGTCAGTCCCTAGTGCCAGGGTTTGGCAGTGAGCGCTTGCATCCCCTTTGGACACTTGGTAGGCCACATGCTTGTCACCCACGCTTAACTGGAAGTCATTAGCCGTTTTCTTTCTGAGCACTTGCTATTTGTCGGGGAGTACTGGGGAGGCAGAGGTGAACCAGGCTTCCTCTTGCTTATGTTCCAGCGGAGATGCTACTCACAGTTGCTTTTAACAAAAATGACACTTGCTCCCTCACTAAAATAATGGAGACACAGACCCACGCGCGTTCCTTCGGAGTTCCACAGATGGGTGATGCTGACTGGGGTTACCCTCTTTCAGTTGAGGGGAGGAGGGCTGGGGTGGAACGCTTATCTGCATCACTAACGTTTCGGGAGAAAGCTATATCCGTGCTCTGTTTAAATATAGCATGGTGTTTGCTACGGAGTTGGATAATAAGCAATTGAATATGTAGGTCATTGACTTAAGAGAATGAGTTTGGAGTTTTCTTTGTATCTGATTAACACGGTCTTACAATTGGGCCCTTGATGCTTTGCCAAAATTGGGTTACCTGGAGTTCAGCGAGGTATCTGGGAGGGAGACCGTAGAATGGCAGGAAGATACCTTTGCCCCCTTAAGGCGTTAGGGGTGTGACTTGGTGCTGGGCCCAGTGGTTTGCAGCCAGCCGGACACTGAGTATGCACCCTGGGGTGTAGTATGGGGGGGACGGACGGAGGGACAGGTGCCGGCTCCTGAGCAAGTCCATCAGGAGCAGGGGTGCGGACGCTGTCCTTAATCAGGATAAATGCCAGCGGTGTGTTTTAATAACGTACTTGATTCAAAACGCACTGCTTGGAATTGCATATTTAAAAGGAAACTGCCATCCCCTTTTGAAGGTGTGTGACATTTAGAAGATCTGTAGCAGAAGGTAGGTTTGACAGCTTCGAATTATATTTGAAAGAGTTTTTCTTTTAAGAACGAAAATGATTGCTTCTATTTTAAATGTCATCACAAAGACATAAACACATTTAATCAAATTATATATTTAATTTATGTAGAATGTAATTTTTATTTCCGTGGAAGGGTTGCTGGTTATTTCTTTAGCAGCTTTGAAGCTGGGCAGTGTTGGAGATTTGAAAACATTCAGGTTTTTTGAGTAAGTGGCTATTTAAGGGTTTCTAGAAGCAGAAGACAGTGGCGTTATTACTGAAATACTTCTCAGCTGTACACTGTATCTAATGGCACATTTTTGGGGGGAGAGGGAGATGTTTTTGTTACTGTCTCCGGGAGATATGAAGGATAAACTGTCGAAAGAATCGGGGGGGGGGGGGGTGAAAAAGTGTAGCCCTGAAGACAATAAAGGCAGAAACAGCAAAGACGCTCTTGCAATTTTCTTCCTTGGGTTCTTTGAATCAACAGGGAGGTACCGGCGAGTGTGAGGAGTGAGTGTGCCAGCTTTCCTTAAAAGGGAGGCCACGGGGGATCACGGGAGGACAGACAGGACGCAGCCAAAGACCTTTCGGTTGATACAGTGTGATTACGTTTTGTCCCAGAAGGCTGCTGGAAGAGCAGGAGTGCGGCGGTGGGTCCGAGCAGGCAGGTGGCTCGCCTGACCCTGGTGATCTGCCCAGACTCTTCAGCTCCAGAACTTTCTTTGAGCGAGGTGGGTGCAGGAAAGTAGCCAGCCCAGCGTACAACCGTGTGTGTGTGTGTGTGTGTGTGTGTGTGTGTGTGTGTGTGTGGGTGCGCGTGCCAAGGACGGTCTTGGCCTGTTCCAGCCTGTTGCCTGTAGTTTCGATTTAGCCAGGCTGGGTTCAGGGAGGCCTGGGTTTAGTTCCCCACCAGTGTGCCCACTCACCCAGCACAGGCCAGCTCGGGGTGGGGGCTGGTTTCTCTCCAGTCCTTTCCAGGGCTGCTCCGCCAGGGAAGGCGCCCTGGTCACTGGTGACCTGGGGAGCCCCGGGCGTCCCGCAGCAGCTGGGAGAGGGAGAAGCCAGTCAGGTGTGACTATTCCCAGGAAAGAACTTACATAGCAAGCATCTTTGTCGACTGCGGCGGAGAAGGTCAGGGTTCAGGAGCTGGGAGCTCTGGCTTTTGAGAAGCAGGCTGGGCTCGTGGGCCCAGGCAGCCAGAGGAAGCCGATTCCAGTTCAGTGTGTAAATCCTGTTACTAGGGTTGGCTCCTCATGGCTCCTCTTCTTGTAAACACAGCAATCCACAAAAGAAAGGAATTACCCTATCTGTGGTCCACATGAGCCCAACTAAACCCCCCAAAACAGGGCAAACCTAGTTGTTAAGTTTGTAATTAAACTTATTTTGAAGTAATCCTCAAATCATATGTAGTTGTAATAATACCCT
Organism: Canis lupus baileyi; assembly: GCF_048164855.1. Lineage (NCBI taxonomy): Eukaryota > Metazoa > Chordata > Mammalia > Carnivora > Canidae > Canis > Canis lupus. The sequence continues at coordinate 6,846,668 of NC_132866.1, forward strand.
ATCTAGGCTCCCGCAGTGGTAACATCTTCCCAGACAATAGTACCAGTTAACCGGGAAGTTGATATGGATGCAATCCCCAGATCCCCTTCAGATTTCCCCCAGGGTTCATGTGTTCATTTGAGTGGGTGTTTACTTCTGTGCAATAGTGCACGTGTTGGTGCCAGCATGCCCCACTGTGGTCAAGACACGGAACACTTCCACGGCCCCAAAGACGTCCCCTGGTTCCCACTGACAGCCACACCCTTTTGAGGTGGCTTGCGCCTAGCTTGCTCTTACATTGTTCTAGGGTTGGCGTGTCCTGCCCCCTTCCCAGTCCCTAACCTTGAGAACCACTAATCTGTTTTTTCATCTCTGTAATTTTGTCACATGAGGATGTTAACATACGTGGAGTCAAAGTAGAGGTGGCCTTTTAGGATTGAATTTTTTCACAGCGTAATTCCCTTGGATTTCCGGTTCTTTTGTGTGTCCCTGATTTGTTCCCTTTTATTGGTGGGGAATATTCCATCCCAAAGGTTTCTGACCCAGTCTTAGACCAGAAGTGGGTAAGAGGAAACTCTAGTGGGGGACCTGCGTGCTGAAAGCTGCTCCCAACACTCCTCCCCGCCAGGTCCCCCACTTGCTTGGTGTCAGGAGGACCTGGGCATCCAGGCCTCCTGTCTCTGTGAACACCCATGGAGTGATGCGTGAGTGGCTGGTGCCAGGTGGGCTTGGCTCGGGAGTTTTGTCTGTCTGGTGTGTGCTTTTGCATAGTGCTCGGTGACTGCAGGATGTGAAGAAATAAAACTTGGGATAACGGGTCATCAAATTTTGAGGTTTTGTTTATTAGCAGCTACACAGTGACAATAGTGACGTGTGGGGCGCAGGCCTGATGCGTGAAGTGGGGTAAGGCAGCGTCAGCAGGACCTCAGGAGTCCGTGTGGGCACCTGGGGCTTTGGCCTGTGTTCGTGACGACCATATACTGACAGGTTCTGGGAACCTAATTTCAGAGTTGACGCATTTGAGCTGCTGCCATCCCTTCAGGAAGCACATGTGCCACTGTGCTGTGCACATACATAAGCGTGTATTTACACACTCCTCTTGTAAGACAGGACAGCACTCCAGGAATTATTGCCCGCATGACCATCCATGCTAAAAGGTTGCCTGTACTTTGCAAATTAATGAAACACAACTGAGGAATTAGGGGTGTGGAAGTGAGTTCAGGATTCCCAGGGTTATTGACCTGATGTATATGAATCGATAGGTAATTTAGGGGCTTTTCCTAGATAAGACGGTCAGGCCGGCCTTACTGTGGGTGATGCTGCTTGATACCTGGGAGGCGCCTACACTGAGATAACCCCTGGCTCTTGGGATGGGGTCATACAGTGTGGGGAGGGGGCCGCTGGGCTGGGCTGGGCTGGTATTTGGCTTTTCTCTCCTGGTCCTGGATTCCATGGGATGAAGAGGGTCTGATGTCTGTATCAGGGATCTGGTCTGAGCTGGGGTCACAGGTGAAGAGGCTATCCACCAGTTGAGGGGCTTTACCCCACTGCCAGGTGTTCTGATGGCGTGTTGGGGTATGAGTGGAAAGGACCACGCCAGGGACGCCCGGGTGGCTGGCTCAGTGGTTGAGTGTCTGGTTGAGTGTCTGCCTTTGGCCCAGATTGTGATCCCAGGTCCTGGGATGGAGTCCCACGTCGGGTTCCCCGCGGGGAGGCTGCTTTTCCCTCTGTGTCTCTGCCTCTCTCTCAGGAATAAATATATTAAAATTCTTAAAAAAAAAAAAGAAAAAGAAAAAAGAAAGAAATAGGAAAGGAAAGGACCAAGCCGAGCTAGATTTTTGCCTTTGTCCCTGATTGGCCAGGTGATCCTGGGTCTTGGCTTACCTTCGAGAGGATCTCCTCTGACTCTGATTTAGTCTTAAAAATAAAGGTTGTTGGGGATCCCTGGGTGGCGCAGTGGTTTAGCGCCTGCCTTTGGCCCAGGGCGCGATCTTGGAGACCCAGGATCGAATCCCATGTCGGGCTCCCGGTGCATGGAGCCTGCTTCTCCCTCTGCCTATGTCTCTGCCTCTCTCTCTCTCTCTGTGACTATAATAAATAAATGAATGAATGAATGAATGAATGTTGTTGTCACTAGAGGAACTAGATTCTGGACCCATAAATCCTCAGATCCTTGGTGCCTCACTTGTGTTTATCTGTGCAGGGTTTCCCCACGTGCTAGTCTGTGACATGCCCAGCCTTGTAAGTGGATTTTAAAATGTAAGGTCCTCTCCTCTGTTGCAGGTACCACATCTGTTCCATTTGATGGCAGTGATGTACTTCATTTTATACTTAAATCCTCCCTGAACCTTGAGGTTTGGGTTTGAATAAATTTGCTTTGAAATAAAACAACCTAATTTCCTGCAGGCTCACCCTTTATTTCCTCTGTTCCTCTCTTCCGTGTCTCTCCTCTCCTCTCCTTCCTTTCTCTCCTCCTTCCTTCCTCTCCTCTCCTTCATTTCTCTCCTCCCTTTGACTCTGGATTCTTGAATTTACCCAGTCAGGTCACTAAGACAGCATTTGTTAAATGATAGGGCTGTTCGAGTGCTTCCACCCTGCTCCCAGCCCCCTGTACACAGCCCCACAGTATCCCAGGGATCCCCAACAAACGAGGTGCTAATGTCACATCCTGGGCTAATGGGAGGAAGGCATTCTGAGGATGAGCAACTCTTCCAGGACCACATACAGCCTCCTTCTACGACTCTTAACTCTTGCTTAGTCTCCAACAACGTTAAAATCCACGGTGTTCTTGCTGGCGTGGAGCTGACCAGCTAAACCAGTTACAAAACAAGCACAGCAGTGATTGGCTTCTCTGGTCTATAAAGGGGTGGGGGTGAGGACGGGGGTGGGGAGGGACAGCAGGGGCCTGACGGGCTGTTAACTGTCCCGCATGAATTTTACCCACTCCACTGCCCTGCTCAATATTCCGCATGGAGCCCATTGATCAGTACTGTTGCTATTGAAAGTTGATCGCTCTTCTTGTAAGTAATTCTCTAGGGGTTGAGGACTCCACTCTAAATTCTCCAGTGCTTCTCCATTCATTCTTCCGTGGTCTGATCTGTGGCCAAGACCTTGGCGGAGCCTGCTGAGCCGTCTTCCCTGCTCTCCCGGCCAGTGCTGCGTCGTTCTCCAGAGGCCCAGGTGGGTGGGGGTGGGTGGCCAGCTCCCCCCTGGAGCCCAGGGACCCCCTGCTATGCTGGTGTCTCCCCCCCTCCTTCCATGGATTCTCTGGCTTAGGTTGCTTGGCCATTGGAATTCAAACTTATGTTTTGGAATCCCCAAGAGGGACACCCCGTTGCAGGCTGAACTTGCACCAGGATGTGGGAGCTACCTTACTTGCTTCAAAACCCACCTAGATAGTTGCTGCCGTGACTTGGGGCCTCCTGTCCTATATCCCCAGCTCACCTCCCAGCATCAGGACACCCCCCCCCCCACCCCATCTTGACAGAGAACCCACAGCATCTTCACTATACATGTTCTGTTCTTTGCAGGAAATGGAAAAGAGCAAAGAATGAAGAAAATGAAATGATTTTCAGAATCCGAAAGACTTAGATTTAAAAAATCACCTCAGTCGGTTAAGCTTCTGCCTTTGGCTCAGCTCAGGTCATGATTTCAGGGTCCTGGGATCGAAACTCTTCTCTGTCTGCCTCTGCCTGCTTGTGTTCTCTGACAAATAAAATCTTAAAAAAAAAAAAAAAAAAAAAAAAAAACCCTTTAAACTTAGTGTAGAGAAATAACATTTTGAATATAAATTGTCTCATATTAAGTATATACAAAAAATGAAAGTAACCATTTTTAAAAAAGATTATTTATTCATAAGAGACACAGAGGCAGAGACACAGGCAGAGGGAGGAGCAGGCTCCATGCAGGGAGCCCAATGAGAGACTTGATCTCGGGACCCCGGGATCATACCCTGAGCCGAAGACAGACCCTCAACCACTGAGCCACCCAGGTGTCCCAAAAATGGCTATTTAAAGTTATGATTGGATTATTCTATGTATTTCATACTTCTTTTTCCACTTAACCTATAAGTATTTTTCCTATGTTAAATATTTAAATATTTTTTGAGCCAATCTTTGATACAGGTGGTGTAAGTGTATGGTATACAGGCACAGCAAATGTAGGTGTGTATCTGTTGTGTTTCATGAGAGAGAGTTATCTAGCTGTTGGGGGCATCTTAGATGGTTTCTTATTGTTATGTAAATGCTGGAAATGGGGTGAAGGATGAAATCTAAACCTCTCAGAAAAGGAGCCCTCATATTCCCACAGCAGCATGTGGAGTTGTTTGGCTCTCTGACTCTTCAACATTCTGCTTTCTCATCAGTGGATTTTATTTTAAAGACTGTCAGCCTGTAAGTTCGATGTCGTGGTGGTACTGAGCATCAGGAGACCCCTCTGCTTCCCCCTGCCCTTTCATCACATGGGGTTTTTAGATGGGGTACCTGGAGGAAAGGCCATTTAGATAGAACCTCTTCCTCTTCGGAGCCCGCCACCCTACCAGGGAGAAAGCTCAGGCCAAGGGCCTCCCTACCAGATGCCCTGATGGGTTAGTGGTTCCACCAGGTGGGCTCTGTCTTCAGGGAACCCATGTCTGCTTACACTCCTGGCAGGTTCCAGGCCCTAGAATACAGAGGAGTATGTGCCTTGGCCTATAGTTTCCTGTTAACTATTTGGAACCACGGGAAGCCACCTACAGGTGTCTCTGACTTGCCACGGGGGGTCATCATCTCATTTCCTCCCTTGCTGGAAACTGGGTCCTGGTACTTTTCAGCAGAGGCCTCAGTGGCCGGGCTTCCTTGTGAGCCAGGCTGATCTGAAGGGGGTCCTGGCCCCCTGGCAAGGATTCCTTCCGCTCCTCTGGTCTTTTCAGAGTTAACAAAGCAGCTTCACGGCTTGTCTGACTTTTCCTACGGGCTTCTGTGAGCTGAGAGGGTCAGACTGCTCAGGCCAGCTGCCTTCCCTCCCCTGGCCAGCTGGGCAGTTTGGGGTGTGGGAACACAGCTTGAATTCACAAAATGACGTCATTGTGTGTGGGGGGTTGATGCTTATGGATCTACTTTTTTCCCCAAAAAAAACCTTGGCCTGTGCCAGGCCTGATCAGCTCCCATTTATTAATTTGCTTTCCCTGGTCATTTTTACAATTGTTTCCAAGTACCACCCCCGCAGCTCACCCCCCACCTGGCACCTTCATGTCCTTGCTTATTTCTCCAGTGGAATTACTTGGTGTTCTTGTTTATTTCTCCTCCTGTTTATTTCTCCAGCGCACTAGCTTGGAGTCGGAGCATTGTGCAGCGCCCAGCTAATGCTACAGGGCTGTGCTCTCCTGCCCACCTAGCCGCTCTCAAATCTTCAGGCTCTATAGGACACAGAAGTTTAAAAAAAAAAAAAAAAAACCCTGAAAACAAAGCAGAGAAAGGGACAAATTAATTGACTACATCTGAGACAACACTGAGAAAATATCCTATTTTGTTTTCCTTAAAAAAAATGGCAGAGTTCCAGTGCTTCCCTTACAGTTTTCCACTGGCTTGCCCTTATATTTGAAGACCAGAGTTTTAAAATCTTGGCTGTTGGGCCTTTAACTTTCTTAAAACTTAAAACCAGCTTGAACATATTTAATATTACAAAATTTCCATAAACATTCTCCACAAAGACTGTGTATGTAAAGTTTCTGCCTGGAGGGCATTTTTCTTATTGAAGCTGAAACTCTTGGACATCGTGGGATTATAACGAAGTGTTGATTTGACCTTAAGTGTCTCAATGCCAACGTGGGCTGTATGGGGACCTGGAAAGAATTAGCTTTCAGGGTTGTGGGTTTTGTTTTTTTTTGTTTTTTTTTCTTCCCATGAATAAAGGCTAATTGTTTCAAAGCTAATTAATATGGTTTATTTATTATTAGGCAATAGTGAGTGGAATTGAATCCTGGGGAGGAATAACCTGGCTGCGCCGAGGTGATGGCATCTCAGATCACACCGTGTTAATTCTTTCGTGACCGACGTGCAGGGAACATTTTGCTCTTCGGTGAACGTTGTTCTTTCCTTACTTTTTCCCATGTAACAGCTAAACCAGAATTCTGTACTGCTTCATGCCGGTGGGCTGGGCCTTTCTGGGATGAGTTAACAATTGAAGTCTGGGTGGGCAGAGGGGTGGGGGTGCCATCCTGGGCCACTTGGGCTGTATATTGCAGTTGGCCTGGCATCCTGACTGGAGCGCAGATCCCATCTGTGGCCCCTCGTGCTCAGAGGCAGAAGGCTGCCCCCCCCCCGCACCCCCACTGCTGGCCCGTCCTGCCCCCACGTTGCTCCTCAGCAGCTCCCCAGGCATGTAGATCCATCGCCTGGCTCTGCCCAGGCTGCTGGGGGAGCCCTGATGCCATCTCGTTAGTCTTGGCGGGTTGCTTTGCCCCCCACAAGCTCATAGTGACCCTGAAGAGAGTGGGCCAACTGGAGATGGGAGCTCTTGCCCTGAGAGAACAGCCGAGGTGGCCAGGGTGTGAACCAGGGACTAGTAAGTATAGGACCCGGTGTGGAGACAGAACCAAGTGCCCATCCCTTGTCATCGTGGAACAGGGGCCCAGGGCGCTCATGGCATCCTGTGAGATGCTCTCCTGGTGTTGGCATGTGTTCATCCACCTGGTCCAGAAGGACTTGTGACCCAGGCAGGTCTGTTTTACAAGGCGTTTGGGTTCTCTATGAGCTGCTAGGTTCCACGTCTGCCTGAGGCTTTTCCTTGTCTATTGCCTTTGAACTTGAGACTATTGAGGGGACCTGCTGTGTATATCAGGGAAAGCACCTGGCTGGCACCCCCTTTCTGTGCCTTCACGTCCCTATTGTGGTCCCTTCGCTAAGGGTCACTGCCCTCTCACATTGAACAGTGATAGGGGCCTCAGTCTGCAGCAGGAGGGGAGAGTAGATTGAAACAGGTCTTGCATGAGGAGTGGACCCACGGACCTTCGGGTCATGAGGGGCTCCCCTGGGAGCCTCCTTCCTTTCCAAAGGGGAGCTCTTCCTTTCTCTTAAGAGAAAGCTTACGGCTTTTGTTTCTGTGGGTCCCTCCTGTAGCCCCCACCACCCATGGCAGGACAGGATGGGCATTTTAAAGCCTCGATGACCCAAATGTGAGGCAGAGCAGAGAATCCAGATGGGGTTCAGGTCGGCCCCAAGTGGTAACACGAGCTGGTGTGGCACATTAAAGCTGAGATGTACGAAGTAGCGTGCGAAGTAACACACGGAGCAAGTGCAGTCAGTGGGCCTTTTCCGTGGAGGATGCGGCAGGTGGGAGGGTGGGAGAGCCAAGGCTGAGCTGCCGTGTACTCCCCTCACTGCAGTTTGGATGCTGGAGGGCAGGGCACAGGAGCTCTTGGGAAAGACACTGAAGTTGAGGCAGGACAGGTCCTTCTGGAATGAGCCAGGACAGAGCCTCGTGGGCCCACTGCTGCACCAACCTTTGTAGAGCTTGGTCTGGCTCTTCGCAGATTTCCCAGGTTTCCATCTCATTCCGGCTCAGAAAAGTAATCTTACTTAACTGTATACCTAATAGTAACTTTCATAGGCGTGACTTCCTGTAGAAGGAACTAGAAATCCAGGAGAAGTTCCTTCTAGGCCATGTGTCCTGAACTGTCTGTTCCCATCTGTAGGCAGCCCCAGGACATGGCCTGGCTGATGCTCCCCCAGATTTTTGGGTGCTGCTGTCCCCTCCTGTGTGGGCGGGGTGCTCGCGAGTGCATGCCCCATGACTCCCCAAAGGTGGGTGGAACACACTTGCCACGGGATGTGGAATAGCTTCCCTCAGGTGATGGCACAGGCGAAAAACAGGAGCCTTTCACCCCGACCTGATGCATTCACCCACCGTGGCCAAGGCCCTCAGTGGGACCCCTGCTTGGGCCCGAGGTTGCCTGTGTAGGAGCTGTGGTGATTTTACGCTAAGTCCTTCCTGTGCCTTCGTGCATCCTCCTGAAAGTTCTAAATCGTGACGGGTCTGCGTGGCACTCTGGTGCGTTGTGCTGCCTTCGAGTATGCACGGAAACGGGGGTCTGTGGATTCGTAGCCTTTCCGCGGCTCATGGTTGTGTGTTTTTTGTTGTTGTTGTTTTTTTGTTTGTTTTTGAAGGTTTTATTTATTTGACGGAGACCGAGCCCAAGCAGGGGGAGCAGCGGGAGGGAGAGGGAGAAGCAGGCTCCCAGCTAAGCACGAACCCTATGGGGGACTCGATCCCAGGACCCCTGGATCATGACCCGAGCGGAAGGCAGACACCCAACCGAGCCACCCAGGTGCCCTCTGGGGCTCTGGCTTTTAAAAGTACTTCTTTCCACCTCCAAGTAACAGAGGGCCCCGGCTTTCAACATCCTGGCAGTCTTCCAAACCTTTTTTCATGTTCTCGATCTGCTGCTACTAAGTCGTCCCTGTCGGCTTGGGCCATCGCAGGCTCTCCTGAATTTGTCACCTCCTCTGTGAAGCCTTCTAAAAGGGCAGAGTTGTCTGTTCTCTTTTTAGTTTCACTATGAAGTATCTTAAAGTAAAAATCTAACCCCCCAGGTAAAATGTTACCTTGTTAGTATATTTTTCTTCAGACCTTCCTTTAAAAACAAGAAGTCTCTTTACACTCTGCTCAATTTCACCTCCCCAACAGCTTTTCTTTCCCTCCTTCCTTTCCAAAGGGGAGCTCTTCCTATTGTTGCATAGTCAACCCCTGAACTACTTGGGGACCCCCCCCCGCCCCGTGCAGTCAAATCCACATAGAACTTTTGAGTCCCCCCAAACTTAATTACCAATAACCTATGATTGACTAGAAGCCTTAATAATGATATAAACAGTCGATTGACACGTTTCGTATGTTACTTGTATTATGGGCTGTATTCTTATAATAAAGCAAGCTTGAAAAAAGTAAGAAAATCATCAGAGAAAATAACGTTTACAGGACTGTACTCTGTTGGAAAAAATCCACGTATAAGTGGACCCGCACACTTTACTCACTCCCATGTCATCCAAGAGTCAGATGTGTGTATAATTTCCCCACGTTTTTGGAAACGCATCATTTATATGTATCCATATACATTCAGTTGTCTGTTGTGTAAGTGCTGGAAACAGGAATGAAATGGGAGCCTGTGACCTACTAGGACAAGCAGTACTAGACTGAGGATATAGATTCTGTTATACAGTTAGTTAAATATTTGATTTTTTTTTCAGCTATGGTCCACACCTGGAGAAATTTAGATATGAATCACATGGGATCAAGACATTTAACACTGAAGAGACTTGGAGATGGTCAGGGTATGAAACAGCCTGGCAGCTGGAGCAGAAAGGTGTTACAGAAGATATCTAGGAGATGGGTTTTGAAGGGTGCACAGGAGTTAGCTAGGCAAGCTCTGGCCTCCTGAAAATTTCAGGATAGTTACTAGGTATGGTAAATCATACCCTGATTATAGAGGTCCCCCTTTTTCCGGCTAGTTGTACAGAACCGTGCCGGCCCTTGACTCAGTTCTAGTTTTATTGTGCGATCTGGCTGATGTTGGAGCACCCAGATCCTCTGCTATGTTGTGCTGAATAGAGAACACAAATAGGTTCTTTTGAATGGGTAGTGGATGGACTTAGGAGGCCCAGTGGTTCCTTTCTCTGACTGGCTGTGTTATTGAGCAGGTTATGCCACAGGATTGGTTATGCTAAGAGATGACCCCATTGTTTTAAAGGAGGAGAAAGTGAGGCACCTGGGTGTCTTGGTTGAACATCTGACTCTTGACCTTGGCTCAGGTCTTGATCTCAGGGTCGTGAAATCAGACCCCTCGTTGGATTCCATGCTAGTTGTGGAACCTACTTTAAAAAAAAATTAAAGGAGGAAAAAGTATATTAAGAAACTCTTAGCACACACAAACTCTAGCTTCCCAAGACTCGAATGGTTTGAAAGTAGAATGTAGCCGGGAAGCTGGTTTCCGTGATATCATACCCTTTTTGAAATATTAATCAACCATCTGAATCCTGATTGATTATAAGATGGGCTTGGGAATGGTCAGGGTTGGCTGCAACAGTTCATTTCCAGGACGCGTAGCTCTCCTTTCTCACGGGACTTGAGAAATACTACCTTGAAACATGGACAGTCAGGTTGCATGACAAGTGCAGTGTTGCAATCCTGTCTGTTCTTCATGGGAAAGTCACCGAAGAGGCACTTGGACACACTCGTCCGGGTGCTTGCCTGTGCTGCCTGCCCCAGGAGTACCTTCCCCACCTGCCCCTCTTATGACTCCGTGCATATAGGAAGTGGTTCAGATAAGCGATGGTACCGCAATAGATTTCCTCTTCGTCCCTTGTATAGTAAAATAAATGTGAGTGCTGTTTAATGCATCACCTCATTTCATATTGCATTTGCCAAGAAAGTGCAATTTTATTGAACATTAGGATTGAATTCTTAACTGAGTAATCAATTTCAGTAGTAAGTTAAAATGCCTTCTATTAATGGACAACTGCAACCGTTAATCAGAGTTACAGTGGATTAACAGTTGTCAGCATTTATGCTAATAGCACTTATAAACCATGGGCTTATGAATTGCACTTTATACTTCCATATTTCTCAAACAGTTGGTAATACTTTTTGCTTGCAGGTATTGATTGTGTTGTCCTTTGCTTGCTACTTGGAGATGTAAAGAGATGTAAATGACATTTTCACGGTGATGACACAATATCACCTTCTGGTCTTGCACACTTGGCTTTGTGTCAAAATAGATGGAAAGGGTTCATTTGTTCTGGTGCTCTACTGTTTAATTTGATCTGGTGTGTGACTAAAGCAAGACAAATAGTATTTTTAATGAAACCATTTAATAACCTCTGGTAGCTTAGAATCGAAGGCATTGGAAAAATGCAATTAAGGAATGGCTAGATGTAAACAACAGGAAAAAAAAAAATCACTGCTTCAGCTCCACTGACCCAATTCATTGTACTTTCAGACTTTCATCGCCTTAAATGGTTTTGAACCAATGAAGCTGGATTCCCTTACGAAGACGGACAGCCCATCGTGTGAACTATAGTTTGTGGACAGATTTATATTGGTGAGTTATTATAAAATATCTCCAGGTAAAAGCTCAGGTTTTTTAAAACCCCTCTGGAATGCGTTTTCAATTAGTTGATGACTATGGATTGCCAGCAGGCTCTGGATGTTTCATTGCGATGTCTAATAGCAGGATCCTATTGATTGTCTTTCAATTAATTGCATCTGGTATTTTCATTTATCAAAAGCAAAATACATGTAATTAACTCTGAAGCAATATAGTTCAGTGTAAAGTGATTGTTTCTGCTGTCGCTGCTTCTACAGAGATAAGTCAACGGAAATTATACTACTAGGAAACTCAAGGCAGAATGGAAGTCGTGTTAGGACTTCTCGACGTATTAATTACAAAGAATAAAAATGAATTAGGGAAATAGTCTCATGCCACCCCCAAAGACGCGTGAGTAAAAAGGTAGATGGATGTCTTTAGAAAGAAAGCAGTTTGCTGATGAAGGCATAGCTCTAATGAGCTTAGATTTTTAGAGTTACCAACCTCTAGAAATGTCTTGAACATGAAATGATTTTTTTCTGGTGCATTTGACTGGGGGTGTGGGTGTGTGCAGAAGAGAGCATTCAGTTTTGCCTGTGCTCGCTCCGGAGTGTGGCTGAGAAAATCTCGATCGATGGTAGTTCAATTCTTTACCCAGAGCAAGGTTTGGAGGTCCAGGGTCTAGTCACAACACGCCACTTGCCATTTTTCACAAAACCTGCATCTTACTCAAAGTCTCAAAATGGCAACTTCTCAGAAGTGATTGATGTTTCTCTTGCTGGAAAAAAATGTTTTCTCCTTGAGCTAACAGCGTCATTTAAAAGCAAGAAAAAGAGTGAGAGCAAATTTTCTCGGTGTCCTTTCTGTCAAACCCCTGGGCGTGTTGCCCGAAGTGTTAGGGATAGCATCAAGCCTCTGGTTCGGGGAATGGGCAGGTGTACCCCTGTGGGCTTGGCCCAGCTTCCTCGGAGCTGGGCTCTGTTAGAGACCTCTAGGGCAGTATTCCTCTATAAGCACCAGTGGGTGGGAGGTTGAACACAACCACAGCCTGAACCTAACGAGCAGGGAGGGTTGTAGCCCAGGGAAGGGTCTCCCTGTGTGTTTCCCCATCCACCTATGGGATAGAGTCAGGAGGAGATCCTGATGTGAGATGACCTGGGACCTGGGCCTGCTTGCCAGCAGTTACCTCTTCCAGGCATTTGGAGGTCGTAGGTGTGAATTCAGTAGTTGGACTACGATGATCCCCAAGATCCCCTGTCTTTTATGACTAAACTTGGTGTGGACGTCTGGAAGCCACTCCCGAGAGTGACCCAAGAGGGCTTGCCCGACCAAAGGCCATAGTAGAGTATATAGTTCAGAGGACTGCTTATCAGAAGAGACTCCATAGTCTTGGAACAATTCCAAGAATCTCAGCATCAGGGAGGACGAGAGACTAGAAATACCGAACATTCTTTGGGGGAAATGAGTATATTTATTATTAAGTCATGATAGCCACTCTGAACTGTAGACACTGAGTTTTGCCTTTGGGGCCAATGTTAATTCCTTTCTTTCACCTATTCTTCTAAGAGAAACTTTTAAGATCCTGTCTGCTGGATTCTCAGGCAGAGATGATGTTACAAAATCTTTGTGGGCCTGGGGTTCCTGGGGTGTTGGTTTCAGTATCGGGTGCTGGGGCTAAAGACGGTTTCGGGGTCACGGTAATAGTGATGCAAATCCATTGGACTTGCACCTGTGTCCAGTTCCATATCCAACCATTGGCAGTGCCTTGTGCCAGGTGCTTCACTGCAAGGTGCTTGACCCTTACCTGTTGGCTGCGAGAGCGGAGCGGAGCGGGGTGGGTGGGGGCAACATCTCCATTAGATAGCCAAAACTTGAGCATAACACCTAGTACGTTTTGTAGACACCACAGGGTTGGAAAACTATTTCCTCTAAAGATAAGAATGTGGGAATTCATTGTAAAAGATGAAATGGACTTTAAAAAATATCAAAAATGTTGTTGAGTAACAGCATTTTCATTTGACTTCGCCTGATAGTTGAACCATGGCAGGCTCCTGTTTATTGATGGTCTTGCCCTCCAAGAGAAGAACGGTTAGCATTGCATCTGTATCAGAATGCGATTGCAACACGGTTCCTGATAACACATTTTTCCTGAGAACTGAGCGTGCTCAGACATTAGCCTGATATATCAGCTCGTTCCCACTTCTGTGTTTGGGGCATAATTTGGGGAAATGCATTTTGATAACATCTTGGAGGAGCTCGAGATGTTTGGTAGCACACTGAAGTTGACCATAGCTGGAGCATGGCTGTTGTGCCGGGAGGATGCTCTCCGTGTCTAGAACCAAGCCCTGTTGGCCTGGTGCCCCCAGCCCCAAGTATCTGGCAGTGGAGTTTACCTTTGCCCCAACCACCCTCACAAGTACAGGGTGGAGTCCCACACGTCTCTAGGGGCATGTGTTCACTCTTGGAACTCTTCTCTATGGCTTGTCACTATGCCCAGTAGATTGTAAACCTCCCCCCCCCCCCCGCCGCCTTTTTTTTTTTTTTTCTTTTTTCTTTCTTTTTTTTTTTTTTTTTTTTTTTTTTTTTTTTTTTTTTTTTTTTTTTTTTTTTGGCACCTCCCCAGTCAGCCCCACCTGTGGTCTATACATAGCAACATAAGAGGGACAGCTTGCCTTGCAGCCTGAGGAAAGACCACGTGTTGATTTCAACCCGGTAACTCACCTGCTGAGGTCTCTGGTCTAGACAGATCTTGTTTAATGTGGGCAGAGGAGAAGGAAGTTAGATGTTTTGCACAAAATCTCATGAAAAGCCACAGCCTCAGAATGGCAAACCTCTGAGGCTCTAGAACCATTTGTACGTCCTTTTTGACCTTCATATTTTTGAGTACGTCCTCACTTAAGAGCATTATGTGCTTCTTAATTCTAGACTTCATTATTTTGGTTTATGACCTTTTAAAAATAAATTTCAAATGAAACCTTTCAGTTTTCTTCCTGCAGAGTCTCATTTTGTTATTATGAGTGAATAATGGCATGCGAAGTTTTTGTATCTTGCATTTTTGTTGTGGTTTTGCTCTTCGTCCTGTGTGTTGTTGTTAAAATGACTACGCGGAGTGCCCTCTGGTTTGCCGATTTCTCCTAGAACCGGACCGTTTGTTCTCCGTCGGTTCAGATGGATCATTGTTGCTCTGGTGCTGTTTTGTTATTAAGCGTTAACATTTGCAGCAGCGCCCAGTTACCTCGCGATTGCAACAAAGGTGGTTAGGGAAGAATAAGCGTCCTTTTTGTTGAATGTCTACAAATAAGTGGAAATGCAAATCAAAGCTCGTTGTCTTTATTCTGTAAGATGATGGCTGGGTAGCGGTGGCTGTGGTTTGGCAAAGACGTGGCAACGTATCCAGCTGCTTGCACCCAGAGAAGCTTGTGCACAGTGTTATTTTGACAGAGCATAATAATAACGATGTGAAAGCTCAACCCCTTTCATAAGCTCCCCACCCCCGGGAAGGCGGCAAGCTGAGGTCTCCAGGGGACCGGTGACGGATGTGCCTGGCGGGTGGGGAGAGCCTCACCCAAGCCTGCCGTGGGCACCAGGCTGTGCTGGCCATCTGCGGAGTGGCTTCAGTGGGCCAGCAGGGTTCCGTGAAGCCCTTTGCCTGGTCTTTGGGGCCTCTGCCCTGTTTCTGCCAAGACCGATTTCCTTCCTGAAAAACAGAAGGGTAAGTATTGCCCTACTCTATAAAACCAGCAGCTACACTGTGGGGTGGCCGTGTTGGTCCTGGCACTGTGGCCTCCGGGGTCCTCCTGAGCTCTCCGCCTGCACTGGGGACGTGTGATCCTCCTCCAGTTTTTCGGCCAGAGGCAAGACTGCCAACATCGGAAACCACAAATCAGAGAAGGCTTCGCGGGGCCTTCTATCTGCAGGGGAACTCTCTCTAGATGAGAAACAGCCAGGAGGCTGAGCTGGGGGGTGGGAAGATGCTGCTGGAGCTCCAGCCAGCTCTGTGGAGAAGGGAGGAGGGCCCCAGCTGGGCTCTGGGTTCTTGGGTCTTGTTTGGATTTTATTTCCTGAGCCGCAGATCCAAGCTCACTCGGGAGCCGTTCTCTGGGAGCTGTTGATCCATCCGGGCCTGTTCTTTCCTCCCGAGAACCTCAAAATCCTAGTGTGGCTTCTGCGTAGAAGCCCGAGATCTGTTTCTGTTCTCAAGAGTTTCTTCTTGTCTGCCCCACACGGGTCAAGCCTCCAGCCCCCGGCTCGTCCTGGTGGGTTTGTTTCCAGCTGTCGGTACCGTTGCCCACCTCCCACTCCTCAGGACTGCTGGTTCCAATCACGGCCAGTTGGCCAAGCCAGGGAGGCGCGGAACGAAACACAGGGTCTTAATTTTCTCTCTGTCATCGTGTGTCCAGAGTAAGCAAGCTTGTCTGTACTTCCCGGGGTTCCCGGCCAGGGTGGGCCTCTGCCGAGTTGTGCTCCCGCTGGGGGGGGCCCAGCTGCTGGGGAGCGATGGTTCCCTGTGACCCTCTCCCCTGCTGGCGCAGGAGTTGTGACCCCGCGGAACCCCATCTACGTGTCGTGCTGGGAAACATGGATGTGTGGCCCCCCTGCCTTTCCAAGATCCCTCCTGTATTAAAGTGAGGAACTTGATGGTCCGATCTCTTTGCCAGCACATGGGACCTGTGAGAGGATAGGGCTGGAGACCCTGACCATGTGGCCCAAGCTCTGGCTTCCCCGTGTCCCCCTGAAACGCTGCAGTAGTGTGATGTGCTTTGCCAGCAGCATCTCAGGACCCCGTTGTCGTTGGTGACAACTCCTGGGGCCCCTGGTCTCCGATACGTTCCTCTTCTCTAGCGTGTGACCAGCCTGTCCCTCCCCAGCACATGGTCCACATGGAGTGGGGGCTGAGCGTGGCCGCGGTGCAGGGCTCGTGTGCGCAGAGCAAGCCCCTGCGCGAACAGCTGTCTGGATGCCCAGACAAGCCCCAGACAGAGGCTCTCCTACCCCTGGTCTCTCCCAGTGGACGGCAGGGAACAGTAGCCCACGTTCCGGGACATCCAGAGGCGATTGGCAGCAGACAGATCCATGACGTTTCCCGAGGCTTGGGGAGTGTTTGGAGATTATAGGGAGGAGCTGAAGGAGGTGATGGCCTGCAGGGTTAGAGCCCTGCTGGTCTGAGGAGATGATACTTTATGTTGACGATTAACAGCAGAGGGAAAGGTGGTTTTTTTTGTTTTTGTTTTTTTTTTTTTTTGAATTTTTGTGTAGGGCATGTGTGTTGCCACCGTTACTACGACTTCTAGAATGCATTAGACCAGTACCTTTATTTAACGTGGTCTGAGTTATAACTAGTTCCTGCCGTGCCCCCAACAAGGATTTTATGGAGGGACACACGCTGCCTCCCCAGGTTCAGGTGTGATCTGGTGTGACTTTAAATTTAGCCTCTGCTCCCCCTGCTACAGATGCTAATGAAACACTCCACATACAGCCCGTGTGACACCGAAAGAGCCCTGGTATTTTCAGAGTCTGTCATAATCCAGTTTCTGGATCCTGATTTAAGCATTTTCTGAAGTGAGGTTTTGGGTAATGGCTGGAGAATCCAGTTCTCCTTGGGCCTATTGCCTGAGGTTCCTAGCTAGCTCCCAGCAGAGTACCTTTGCTAGATTGATTGGTCCGTCCATCCATCCATCCAATCAAAGCCATGCCCACCTCCCCCTCATCTCCTTTTGGCAACCTGGCCACTCCTACCTGATCCTGTGCTATTAAAAATAAAGTCTTGGTTCACCTGAGTGCATTTGCAATTCATTTTTTTTCTGCATAGCAGTTAAGATCATTTCCCTAGAGTTGCCCCAGTTAAGGATAAATAGGAGATTTTGAAAGAAAATGCTATGTAATTCGTTGGTTTTTGGGTGGGGGCCATGGTTATACATGAGGATGTGTACCATGAGTGGGGTCCTGTGCAGGGGGGCTGAAATGAGCACTTTCCTAGACTTCTCAGAAGCAGCCTGACCAGTGACATTTATACATATTTTATTATGTGGGTTCTTGAGGCATGGGGAGCAAACAAATCAATTTCTCAGCAGTATACTTTTTAAAAGAACTGCCACCAGCCTATGGGGTGAGTTGGAGAGGGCCGTTAAAATTAATCCCATATGGCCAAAAGATAGAACGTTAGGGGGGAAAAGTTAGTGTGCAAGGGTAAGCACCCAAACCGTGCATGAGGAGCAGCTCTGAGCATCTGATCGCCGTGTTTAATTTCCACTTCTTCATAAATGTGCACTCACGACAGTGGCTCCCACAAAGGATCCCGATCTTTTCTCCATGCGGACAGGATCGGGTGTCCCCGCATGAGCTTCTAATTGCTCCGTGTGGAGTGGGCCTGGATTTATCGGACTGTGTCGTGCTCCCTCTTCATGGGGGAGATTTGCAGAAAAGGAGTCTTGGTGGTAAAGCTATCTGGTTCCTGTGCCTTGTAACCCAACACGTTTTCTGTGATCGCCTCCCCTCTTCCGGTTCAGCTATACATTGTTTAACTCAAAGGAAACCTTTGTTGGCCTGGACAGGGTGTAACCTGCAACTCCTTGAAAAATTCAGCCGGAGCAGGGCAGCGCGGGCTATCGGTTTCCATGGGGCGCGGGGTGAGGCCGTTCAGATGGCTGCTGCTTTGGCTCTCTCTTCCCGGGGCAGCTTGGGACGAGGGCATGGCAGTTGAGGGTCACGGGACTGCCCCTCCAGTGCTGGCAGCCTCTGTGCACTGAACATTTGTGTCCGTTTCCACTGTCCGGGAACTCAGGACTGGGAGGCTCTGTGTTCTGGGAGATCTAGACCCAGTCACGCTGCCCTTCACCCCTTGGCCTCCTGTGCGCCTCTTAATAGGATCACCTGCTGGGACTGGCTTTGCTGGATCCTCGTGTGGGTTCCCTGAGTGCAGGAGGTGACCTGTTATCTGGGGTCCCTGAGTGCAGGAGGTGACCTGTTATCTGGGTTCCCTGAGTGCAGGAGGTGACCTGTTATCTGCTGTGAGCCCTTTAGTCATTGTGAGTGCAGATTTTCCCTGGGATTTTAATCTCTGATGATGCCAACCCTTCAGACTCTTATCAGGTGAAAGGAGATCATAAAGGTTAAGGAGCAGTGCTCTAATTATGTGGAACCTTCCAGAGTTGACGACCGCAAGCTTCCTGAGGTAGAAGCCTTGTGCCCTGCCCCTGTCACCTTTATTTCTCCATACACAGACCACATGTAACAGATTCAGCAGGACTGTTTATTGAACGAATGGATCCCAGGCTGCGATGGGGTCAGGCGTGTGGAATGGCTGGGCGTACGCAGCAAAACCCATCCCAGCATCTGTCTGGAAGGCAGGGTTAGCTTGGGAGTGTTTTCTGCAGACAGAAGGCCAACCAGCATGGTACGCTACCTGTCCAGGGGGAGGTATATGTGTTCCTGAGATAACAGAGCCGTGTTCCCAAGCTCTCTGAGGCAGGAAGGCAAAGGCATGCCTTGCCCTCCCCTACATGAAGGTAGGGTGGGGAGTCTGAATTCAGTGTGGCTTGCGGATCCAGCTGCACCCTGCTGTCCTCTGGGGTGCTGTGCTTGCAGTAGCCTCATTGGCAAGAGGGCTTGCAGGTCCAGTTTCCATGACCAAGTCTGAGCAGGGGACTCAGGACAGCAAGAAGGCCCAACTGTCTCCCAGAGCTTGGTGGCCCCGAGTCCCTTGGGACCGAAGGACAGATGGCCTGGGTATCAAATTCCTCCACGGACCCAGCGTGGTGGCCGCCTGCTTTGCCTCCTTTGGAGATTTGCAAGCCAGTATTTTCCTGCATGTGGAACTGACACCCCTGGCCCCACAGTTGTTGAAAACCTTCGAGAGTCCTGGCTTTTCATAATTCGGTCAAAACTCCCTGCTACTTCCTAATTACAGCAGAAGATGACCTCTAAACCGCGACGTAGGATCGCAACTTCCTCTAGGAAGGAGGATTCATATTGATTTGTACTCTGATCTCCCACGGGCTTAAGTGGCAGCACCGCAGAGGCCTGTTTAAGGCCGGAAAGCCTTCTGCCTGTGTGTTTAAACAGAGCAGATTGATGCAGCGTTCGACTTGGCCAGGAAGCAACCCAGCTCTTTAGCATGGAGCTCCATTGTAGCAGCCGCTCCCTCCAGCAGCCTGATGGCTTTGGCACCTCTTCCGCATGTTTGTACGGGGAAGGTAAAGAAAGAGTCCAGTTACAGAGGCAAAGACTTGGCCAGGGCCCTGGTGATGGATGGTGGGGGCAGGGGTGGGAGGGTCCTGTGGGCAGGGCCAGGAAATGCTTGCAGGGCCACCTGATGGCCTTGACTTTGGGCAGACAGGAGCCTCCTGTGCAGAGTGCCCCAGGTTCCCCCTCTGTCAAATGGGGGTGAATAGTGGTGCTTAATCTCAAGAGTTTGGGTGTTCAGGGAAACTCACTGAGGAGGGCTTAGCCAGGTACCTGGTCCACAGTAAGGGTTTCGTGGGGATGACTGATCCTATACCCTCCTCATTATTTGCAGCTTTGGAAATGAGCTAGCCATGCTATGGCTTGAGGGGTAGCTCTGGGGACTTCCCCATGGCCAGAGAACACATACTCGTGGTCTAGGTTACTTGGACATTTAGATGAAAGGTGGCTAGAACACTAGACTTCTCGCATGTGACTTTTCTGTCGTTGTTGCCTCCTGGGACTTTGGAAGTAAGGCGTACCTCCCCATCCAGTCAGCCTCGCAGTGACGTTTCTTCAAGGGCTGAAGGGTGTAGGGTTCTCTGAAGTCTTTCCCACATATGCACATTGGATTTGAGTTCTTATTTTTGCGAGGGTGAGCCGATCTGAGCCACAGGGAGAGAGAGGTGTTGGAGTCAAGGTTCTGTGCCCAGATGTGACCAGCAACCTGGAGACCCATTTAGTAATGTGGTTTATCACTGGGAACGGGTCATCACTCTCCTGTCAGTGGCCCAAGGTCTCTGTGATTTGCCTGTACGTCAAGCGTGACCGAACATGGAGTGTGAAGCCAGCGGCAGTGGGTCAGTCGTGGAGAGGGCCGGCATCCAGAGCCTTGCTGGGAATGGCCCATGAGCACGACGGCCTCTTCCCACGAAAGGCTGTTCGATTCAGGTCACCAGGTTTGGACTCCTGCATTTTATGGCAAAGTCTGAAAATGCAGATTTGTAGCAACCAATGTTAATGAATTCAGACTGTTTGAATTTCACACTGAATAATGGCTGGAATTATCAGAGCCAGGGGCTTATGAGATCCTTGGATCGTTGTAATCTTTTCTCAAGATTCAATTGATAGCATGATGTAATATCACATTACTTTTATTAACAGTCCTGGTCATAAAAGAAACACACCTATTAGGATAGGAGAATTGAGTAAAAATAGTGGTAATAACAAGACAATTTGGAATATGTAATATATTCAGTAAATTTCAAAATGCCGCATCTCATTTGAAATGCAATGTTGTGCCCATAGATATTGAACGCAATACCTCTGTACCCTAGGGCTTCCTCTTTTCTACATTAAAAATATTCTATTTAAATGCAGATTTTGATTTGCAATCTAGGAAGAAAATTCAGAAAGTATGGGAAGAAGGACAACTCTGCATCTATTATCAATTTTGGTTCTGTATTATTCTTGCTCTTACTCTGCTGTGCTTTTCTCTCACACCCTCTTCTCCCCCAGAAGGTAGTTTCTAAACGTACAAGTAAGGAGAAGGCACAGAGTTTCAGAGGATGATCCTGTTGTTACACTTTGGTCTGTCTGAGAACACTCTGCAGCTTACACCTTCCCTGGCCAAGTGGAAGAAACAACAAAGGCCCCCAGGTTGCTTGACAGGGGGCAGGAGCCTGGGAATTTCTCCTTCTGAACTGAGCCAGTGGCCACAGGAGGGTCTGTTAATACTTACCTGTGTTGGTAGCATTGAAGCGGTTTTCATTCCAGAATCTACTGCTGCTGCTTCTGTGGGTGCGTGTGCGCGTGCGTGCACGGAAGTGTATTTATTTCTGTTGCTTTTTCACCTAGAATCGAGTACCTTCCCTGGAAAACCCGCGGGACAGCCTATTGCTGGATGTGAATGTCGGGAAGATGTTAGGGCTGCCCTTCTCAGCACAGAAGTGACTTGTTTGATGTCGAGCTTCGGGTACCAAAGAAATGGATTTATAGCTTTTGACATTCTACTCTTAGAATTAATTAGGTGGCTAATCATTATAAATACCATTTACTTTTCCTGTTGTCTGCATTTAATAGAGCATCTTCTGCTATATGCACTTGTCAGTTTCAAACTGAGAGTTGTGTTTGGGCTTTTATGATCTGCCAAGGGAAAATGAAAGTAAATTCTTTATAATATGCTAATTGATCTATTTGGGAATTTTTAGATATAGACAACATCTGTGCTTGCCAGTAACATAGTTAATAGCTTCCGTTCTTCAACATAGGAGAAGGTTTTCACGGTCTGTATGTGACCTTGCTGAGAGACATACTGTGTCTTCTCCAGGGCTTGGCGGTGTGGAATTTGCGGGGCTTTTCTCCGTGCTTTGGAACTAGGCCTGAGCCTTTGTAGAATCCTATTTTGAGGGTGCCTCTGGCTGGAGTGTGTTGGTATTGGTCCTGGGAAGAATCCAGAATGGTTGGCCTTGATCTCGGGGCCCCCATCACTCACATACCTCTGTCCTACATCAGACCGGCTAGAGGGAGCAATTCAGAGCAAGTGACTTTGGGCCCGAGGAGTCCTCAGAACCCACTTCTGTCCTTAGTTTTGCTTCTCCTTGGGCAGTGGTTTTGGTAATTCAGGAGCCTTTATATATATAAACACACCTGTTGATAGTTTGCAGAGCCAGGAAGTGCTGTCTTTCCCTGTTGGAGAGTGAGAAGCTGTGCCTTTCCACGCTGCCTGTAGGAGGAGGAGATGGTTTCTCCAGTGAGCCCAAGTCCTGGGACTTCAGGCTTATAAGTTGTCGGCTTTTCCTTGCCTTGGAAGGCAGAGCTGAAAGTGACTTTATTTGGGGGCCAGAATGGCCCAGCACTGGTGACAACTGAAAAGGAAGCCGTGTGAGCGGCATCCTGAGCATGCCCATCACTCTCAAGCACATGGTCCCTAAGTACGTGGCTGGTCCTACGAGGGCTGCAGGGGCCGAGATATCCTTATTTATTCTCAGGATTTTAATGTATAACGGAGGCTAATTGACTTCTCTTGGGACTTGGCAGGAGCAGATGTGGGATTTGAACCCCGAGTCCAGGACTGCTCTGAACACCTAGCCTGTTGTGTACCATCAGTGTCTTCCCAGACTGTTCAGACATTGGGTATAAAAAGGTTTGACTTTGGATGTTCCTGATTTGCTGTTGATTTGATAGCCGTTCTACAATCTCTGTACACCCCCAGGTTTACAGACAAACCATCTCTAAGAAGGGGTCTCCCATTGGGCTAATAGCTCACAGGCAGGTGAGCACGTTGACTTTCGTGTGTGGGATTTGGTGCTCTGATCCCTGACAGACTAAGCCTACCGAGGGGATTGGCCCCAGACAAGGACAAGCCCCTTGGACTTGGCAGTAGCTGGGACCCCAGGCTGGACCAGTGTGGCAGGGCGGCTCAGACCCCAGCACGTCTGTCTGTCTGCCTGTGTCTCTCTTCAGCAGAAGCAGACCACGAGCTGGCTCACCAGAGCTGTGGAGGTGCTGCTGGGGTGTGGGCCGAGGCAGGGGAGAGGCTGGACCGGAGACTCTTGTAGCCCTTCCTCCTGCCCCACTCACTCCCCAGCTTAACTACGAGCTGTTAAACACAAAGATGCCAACTAAGTGATGTGTTGCGAGCCAAGCCTATCCAGGTGCCCTGCTCCGTCCCGTGTATTCTCCTGTCTCCGCCCCTAGTGGTGGCGTGTGGAAGCTCCCTTACCTGCATGGGTAAGGCTCAGGCTTTGCCCAAGCTTCCGTGGCTGAACAACACCGCCTGCTTCCCACCGGTCCAGTGATGATGGCTGAGACCATCTCACTGCAGTTGAAGGCACCTGCATGGTGGGTCCTTCGGATGGTGATCCTTGACTGTTGCCACTGCGCTGTCATTTTTGGCCTCTCTTCCCTTTTGTTTGCACCCGGACCCTTGGGCAAAAGATAATCCCTACAAAGGACCAACTCTTGAATCCCTCCGAGAGTTGTCCGCATGTCTGACCTATTCCGTCTGGCTGAACATGAATACTCACCTGCACGTATGTCTACATGCATACACACAAAGGGATGTGGACCCCACTTGTGGCTTGTGTGCCCCCGGGGACACCTGTAGCTGGACCATCAGGCGAGGGATTCCTTGGACCCCTGTCCTCACCTGGCTGCTCACCCTTGCTGCCTCTCGGGATGGGCTTTGACACATGCAGCCTCTTCTTAGCCTCCATGGCCCAGAGCTGAGGCCTTAGACAAACAGCCGTCCGTCCTCACTGTTGGCTGAAACGTTTATAGAAATGGAGCGGAGGGGAATAATTGTACGTACGGCACTGCCGCCTTCTCATTTCCCCCAGGTTGATGAGTGGGGGCAGTTTAATTTGAGACTAGTAAATTTTGTAATTGGATTTAAAAGAGGAAAACGAGTGGCCCCGGTTTACGCGTTACCTTTACCATGGTGGCAATGGGGGACGCTCTCATCAAGTATGGATCAGATTATTTTATTATGCCAACATTAATATTGGGAGCACACACATAATCTAGAGTCAGCAGGTTCACACACTACTATCTCATTAAATTTTCAGGCAAAAGCTGCAAAAATTAATTGGAGGCGTGTAATAGTTTAGAATGTGAGCCGGCTTATGGTAATATAAATTATATGAAGAGAAGACAGTTTTATATACTGAGAGAGAGAAAACTGGTTTACTTTAATGAGAAGAGGCAGAAATGTAGAGCTATTTTTTCATTACAGATGCACTCTAAAGTGTTTGGACTTAGTTGATGAATAGAGTTAATTCGCTGCTGTGGTTCCTATAATTCATGTTGCACAGTTTAATGACTTCTAGATAAAAACAGGATTGAAATGTTAATTTCTCTGAAGAAATTGGGGCACTCTTGTATATCAGGCTTTCCCCCCTATTAAACCACTAGTTAATTTCACTAAACAAGTCTCTTGGAGATATTTCATGCTACATAGACTTTTGTATTTCTTACCTGGGTTAGCTTCCTTTCTTTTTTTTTAAACCTTAATGTATATGATTGTCTCAGATGAGAGGATTTGTCAGGCAGAGCTGTGATAAGTTGAACTAGCAGAGGGGTCTCTCTACAGTGAGCTCTGTAAACAACCACATGCCTTAATCTAATGGCCTAATCTAGTGGCTAATAATTTTTTTTTCCCTTTGCTCTTTATTTGGCTTACGAGTTTGGGTGTGTGGATCTGTTCCTGCTTTTGAGCTGGGAAGTCAGCGGTATTGATCAGTCACTATTGGCTTCCTGAGTCTTTGGTCTCCAATCATACAGGAAATTTTATCATTACTATATATATATAACTTTTCATTTTTGTTTGCTTTTCCACTTCTCTAACTCTGGGCTTGTTTTTTTTTTAACCCGTAGTGCAGATTCAAATCTGGGTTCAGTGTCTTTCTCTCTAATCTACTCTCAGAAGAAAAAAAAGGAAGGGCAGGAAATATCAACCGTAGTAATGAAAAGTTAACTAATAGTGGTGCTGTGTAATTAAGGAATGTTCAGATGTTCTTATTTATTCCTGAGTTTGTTGTTATGATAACCTTGGTTTGGTGTTTTTGTTTGTTTTTACATTGGGGACCAAGAACAAAGTCTCAAGTATTTACAGGGGAAGGAAAGAAGTGACCCACCTCTTTGTTCCCCTGGTTCGCCTCTGGGTGGCTGTTCCAAGGGCTTCCAGGAAAAGACTCCATGAAGACCTGAGGGACCTGACCAGACTGACCTTTAACTTCCTGGGGGATGCAGAGATCCCTGCTCCCCCCACCTGGTTAGTGACCATTAGGCTCAGCCAACACTACATCTTGAGAGTTGGGACATTGGATGCCAGGTACTGGTTTTAGGGTCTTGTCCATGAAACTTGGCTTTCCGGGACCGTCCATCCCTCTCATTGCCTGTGTCACTTAGGGACCTTCTTACATGGAGCGATTTGGTACTTACTCTGAGATCTTGTTGGTAGGTGTGCAGCTGGTACAGAGCCGTGGGTGGCACGGCTGGGAAATGTGAGGACCCCCGCCCCTTCTAAACGCCCACCCAGGCTGCTCCCTTCCTCGGGTCGCCAGATGATCTCTGGGAGTCTCCGTTTCTGTGGCAGCAGCACTGGGCCGTGGGCTGGGCACTGGGTCAGATGGTCTTCTGGCCCCAAATGCTGGGCATACCGAGGTCTCATCTGTGGGGTGGCAGGGCTCACTCTCCATCATCTCTGCTCTCTTGGTGCACTTAGTTGACTCCATTGTTTGCCTCCAACAGTCCCTTCCACCTCACTGAAGTCTCTTCTGTCCCATGTTGGTGACAGATGAACTTGTGTGTACTCGACCCCAGCTTATTTCTTAGCATCCTTAGTCCTTTGAATCTCTGTGGCTTTGGTTTAGGATTCCCTAAAAGGGAGTTCCTCAGCCTGGCACCGTTGATCTTTTAGAGCAGATCATTCCATGTTGTGAGGCTGTCCTGTGCATCGGAGGATCTTTCTCCGTAGCCCTGGCTTCTGTGCACCCGCCCTCCCTGCCCCCATGTGACAACCAAAAATGTGTCCAGACATTATGAATTGTACCTTGGGCCGGGGGAGGGTGTGTGTGTGTGTGTGTGTCCCCTGTTTGAGATCACTTCCTTAAAGGGTGGATGTTTACTCCAGCATGTGGTTGCATTATGCTTGAGCCTCGAGGACTGAGCCCGGGGAGGCCTTGAACTCCCCACTCTGCCCAGGGCGCGTACTCCACGCCTGTGCCCTCATGTGCTTGTCCCCTTCGGTCCCATCCAGCAAGTCAGGGCCCAGTGTGCAGGCGGCTGCTTCAGCAGACGGAAGGGGCCTGGCACAGACAGGTGGGCTCCTGCCTCACACTCGGCTCCATTAGACTCACACAGGGTGCTCGTGACTGTACATCTGACAGGCAGATTTATTTGTCGTCTTGTCTTGGTGACCTGTTGGGATGGCTTCACTGCTCGTGTGCCACTGATGCTGGGCCGTCTGAAGTTGGGACAGAGCATCCCTTGGTCCCCACCAATTGAAGTCTTATCAGCACTAGGCATAACTTACCGCCTGCTTTTCCCTGTTTCTGTAACTTTTAATTGAAACCATTTAGTTACCACCCCTGCTGCTAGGAATCTGGGGACAATTAGGAGAGTCCCATCTGTCCTTTGAACCACGTTATATTGCCTTTTTCTCGCTATCTCAAGAAGACGGCGGATTGTAACAGCGACTGTCTCTGCTTCCCACTGGATGGCTGCTCTCTCGCTTGAATGAGTTACGGCAACTCTTTAATTCAATTATTTTCTCCAGTGCAGGCTTCGAGATGATTTAGCTGAATCAGAGGCCCGGGTTTTCCGATGCCAAGCCGTGCCTCGACGCCGGCTGTGGGTGGATTGTAAAGTTTTCACATAGAGTGAGGGGTGTGTCCTGTGCCCCCCCCCCCCCCCCAGCCTCCTGGCACAAGCCCCTGTTCACCATCTCAAAACATAGATTGGAAATGGCAGATGCCATGGGCTTTGCCAGTCTTTCCCCCAGGCAAGGAATTATCTGTCCGGTGCTATTAGGTCAGTGAATTCCTACCCAGCTGTGTCTGAAAGAAGGGAGGGTGGCGGGGGGAGCAGGGCGGCCTGGGTGCCGGTCAGGAAGGCCATTTATAAATCTATAAATGTGCTAAACAGCCCACTCTCCTGCTTTGCTATTCAACTTTGAATTAAACAACGTGTCATGAGTGGGAGGTGTATCTTACAATGATTTTAACCAATTTGCTTTCTAATGTGGAAAATCTGCCGAAAATAGGACCCACTGAAGTGGTTTGTCCCATATACGGGAGGGGTGGAGGGCATGCCCTCGAGGGTGGTGGCGTGCGGGGTGAGGAGGGACGATTCGGGCGTGAGCCTTTCAGGTGGGAACTGGGATACTGAGCCTGCATTCTGTTGTCCCTGTGGGCCCCAGGTTCCCGTGGGTGTGTCCTCCCCAGGTCACAGGGTACATGCAGCGAAGACTCCCTTTTCCAACACATCTAGGGTGTTTTGAACCCAATTAGAAGTACACAGTGTGGGCAGCCCAGGTGGCTCAGTGGTTTAGCGCCTGCCTTCTGCCCAGGGCCTGATCCTGGAGACCTGGGATCGAGTCCCATGTCAGGCTCCCTGCAGGGAGCCTGTTCATCCTTCTGCCTGTGTCTCTGCCTCTCTCTCTCTCTCTCTCTCTCTCTCTCTCTCTCTCTCAATAATAAATAAATAAAATCTTTGGGGGGGGGAGGGGAGTACACAGTGCTTGCTGAGAAGGCAGGCAAGGTGAAGGCCCTGGCCCATACAGTCTGTCCAGCGGCAGGTGGGGCAGAGAGAGACGGGAACAGAGACACTGAGCTAGCTTCTGGGGCCCGGGAGTGCCTGGGTGACTGGCGTGTGCAGCGCCACCATATCTGGGTGCCCACCCATACTGCATCGTCGTGGTCAGGTCAGGCTGAGCCTGGCCGAGCTGGGCTGCACACTGCCTTTAAACTGCCACCTGTCTGTCCCAAAGGCGGACTGTGATCCTGGGGCCTCCGCCAGTGCCCCTGGCATGAGCATCTCACTGAGGGGCACTCTTCATGTAAAGGTGGATGTATTTTCAGTGCCCTGACTCACAAACAGAGGCCACCACCTGCATCTGGCGCTTAAAGGAAAAGCAGCAGTCTCTTCCGACATGTGCTTATCCAGAGGCTGGGCGCCTGCCACTCAAGGGGTCACCACGTCTGCTCTACTCCAGGGACCTGACTCTAGAACCAAACCCAGTAGATGGGGAGACCGCTGCGTGCACATGCGCATTGATGTGTCCATGAGAGGAAGGTTAATAAGGTAGTGTCAGAGGTTGTCAGAATCTTCAGACATGGAAACCAGTGTCGGCCTTCTAAAATAGCACACGTGCCCTTTGACCTAGTAATCTCCCTTCCCCACCTGGTGCCAAAAAAAAGCCTTATTCCATCAAGATGTTTCATTGTGGTGTTATTTAATGGCATAAAAGATGCCTCAAGCATCCAACAGTGGGAAAATAGCTAATTCTTTTAAAAACGATGCCTTCACAGTTTGAAATAACATAAATAGAAGGCTTGTCTCAGAGTGGGAAGATTTAATATTGAATGTACATTTGCAAATTAAAACCATAGAAAATACTCATGGGAAATCTGATGAATATTTCATACCAGTTATCTTTAATTGGTAGAGTTTGGGTGACTCTCCCCCCCCCGCCCCTTTTCCCCATGCCCCATCCCAGGGTTCTGTAATGAATAAATGTTGTTGTTTTTTAATAGGGGAAAAAAGTGCTGGTCATCTGTTTCCAGAAGGATCCTCCGCTTGGGAAGGTGGGGGCAGTGCAATGCAAGATTTATGGAGGCAGAGCTGACTCTCAAGATGCTGTCTGTGTTCTTTCTCCATATATTTCTTAGAAGATGTAAGCATGTGTGAACATACAGAGGTTTTGTGTTGGCTTACCAAAAAAGAATCCTACCCCGCTTGCAGCCCCATTTGCTACGACACACCATGCCTAGCGCTCTCTACCCTTCAGCAGCCCTGTCCCGTATCGCCCTCTGATCGTCTTTAGGGCATGTGTGCAGATACAGGGGTTTGTCCGTGGGGTCTGTGTACCTGCTAGGTTTTAGGTTTTTGTAGGTTGCCCCCACGCCCACTCCTTTTTAAACTGTCTTTCGTGGCAGAGCAGTGTATGCTGGCTTCCTGGGGCCATTAGGGCTGTGTGGCCTTGGGGAATGGCTGGCCCTCTCTGTGCCTGTTCTCTCCTTAAACACAGAGACAGCAGTCCAATTCTGTAGGCTTCTTACGGACGCGGTGAGTTAATGCTTGTAAATTGAGCGAGCCAGCACCTGGAGACCCACCTTCCTATGTGTGCTGGTTTCATGTGTTGTTGTTCACATCATCCTGGTCTTTGTCACCATCCGCTCTGTGTTTGTAATCACATAAACGCATGTGATACTTTAAGCATATTATTCAGTTCACGTTACATGTTCTTTGCATTTAGCTGCCCAAATACATGATCCCTCCATATCCTTTCCCTCCAGTACACGCCTCTGATAAATTTCTGTTGTGAAGGGAAAATTGTGTTCTGTTTGTGCCCGCCCCCCCCTCCCCCTGCCCACACAAGCAGATGCTGTCTGTCTGTAGCAGGCAGGGTTTTGGTTGGATCTTCAAGGACTGTTGCATCGGAGCTGCCCCCCTGGGACGAGTTCATTAACGAGGCTGCTGAGCCCCCCCAGGTGTCCCACCAGCAGAGCAAATGCAGAGGTGGGGCCCAGCCAGAAGTGTTTACAGGGCTGACTGGGGGGCGGGGGGCGGAGAGGTTCATGAAAAGCAGACCCACAGGCCAAGAGAATTTTCCTCTGATTCCATCTCACACAGCAAGGCATTCCCCTGAACAACCAGACGGCAAGCAGTGGTTTCTTTTTTTGACAAGGCATTTATTAAGCGCCTGCTGTATGTCAGGGGTGGACCTAGGACTCTGTGCAGGTCAGTCTGGGAGGCTGCCAGGCTCCATCCTGCTTTGAGACCTTTGCTTCCCCTGCTCCTCTGTCCGGAGGTTCTTGGAGTTTCCATCGGCTCCCCCAGGGCGTGGTGGGCCCGTTTCTCTGCGGTGCCTGGTGCCTACGCTTTGCATCGATTCGGAAGAGGGAAGCAGACGAAGCAGTGGCCAGAATAGTTCCAGGGTGTCTGTCTGTTGGTGGATGACTGGTTCTGGATTGACGGAACTGTCTTGTGTTAACTCCCTGCTCGACCAGGGCCCTCCCCGGGTCAGGCCTCTATGGCTCCAGTTCACCCTTCCCCAGATGTGGTCAGCCCGCACAGAGTAATTTCACCAATTCTCTTGGCATTTTTGTTATCCTGATTTAATGTTTTTTGTTGTTGTTGTTGTTTTGTTTTTTTTCCCTGCTTCGACCTCTGATTTGTCAGAAACCCCCAATGTTTAAAAACAAAAATCCCATTAGTACTGTTTGTTTGCCTTTTAATACTCCGGTAGAGACAAAAGTCATTTTTATTCTGGTTCTAAAGTTTGTGTCAAGAACAAATGTTTTTTAAAGTTAAAAAAAACGTTTTGCAGCCTAGTATCAGGCTCAGAAATAATTCTGTGTGGGTCTCTGCTTCTTTGAGGCTTACGTGATAAATACGCTTTGTGGGAGCTCTCATTCATATCCCATTGAACGTTTGGGGGAAGGTATTAGAAACACCACTTTCTAGGCTCCGCTACCGATTTTATATATCCGCAGCCAGGCTGTGAGACTAAAAAGGTTTATTTGCTATTTTATCCCATGGATAATTTTGCTTCATGGAGTTTGGAGTTGACCGCTGACCTCTAGGATCAGGTGTGAGAGCAGAGCCAGGGGCTTCTCGTCGGGGGCATTTCCTGAAGGTGGATGGGCTGACACAGCAGTGAGAGGTGGGAATTATGAGGGATGCCAGCTGCTCCCTAATTTTATATTTTAAAGAAATTCACCATAGTTGGCCTTATAAAGGACTCTCGATTTCTAGCATTCAGAAATCGTAATTTCTAGGAGAGAGACATTTTCAGATGCTTTTACCTCATTGCATGAAGTTGCGAAGGTAACAGGCAGCAGAGAATAAGTCCTGCGGTTATCCGGGTGATTTAGGCTCTTTACCGTGTTGATTGATGAACAGTGCTCCAACCCTGGTTGGCTTATTTTGCCATGATTGAGGAGCAGGCGCTAGCAAAGCATGTCCTTAAATGGCACACCCGTTACCAGAAGTGGCCACGTCAGCGCTGCTGGTCACCTGTTGAGTGGTAAAGATACACCATTGCCGTATTTTAACTCTTCCTTTTTGGGTCATAGGTTTTCATGTGCCACTGCTCACCTGTGCAAGTCTTGCCTTCCCTTCCCCTTACCCCTTTTTTCCGTAACCAGTAACACCGACCCCCATGTCTCACCAACTTTTTATTCCCATCAACTTTTTTTTTTTTAAGATTTTATTTATTTATTCATGAGAGGCACAGAGAGGCAGAGACATAGAGAGCCGAATGTCGGACTTGATCACCAGACCCTGGGATCACACCCTGGGCCAAAGGCAGCTCAACCGCTGAGCCATCCAGGCGTCCCTCCCATCAACTTTCTATTCCATTTATCTTGGTTCTTTTGTTACTTCTGCTCGCTGACAGATGTACTGTTCTGTGAGCTTCTTGAGAGACTTGGCCGCAGCCAACACACAGTAGGTGCTGATCACGTTTGGATAGAAATTAGTGTGGCTTGTAGCCCTCATTAGACAGAGGGGCAGGAGACCACGAGGCGAGTTCTCAGTGGGCTCTGAAGAGCTCATGGAAGCCAAGTTGAGAATGGGGGCAGGGAGGGCCTTGTGGGGACCTGGGGCTTTTGAGGGAAGGGGAAAATCAGCTGCCCTCAGACCTCTGTCAGTCAAAGGAGGGAGGCAGCTTGTTCTAGAGAGAAGACAGGAAGCATAGAGTTTTTGCAATAAAGAATTTTAAAAATAGCACAAGTTGCCCAACCATGAGTCGGACCACCTGTGTCCTAGAGGACAGGGCCCTGTGCCAGCGTAAGGGGTGGCTGCACGATGTGAGAGTTTGCTCTGCAGCGTCCTAAGGTCTGTGCTCAGACACATCTGAATGGTCCAGCACACTCCTAGACACGGGATCTCCCTGGTTAGTCAAACAGAAAGACTCTAGAGGAAAATATAAAAGGGGGATGCAAGTTCTCTGGTGATGGGCTAATGAAACTATTATTTTTTAAAAGATTTTATTTATTCATGAGAGACAGAGGGAGAAGTAGGCTCCCTGCGGGGAGCCTGGTGTGGCCTCCATCCCAGAACCCTGGGATCACGCCCTGAGCCAAAGGCAGACGCTCAACTGCTGAGCCACCCAGGTGTCCCATGGACTAACGGAATTATAAAACTAGTTGGCTGGGGGATCCTCTAGCAGACAGACTCACCCTTTATGGGCTGGTAGGACATCCCCTGTCGTGCATGGACATTCCATGGCTAGGGGTTTCTTCTTCCTTTTTATCTGTGTTGGAAGGGCCCACCGACCCTCAAGGGCAGATGCTTCTGCCCTTAACAAGGGATTGCCCAGGCCAGTCTTCTCACAGTTGAGATTGGGGCTGGCCCACTCTTGCTCTTAACAGACTCAGTTGTTTTCTCATTCAAAAAGTGTGTGTGTGCACACCCACGTGTACGTGTGCGTAACAGGACTGTTCTGGACTCAGCGGGTACGATGGAGAAGCGGTCACTGGCCTTTTATTCCTGAAGAGGAGACGCCGCCCCCCCCCGCCCCCCCCCGCCCCCCCCCGATTGTTTTCTTGGGAGGTGTGTGTCAAGTTGGGAATACGTTGAGTCACCACTTGGCTGGGAGTGTTGAGCAGGTTTCAGGGACCCAGAGGAGGTGACCAGCCCTGAGGTGAGGTCTAGGCCTAGGCCGAAGGGAGCAGCTACTGCAGAGCCCCCAGGGCAACAACCCATGAGGCTGTGGCCACAGGAAGGGGGGGAAGCAGTGAGCTAGGAGCCTTTGGCCATCCTACCATGTCCTGATTTTTAACCCTAACGGCAATGGGAGCCATTTGGAGAGATTCAGAGATAATGTGATAGGATCAGATTTAAATTCCAGAAAAAGAGCCAAGCCCTGGGCGTCTCTGGACGACGGCTTAGAAAGGGGCAGGAGTGGAAGCCAGGAGCAGCCGCAAGGTGGACCCCCGCGCAGAGCTTCCTACCTTGTACCTTAGCCCCGCACCCTTAGCCGAGAAGGCCGGTGCTGTCCAGGAGGCGGCCGGTGTGCAGCGGCCAGGAGCGGACCTCCCCGAGGCTTCCCGCTCAGCGGTGCGCACCCCCGGGGTACTTCGGGGCCCTTGGCCTGGTGTCCGAGGGAAAGCTACCAGCCCTGCCTGGACTGCGATGGAAACAGTCTCCGGTTAATGGGATCTCAGAAACAACTAAATCCTCCACCGAGCACTTTCCTGTCGCTCCTGGTGCACACGGGGGTAGCCCCCCTCACCATCTGTCCCCACGGCCTCTGTCGCTGTCACTAAAGAGGCAGGCGCGTACAGGGAGGAGCTGGGCCCCGGCTGTGATGACTTTGTCTACTGTCTTTTCAGCAGCAGAAATTGCCGTCGGGGCAGCGTGGGAATCTTAGAAGAGGGAGCTTTCCCTGATATAATTACGCTCTTAGTGAAAACGTTGGCGCCTTTTCTCCGCTTCCCCCCCTTAGCCACTAAAATAAAACTTTATCTTGGAGCTCGGCAGCTGTTTGCAGCCTGCCTCGTGTGTGCTCCTGATGAAGTGGCATTGCAGGCGGGGTGGTGGGGATGGGGGCTAGCAGGGCATTGCCGCGTGGTCCAATGGGGGCCGGGGCGGGTCCCGGGCAGAGACCCGGGCTGCTGGAGCAGTTCCAGGCCGGGTTGTCTTTGGATTTTGCCCAGTGAGCTGTTGCTAGGGAGAGGGCTTTGTTTGCATAGAGCTGGGGGCATGTTCAAGGGAAGTGCACTTCTGCAAAGATTTGCTGACGTGGCCAAGACGGAACCCTCCAGGCTTGTGCGTCCAGCCCCGATGGTAGCAGGTGGCTAAGTCCGCACCTGTAGGGGCGCGCTGGCAGCCGTCGGGAGATGTTTCTCGGGCTCACGAGGCGCATTGGTGGGAAGGAGCCCTGGTCCTGCCACAAGGCAAGGAAGGGAGGGGGTGACAGGTGGGAGGGTGGCGAGCTGGGGCTGCTTCTTGGGCCGGGCTGGGACCTGCCCTGTGTTTGCTGGACCCACCTCTGCCAGAGGACGAAGGGTGGCAGGGAGGGGGTTGCTTTTGAGACCTTGACTGGCTGGGACATGCTGTAGGGCTGGGGTTGTTACTTGGAACCTGGAGTCTGAACTTGTGCTTGGGCCTTGGGGCTGGGGAGGTGGCTTTGGGAACCACTCCCAGCAGCCTCCCCTCCTGGAGAGGAGAGGCTTAGCGGTAGGTGTCAACAGGACACCAGTTGCTCCAAGGAGGGTGGCCCTCCTGGGATGGGCAGTGGCCTCCCGAGCACCTCCTTCTCCGCCAGCTCTTAATCATTAGTCACCTTTCCTCGTTGGCTGTGGGCTCCAAATAGAAGGATGGCTGGACTGGCCTCCCCTGCAGTGCCCTGCGCCTCGGCCTCGGTGCCCTGAGCTAGGGGACGCGCTGAGCATGGATGCGCTCCTGAGCAGCCCCTGGTGTGGCCGGGCGCCTTGTTCAGTGCAGGATATGGGGCAGAGGACTTTGAACGCCCTGTGTCCTCTTCCCCTCCACCTAAGCAGTGGTTTTGTCAGGGCTGTCCTGCTAAAGTGCTGTCCTTTCGTCGTCTTCTGCACACGGGGAAACTGAGCCAAGAGAGTTGGGTCCTCGCTCAAGGGTCAGAGCCTGAGGCCAGCTGCCTGGCCTTGTGTCCACCCTGGTGACCTCCCTGGTACAGGGTCCGAGGCTTTGAGATGCAGCCTGATGTTGTTCCTACCAGCACATTGGGGAGACTCGTTTGCCCCAAAGCTACATCAAGAGCTCTTTCTCTCTTCTTTCGATTTATTTATTTATTCATGAGAGATACACAGAAGCAGAGACACAGGCAGAGGGACAAGCAGGCTCCATGCGGGGAGCCCGATGCGGGACTCGATCCCAGAACCGGATCACGCCCTGAGCCAAAGGCAGATGCTCAACTGCTGAGCCACCCAGGCTTCCTTCGAGAGCTTTTCCTGAGTGATTGGCTCAGCTGTCTTCAGTCTGAGAAAGTATGTTGGGAACGTGTGCTAACTCCCGTGGTCTTACATCTATGGATTTGGTGTCAGATGGAAACCTTCAGTTTGAGGGTAGGGTAAGAGTCCTGTTTAGGGTTCCCTTTAGCTGACCTCCACCTAACAGTGTTCAGCTTCATTCAGCTGGCGGATGCGGAGATGATGGAGGCTCCCCTGCCCTCTGCTAGGTCTTAGAGGCTGGTGGGGACGGCTGGTGGCTGTCCAGAGAACTGTTCTCTCCCCGGTGTCCCAGCAGACACCACTCTGTCTGATGCAGAGGAAGGGGCCCTCAAATCTGACTTGCTGGAGGCCCTGTCCTGGAGAAGTGGCTTCTGAGTCAGACTTTCTAGCAGCCAGAATCTGAAGAGTAGAAGGTGATGCTGAAGCCACTGGCCTTGCCCTTCTGAAAACGGGTGAAGAATTCGGATAGAATGCCCCAGAATTGCCTTGCCTCCCCACCGTAATCTGGTCACGAGGGGGAGGCCGAATTAGCTGACCATGTTACCTGAGGCAAGAAGTATGTTAGATTTTTATAAGGTCAATTGAATAATGGAGAAAGTTGAGGTTAGTTAAATACAGAAAAAGTTTTTTGGGGGAACCTACAGATTTCTGTCT
Organism: Canis lupus baileyi; assembly: GCF_048164855.1. Taxonomy (NCBI): domain Eukaryota; kingdom Metazoa; phylum Chordata; class Mammalia; order Carnivora; family Canidae; genus Canis; species Canis lupus. Next base: position 6,882,179 of record NC_132866.1, read on the forward strand.
TCACCAGAGAGACAGCAGGCTGCATTTATTGTTTTTTTTTAAATGTATTATTATTTTTTAATTTAAATTCAATTTGCCAACATACAGTATAACACCAGTGCTCATCCCATCAAGTGCTCTCCTCAGTGCCTGTCACCCAGTCACCTCATCCCCCCCCCGCCCCCGCACCTCCCCTTCCACAACCCTGTTTCCCAGAATTAGGGGTCTCTCATGGTTTGTCTCCCTCTCTAATTAGGGGGCTGCATTTAAATGGGGGGTGGGAGGGAATGTCAGTTGCCTCTGAGGGGCTTGGGATTTTTAAAAGGTGTGATTGCCCCAGGGAGGGAGGGAGTGCTGGGGGGGGGGTGGCGGGGCAGAGGGCCTGATCAGCTTTGGGACCTGGGCTGATTCTGGCATTGGCTGTGGCCCCGGTTGGAGAAACCGTGTGAAGTGGCGTTTGAGCGGAGGGTTGTGGATTCCCGAGCACTCCGGCCTCCCCGGGCAAGCTCTGTCCAGCCGCACTCCAGCAGCCCGAAGGCCAAGGCTTCACGGGCCACCTTCAGCGAATGCCAGCGATGGGACCAAGGGTTCCACTGTTTCCCAGTCCGAGGAGGGGGATGGGCCAGCCCCTGGCTCAGACAGAGGGAAGCCGCTCAGGAGGCGGATAGCCCTTTCTGGTTGATCTCTTGAGGCCTTTCTCAGAGCACTGCAGTTCTTTTGGGGCCACTGGACCCCAGTCTGCAGATGGCAGGGCGGGGAGGCCTCTCCTGGCTTTGTCTTAGCTCATCACAAAAACTGGGGGTGCAGGGGTCCTTATTCTTACCCCACCAGTCTTTTCTACCTCAAGCCCCAGACATGCTGGGAATCCTTATTTTTGGTAGTGTGTCTTTGAAAGAAATAAAACCACATCGCAGTAATTTAGGTCCTGTGGGGGAAACATTGATCTAAACTTTTGATTTGATGTAATTTCAGGCTTACAGAAAAGTGGTAAGAATGGCTGTCAAAGAATTTCTAATCCTCCTTCCCCCGGACACCCCTGGATGATACTTTACCGCATCTCTGTTCTCTCACACAGACACACAGGCACTGTATTTTTTTTTTTTTTTCCTGAACCCTCTGAGAATGACCTGCAAATAGGCAACATAGAAGTATTTAGAGATGAAGAAGCTTTCCCCAGGTATCGGCGTAGTCTCAACACACGGCGCAGGTGTCAGAATCGAGAAACTCACGTTGGTGATCGTATTGTCTGATCATTACGCCTCGTGCAGGTTTTGCCAGTTGTCCCAATCACCGCTTATTGCAAAAGGAACCTCTTCCTGCCACGCTTCCTTAGCTCGTTTGAATCCGGAGCGAGCCGAGCGGCTCCTCATCTGCCTTTGTTTCACGGCAGCGATGTTTTCAAGAGAACAGACGAGTTATTTTGTAGACTGCCCCTCCGCTTGGGCTCCTTTCAGGTTTTCTCCCGATTAGATTCGAGTTATGCGCTCTTGGCAGGAGCGCCTCAGAAGTGGGCATGTGTCCCCCCGCGCTTCCTGTCGGGAGGCCCAGGGTGATGCCAGCGTATCCCGTTGCCGGTGACGTGAACTCCGCTCATTGGTCCCGCCGGCGTCCGATGTCCCGCTGTGATTGACAAGAGTGCCGTGGGGAGGTTCTGGAAACCACGCGAATGTGCTGTTGATCCTCAGACTTTCCTACCACTGGTCCTGACGTCCACTGCTAACTCTCGTCCAAATCCGTTATTATGACGGTTGCCAGTTGGTGATTCCCTGACTCCGTCATTTCCTCCGCATACATCTGTCTGTTTGCTTTCCACCGTCCGCAAGACGCTCCCGCTTTCCCTTTGCAGATTACACATGAGTCTTGATGAAGACTCCAGGGCCCTCAGTGCTTCCCTGGGTTCCACCCTGTGACTGTCATTACGCACGTTGAAGCCCACAGTGCTTCGTATCTGGCCAGCAGGTGCCTCTTTGGGTTGGCTGCTCCATCTCGTGCCTCTTGGACATAGTCTCTGTGATTGAGCGTTTCCTTCCTTTCCAATCCAATCTTTTTTTCTCTTCCCTACGTCCTCCCGTAATGTGATTTTTGTCTGTCTTTCCCTTCTGTACCATGTCCGGGTATGGACTTGGGCATAGGCAGTGTTGAGTATGTATTTGTGGGTGGGGTACGTTTGTGATTGCATAGTCTGAACGTAGACGTGTGCTCCCCTGTCCATGCATCCAGAGGCCACTGCCTTTGGCTTCTCTATGGCCGGCAGAGCTGCCTCCGTGTCGACCTCTGGGGCACAGCGTGAGACCTAAGTCTGGCCCTCCAGATGGCCTATGGCTAGGGTTCCCTCAATTCAGTAAATAATTTATGGCTTCAGCTGCTGTGGGCATAGGTTTCTTCTTCTTCCCACTTTTTTTTTTTTTTTTTTTTTCATTTCTTGTGTGCATCTGGAGACCTTTTTGGCATTGGAGCTTGGAGTTCATTTTAGAAAAGATCCATAGGAGATCATGTTTCTAATGACAATCAAGATGGCACAGATGTCAGCCCCTGTGGTGGTAGGAGTATTCTCAAGTCAACAGTGGTCAATCCCTGTCCTTCCAGAGAGGTCAGGGGAGCAGTGACCGGGGGCAGGGAGGAGGCTCATCACTTACTCACACCTGCCCTGGCCCAGATGTGCTGTTGGCTCATACATCCTTGGTTAGAAACGGGGGAGGTAGGCGACAGAGGTGGACCAAATGGTTGGGAGTGTGTGTATCTCTGATGCCAAGGAGCCTTGGGGCGGGGGTGGCATTTCTCTTTAGAAGTTTGACTGCTGTTCCCTTAAGTAGAGTTATATAGAAGCCTGATTTATCTGCTCCAAAAATACGGGCCCCTTAGAGAAGTTAAGCAGAGTATAAAATGCCTTCATGGTAGTTAAATTTACACTCTGTTAAAATGATTTGTGCGCTTTGCAGTAAGCTGTGATATTAAATGCATAAATATACAGCAGAGTTAACTTGGAAGAACGTTTTATTTGACATGATCACTCAAACGCTCAGGTACGGTATCAGAAGCATTTAGCACGGTGATAGGAATTTTAAAATTCTGCCCAAAACATTCAGAATCAAAGGGAAGGAATGTGAGTATTTCTCCACAGAGTGCTTACTACTGAAGTGGTTTTCATCACAGGAGAAAGGCCTGTGGTTTCTAAATCCGTCTCCTCCTTTCCATCTGAGAAAACGCCTTGTCAATAAACTCACCATTGAAACCGTTGCCCTAATTTTGGAACTGATTCTATTCAAATTAGCAACCCATTATAAATATTTTGGTCGTCTTTTGTCATGAGAATAAGTTTTCCTCTGGGAACAGGCCATTTGGTTCTGGTTGGGACATTACGGGAGAATTAATAATTAATGGCATGCTTGTCTGAGGTCCGCCCTTCTATTTGGAGCCTAGGACTTGATTCAATTTTCTAAATATAATGGGCTGTTTCAAAATGGTCTTTCCCCATTGTTTCTTCAGATCTTACTGAAACCAGTCCACTGTGTTTGTTTGCCTCCATCTATAGAAGGAGGGTCTGAAGGGCACCATGTCCACGAGACTGGTTGCACCCCAAGTTTGGAAGGAGGCCCAGCAGGTGGATGAGTTGATCAGTTAAGAATATTCTGTAGCACTCCTGCCATGCTTATGTGCGCTGCTGGAGAGTGACTGCTGACGTTCTCGGCAGCCACTGTGGGACGGGCTGTATGCCCAGGTCCTCTGCTGATTTCCAGGGGCCAGGTAACCCAGCAAACCCCACTCCTAGCTTTCAGACTCCCTGTGGAGGGCGGAGACACCCAAACTCACCAACGGCTGGAGCTTGGGGTGCTTTTACCCCAGCTTATTGATTGGCCTAGAAGGAATATTCTGGCCATGATCCATGTAGGAAAACGTAATTCGAGAAAGAAAAAACACGCTTGTTGGAGGGTCAAATTGAGTTGTGGGGGAGACACCTGGTGCCCCAAGGTATCTAACACAGTGCTCTTGGGTTCTCCCTCACTGGCTGACTCCAGAAGCACCCCCAAGAAAAACGTGCTGCTTCTGCCCCCACCTGTGCCTTCAAGTCTCCTCAACACTTTGGGGGGGTACTTGGAATCGACCCTAGTAGAGCTGGTCGGGACCTGGTCAGGACAGGGTTAATTTAAAAGAGCTGTGGAAGTGGAAAAATCTTCGGGTGGCTGTGGAACATCTAGCTCTGGGTGCCGGAGTGTCCTTGGGAACACACCAGGGTTCAGCCGCAAGTAATTGATATAATTGATAATAAGACCTGGCCTCTGGCAGACTGGGGACAATGACAACAGCAGAATCTTGGGCAATCTCTGGGCCCCGTCATCACTGCAGTAAGAAAGAGTTCCTAGAAGCTCCCTCGATTGATCTTAATACATGAGGCCTTCCACAAGGAAGCTTCTAGTTCTCTTCTTGCAGGACTTGTGCTGGGGTCAGAGCACGTTCTCCCCTGTGGGGGGAATATATAGCATCGGGGTGACCATCCCTCTTGAAACAGCACATCCGCACAGAGATGACACCTGTGTCCAGATTCAGACCTGGCCCTTGAATCAGCAGCCCAAGAAAACATCGATCCCAGGTGTCGAGGACACAGACGAGGCTCCAGGTGGTGTGGTGACTGAGTGCTGTGGGGAGAGCAAGGTGCAGGGGGATGGAAGACCTGGAATACGGTTGGGTCAGGTTTGGCTATTTGATAGGTGACGTCTGCAGCTGACCCGCATCCCCTTCCTTCCCAGGAGGCTCCTCCCATTTGTCCCCCAGAGAGCCTTTTTGTTGGAAATCCCAACACAGCTTCATTCTTTGATCCCTTCAGAGAATGAAAAGTGCCTACCAGTGTTGGCCTCTGGGTCTTGGGAAGGACACGAGTACCTGTCCTGCGAGCCCGTGGACCTGGGTGGGGGTGGGGGGGACTTTCTGCTCCACCTCCACCTCCGTCACTCTGAACACACAGAAGGTGGGGGGGAGCTGTCCTTTCCCACATGTGTCCGTGGCACCCACAGGTGCCTCAGTATCCCCGCAGAGGTCAGAAACAACAAATTCCACCTCGTGTCAGCTCACACATGCTATAGAAACACTGGGTGTCCTTTGTACCCTACATCATTCCGTGTGTCTTGAAAATGTGGCTTTTCTTTATGCATATAAACCTACATTCACGGCTTTACACAATCGGTGGCTTGTTTCCCCCTCACAATAGCTACATTTTGGTGGTAGCGGTGCCTGACACACACTTTATTTTTATTTAACTTATAAAACCTTTGGGGTGAGTGCCTCTGTAAACATAAAAGCTTTCATGGAGTGCAACAGCCATGGATTTTGGGGGTTTTTCCCCTTCCTTTCCAAAATGGAGGCGTGACGCAGCTGGCCTCCGAGCAGTTGGGCTGACCTGTTCCTTCACTACAGGAAGTAAAAGTTTGGATGACATCACCGCGGGGTTATTTCTTGTTATTGTAATTAATGGAGCAGCAGGAAGCAGCAAGACGGATGATTCTTGGCAGAAGTGGCAATTTAAAGGGGAAAGGATGAAGAGGGGGTCTGGGAAGGAAGAAACCTTTCTGGACGTTCTAACTCTCCTGGGAAGAAATCTGGAAATCCGTAGGCAGTTCCTGAGAAATGAGCTGCCTCTGGCCTGCGTGGATCTGAAACTCCTAACCCTTGCTACAACTCCCGGTCTGGGTTTCTCTCACCAGCAGCTCAAGCAAGGCAGGGCCGACCTGGCTGGCACTGGGTGTCGGGCGGTTCCTTTGCGCCCAGCGTGTCTTACGTCCAGTGGGTGGGAGGGCTCGTAAAAGTGAGCTTGTGCTTTGTGGACAGGCTGAGGCTCTCAGACCCATGTGTGTCTTTTGCTGAGGGGTAGAGGGAGCTGGAAGGACTGGGGGTGAGGGAGCGAGGAAGGGCAGCCTGGCCAGCCCCCAGGGAAGGAGCAGGGGGGTGGCCATCCTGCTCAGGACGCATGGAACCTTCCAGACATGAAAGAGAGGCTGGGTCTCTGGGTTAAGCCGCTCGCTCGTGGTGCATGAGCTGACCCAGGTGGGATGGCTTTGCTAAGGACTTAGGGCGAGGGGGCCTTGGAGGTGGGGCTGGAACCCAAGAGCCCTGTGCCATGTTCCCCCGAGGCGTTACAACACCTGGGTATGTCCTGTCCTGTCCAGTCTAGATCACATGTGCCTGCGTTCATCCTCCATCTGGGCTGGGGAGGTGGGACGTGGCCCCATGGTGGGAAGTCTGGTGCTGGGGGATGGGGATCTGGAGCTTGGAGAGGAAGCCAGAAGGAAGTTGCCCCAGGGAAGGAGGGAGCCTCTGGAATGAGTGGTGAGACTTTGGGCAGCTTTATCCATCTTTTAAAATTTTAATGAAAATAGGATATGCAAACAGAGCACAGACCTGAAGTGTGCAGCTCGATGAGTTTACACAGCAAATACACGGTTGAACCCCCCACTAGGGCAAGCTCAGAAGTCTTCTGGAGGGAGCCTCCCGCCCTGTGTCCCTCTCCTCAGAGGTACTCTTTGGACTTACCTTGGATTACCTTTGCCTGTTTTTACTTAAAACGGAACCATATGGCTTGTACCTTCTTGCATTGTGTGTGCGCCATTCGTCTGTGTTGTGTGAAAGGCAGTTCAGTTTTGCCAGCTGCTGTGTAATACTCCGTTGTATGAATGTACTCGGGTTTATGTACCCATCCTACTGTTGATGAGCCCTTGGGACTTGGTAGCCTCGGGCCATCCCCAGGTGAGAGACCTCCCCACCTTGGCCAGCGCTGACCATCCAGTTAGACCTCTGCGGTGGCCGCCCTGCAGTTGAGGAGGCCGAGCTGCCCGGGTGATGGAGGCACGAACTAGTTTAGACTTAGGAAGGGCCAGGGTGGTGGGCCGTGCTGCGCGGGGATGCTTTGAGGAGCAGATCATGGGAGGACGGAAAGGAACACCCTGCAGCGTGTTTCACGGTGTCCACTTGGTCCTGCTTCATGGGTATCCAGAGGGTGGTGCTCACCATGGGCTTTGTGGCCTCTTGATGGGTCATGGCTGGCAAGACCCCGGATGGTCTCCGTGGTCTCTGTGGCTGATTGTTTATATGGAACCCCTTGTCTTCTTGGGTGGTTCTATCACATTCCGCGTGGCGAGCACCATATTTGCAGTGGAGCCCACCACCCAGCACCGCTGGTGTGTAATTCGTGTGTTTGTGCCATCAGGCACTTTGGCTTGTGACTTTGATAGCCTGAAATTGCACCCACCTCTGCAAGAAAAACAACTTTTTGCTAGGATCTGAGTTCTATGGTATATTATCGTAAGAAATTGGAAAATAAAAAGCACGGTGCCTTAAGCTTGTCTTCTAGCTACTGATGTTCTCTCTCTAATTCAGAATCATGAAGTGGCGCTCAGGCTTAGAAGGTCCCAGTATGTGAGGTTGGAAGGAAGCTTCTGGAAGCCCCTGGTGGTTTTCTAGATGAAGCAATGGAGGCCGGAGGTGTGCCTTATTTCCAGAGATAGAAAAAGTGTCTTAACCGTGAGGAATGTGGGTTTGAATTATTGACTAGATGGCCTTTTCCCTTAAGATTCGTAGTGAGTCATTGGAAGGGAAATGTTTGGGGGAGAGGTTACCTTCTTAGCTTTTAGGGGAGAGTGAAGAGCAGAAGCAGGGGGAGTTGAGACCAGCTGGCCAGTGTGAATCAAAGCTCATTCTCCCAGATTGTGGACACGGCCTCAAGACCATAACCCCCAGAGACCAGCCCTAGCTCCTTGCCCACTGTCCCACGGTAACGCGTGACACAAGCTGACCCCATGAAAGGCTTCCAGGCTCCAGAATCATCAGCAGAGGATGTCCTTTTCCTGAGCCTGGGGCAAGGGAGGGTTTCATAGACTATGTCCTTAGTCCTATGAACAGTGCGAAGTTGTTTTCAAGAGTGATTATGTTGGGGAAAAAAAAAAAAAGAGTGATTATGTTGGAAAGAAAGAACGTCACCTTGCCAAAGAGTTTGGCAGAGTAGTAGATGTCACTAGACGATTGACATTAAAAATACACGTGTGGATTTTTATGTAATGCTTTTTAAGGACAAGTGATCATGGGGCCAAAATTTCCTTTTGTCTAAAAATGATAATTAGGAGACGTTCCCTTATTTCTATGCAGGTGCCATCCTGGCCCAGCATCCCCCCACCCCACCCCCATGCTGTGCCAAGGGCCTTTGGTTGTTACAGCCTTGCATACCCGTGCTAAGGGGTTCTTCGACCCAGGAGGACTCATCCCACCCTCTCCTGAGAGGTCCCGGCTGGAAGGACTAGACCAGACTTCTGCTTGGTGGGAAAGTTTTGTCCTTCTGGCCACACAGAGAATTCACACGTGAACCATGTGTTAGGCTTCGGTCTCAGCGTTGCTCGCTGACTACTGTGCTATGTCCTGCTGAGAAGGACCGGGGCCAGGGTCACCCAGCAGCTCTCCACCCAGGACTTGGCACCCCCACCCAGGGGACCCGCGCAATGCCTAGAGATATTTTCTGTTCTGTTCAGGTGAGGGAAGCTGCTGGCTTCTAGAGGGTAGAGGTCAGGGATGCTATTAAACATACGAGGCACAGAACAGCTCCCCACAATAAAGAATTCTCCAGCCAGATGTCAGCAGTGCTAACGCTGAGAAAGCCTGAAGTGGCTCGTGTGGCCCTCAGCATCCTGGGGTGTTGGACAGGTTTGAGGAAGAGGAGAGAGACTCCTGCGGGAATCCTGATCTCTCAGGCAGGCCCCTGAAAGCTCCCTGAGGCTGTTTGCACTTGTAAACTGGGGGGGTGGGGGGTGGGGTGTGTGAGCACAGCCTCCAGCCCAGCACCCGGCCCTGGCTACATACACCCAGTTGTCTCCAGTCACCTACCTGTCCGCACCGTGCGTGGACCCAGCGGCAAGCTCAGGTGCTAGCCCTTGGGTACGTCAAACCCTAATGAACCTATATTCTAAAAGCAGCTTGATTTTATTTTTCTTCTAGGAAAATACGTCTTGGTCACCATATTGCATATCCAGTGTATGAAACGAGGCAGTTGACATGTCACGTAAAATACGGTTCCTGATGCCATTAATGGCTTCGTTTTATGTAAAGAGCCGATTTGAAAGAGCTGTGGGAGCCGTTGAAGAAATGAGATGCTTTGTTTTGAGCTTCCTTGTGGCTGCCTCCAACACAGAGATTTAGGAAGGACCAGACTTCGCAGAAGCTTGACACAGTGGTCCCTGTGATGGGAAGAGCAGCAAGGAGTCCTCAGGATGATTTATCAGGCAGGGTTTGAATGTGAGGGCTGGGCCAGCCCTTCTGGAACTGCCGGGGCTGTGTTCTTTTTCTGACACAGTGTTCTTGGGCTCTGGAGGTGGAATCTCAGCTGCTTACCATTCTGTCCTAGCTCTATTTATTGCATCCACGGTTTAAGTAGTGGCTTAAGTAACGATTGCCAAAACTGTAATCAATGTTTTTGATAATGTTTTGGGGCCCTGCTTGTAAGATAAATAGCCCCGAAGCCCATATCCAGGGGGATCTACTGAACCTGTGACTGGCTTCTGTATGGCCTTGGGTTTTCAGGCCCCATGAAAACCGTGAGTCTGCTCTGTAAGTCCCTCCAGGGATGTCCAGACAGTCACTTGGGGTTCCCAGCAGCCCCATTTGGCAGCCGGAGGGGGCTGGGAAAGGGGGGGGGTGCTGCTCTCCCTACACCCCACGAGGATTGCAAGTGAAAGGCTGGTGTGCGGTGGACGCAGAGATTGGCATCTTTGCTTCTGCCCACCCCGCCTGCTTGCATTTTCTCGCAGGACAGATAGGGCCGCAGCTGGATTCTGGTCGGGGGTTGGGGATCTGGCCACGGACACTCGCACCCAGGCCCCGAGGGGCTTGTGCAGGGTGTGGACGTCCAGGCCCGCAGCCGGCCACCCTCCGAGCGGGGAGGGAAGGTGCCTGTCCTGACCGCCCGTCTCCACCAAATGCGCTGACTTCTGCATCTGTATGCAGCCGACTGTTTTGGCTCATCGTCCTCAGTAAATATTGCCAGACTCCGCTTCCTGCTCGCTCTGTTTCCGAAGGCACAGCATTTGGTAGACGTCTTTGCAAAGGTGCGGTGTCTGTCTGTTTTGGAAGCATTTGGCAGCGTGGTAACCGTTTCTGGGTATCTACGAAGGAGATTTTCTGCTGATCGTTTTCTTATTGAGGGAGAAGTTATTGGAAAAATATTGGACTGTTAGCTCTGGTTTCGGAGATTTATCGTCTAATCTGTCACGGATTTTATTTTGCCATTATTTCCCTCCTGGCTCTGCTGAGCCCTGCTTCTCCAAAGAGCCCTTAAAAGCGGGCCGCCTGGTCCCGTCCTCGGGCTCCCCGGCCCGCAGTCCTGGCCGTTAGGTCTGTTTTAATTTGAGTCTCGTGAGTTTTTACTGCTGTGTTTCTGGTCTTACTTCACTTTGGGGAGTGGGCTCCCCCCCGCCCCCCTTGCCTGGTTCCAAGAATCGGATTGCGAGGCTTCAGCATGTTGGATTAATTTCCTGTTCCACATCAGCTCGAGCTCACTACACAAACGACCGATTTGTTAGCGGCCTTTACCACTTCCTCCGTCACTGGCGTTCACATTTATATCCTCGTTTTTCCATTCATCCCCCCGAAGCCATGGCTGGCCCTCTCGAGTCTGGTGCCAAGGACTGGCTGCCCTCAGCAGGCCCATGGGTTGATGGAGCTCCCGCCCCGCACCCAGGCCCCCTCACCTGGGCTCAGAGCCTGCCCTGTCCACCCCTCAGCGGAGGTGGGTGCCTTCCAGGGGGTGGGCCGTTGCAGCCACAGGCCCACAGAAGCCTCTGGATGCAGACAGAACATCACTTGAACACACAGAGCAAGGGGTGGGGGCAGGTACTCGCCACCAACAGGGCATCTCTTCTTATAGGAATGCAGCGTCAGGGACAGCGGGTCACTTTTCCCCTAGGATTAATTTTTTTTCAATATATTTTACATTTACATTTTAGGACAGGTTTAGATTTACAGAAAAATTGAGAGGATGGTAGAAAGTGTCCCGCATCCCTGCACATGGTTTTCCCTACATTTGTTCCTTCCATTAATCATTGTAATTAACGAACCAAAATTGATACATTATTATCAACTAAAGCCCATAGTTTTCTATAGAGAGGGTAACTTTTCGTCTTTATTATTCAATTCCTTCAGGTGTGTGCCTGCACAAACTGTAATAAAGGAGATCGTCCACCGCTGGTTTATATTCAGTTTCAGGGTGGTGTCAGGAGCAGGCAAATGACAAAAGATTCTCCTCTGAGAGCCTCCATCGGAAAGGGGGTTTGGTCCGCGGAGTCTCCCATTTCCTGATTAAATAGCAAAACAAACAGAAGTGACCATGTCCCAGCTTAGGAATTTCGTCCTGGAAAATAGAATTGTCTACATGGAAACTTTGAGCAAGTGCATGCTGGGTGAAACTCATTGTTCAGGATGTTTTATAGTTTAGACTTTACCCGATTCTGATTTTGGAATTTAAAACCTCCCAGAACCATGATGTGGGTGCCGTGAGGGTGCGGTGTCATTGGCAGAAGGACCTTGATTGTTGGGACCCTGTAGGGGGTCACAGCACAGTCGGGCTGGGAGTGCCCGGCCCTGGGGCTGTTGTTGGGAGGATGGTGGGCACCTGCTCCACCGGGGCCCTTTGTGGCTGTCCCTGCATTCCATTCTGGGGGATCAGAGAGACGAAGTGAATCATTTGAGGTCAAGGAGTGGAATCCAGAGGAGAATATAAGCATCATGCAGAGGGAGACTGGCCTGGGATTGCAGAGACAACAAAGCAGCCCCATTGGAGAAGCCCAGGGCCTGGTCCTCCCTTGCTGGGCCAAGTAAGCCTGGCCCCAAGTTACAAGGGAGTTGGTGGTACAGTAAACCCCTCCCAAACCCTAATAGTCCTACACTTCCTCCTCTCCAGGGGCCAGGCACTCGGGGCCCGACAGCGGTGGCTCCCAAACCCTTCTGTGTGGCAGCCGCTGGTAATCCAGCTCAGCCTCTGTGTGCGAACAACCAATCTGAGGAACGTGGACAGTTGTCCCTGCCTGGGCACTGAAGCTCTCGGGGGGCCTTTCCTCCTCCTCCTCCTCCTCCTCCCCCCTCCCCCTCCCCGGATGCTGGACATCTTCAGTGCTGTCTGCAGATGAATCCCTGACCCTTCCAATAGTTGCTTCTTAACTGTGTTTCATGTTCCATTGAAACTTGTAGCTTGTCTTTTAGGAGGAAATACTCTGCTTTTCATCAGTCACTAAACCTTAGTTACCCAAAATGTAAATAACATTTTCTTTGCATCTCAGATTTTTACAACTTAACTATTTTGAGGGAAAATGGGATGCAGGTTTCTAAAAGTACAAGAATAACTTTCCCTTTCGTTTCTGTTATTCACTCTGTACATAACTTGTGTGCTCGCAATGCAGGTGAAATTTCAGATTCCTGAATTTGGGGACAGCCCTTCTGTGGTGCTTGTTGGTATCGAGCAGGGGCTCCATGGATATTTGTAGAGAGGACAGATATGTCCTTCACACCCAAGGAAGGTCACTGGGGCAGGATCCTGCCTCTGCCATAAAGCACCCCAGATCCCCGGTTGGTGGGAGCTACTGCCGTGTGATGGGATTGACCTTGAGACTCATTCTCCTCACTTTCTTTTCTGGTTTCTTGTTGGTCCCATCAGCCGAGGTGAGCCATACCTGGTTATTTTCAGTAGCAGGTGTCCTCTAATGTTGCTGGAGTGATGCAACGTAAGTGGGCAGTGATGCCCACCAAGGAGTTTGGAGGGCCCGACTGGATCCAGTCAGACCTTTATGGGGCCTGTAGCTCACCAGCTCCCAGGGGCTGACCCTGCCCTTGCCGGCAACCTGGTGACCCAGGTTGGGGAAGGCAAGCTTATGCCCTAGCTGAAGCACATCACTTTTGAAGATGGCACCGTGTTTTGGTAGCTAAAATGGGCCGAGTGTCGAGGTGACCAGAAGTTTGGGAAATGGCACTTAGAGAAGCAATTCTTTTTATGGCCATTAGGTTTTTTTAGAACACTTCGATTTCCAGGTAGGTTGAGAAAGTGGCATAGAGTTCCCATTCACTCCGCATCCAGGTCCCCTATGACTAACATTTTATGTTAGTATACTACATCTGTTGCAGTTAACGAACCCGTGTGGAATCTTTTTTTTTTTTTTTTTTTTAATTTTTATTTATTTATGATAGTCACACAGAGAGAGAGAGAGAGGCAGAGACACAGGCAGAGGGAGAAGCAGGCTCCATGCACCGGGAGCCTGACGCGGGATTCTATCCTGGGTCTCCAGGATCGTGCCCTGGGCCGAAGGCAGGCGCTAAACCCCTGCGCCACCCAGGGATCCCGAACCTGTGTGGATTCTTAACCGAAGTCCACCTTTCGGGTTTTTTTTTCCGTTCCCGATTCCCTCCAGATACCACATTACATGTGGTCGTCCTGTCTCCTTCGGCCCTTCTTGGCTTTGACAATTTCAAGGCCTACATACGTGTATTTTGCAGAGTGATCCCTCTGTTGTGGGTCTGGTTGTCCTCTCGGGATTAAACCAGGTTATGGATGGCGTGTAGTGTGTAGGAGTGGTGTGATCTCTCTCAGTCATCCTGAGGTGTACGTGAGCCATACACAGGGCACCCTGGGCTAGACACTTCCTCTCTTGCATCTTAAAAATCCCAGTAGTTGCTTTTATGGATAAGGGACCAAGGTGTGGAGGGCTGAGGTGACAGGTCACACGGCTCTCCAGCTAAGTGGCAGACCTCCGGTGCTCTCCACGGCACTCAGACCTGGAGTCACGGGACAGAAGAGGTGTCACATGAGGTTGTCTGCATTTCTTGGCTACTTCCAGTGCCTTTCCATGGCATCTGTACCCCAAAGGCAGGGAGCCCCGCTCCCCATCCTTTTCATCTGACACCACCCAGCACCATGCGTGCACCTAACAATTGAGAAGGACGTAGCATTCTGACCCGAAGGCTTTTAGACTGTCCTATCAGTGGCTCTGCTTGCCTCCAGAGCATGACTCACCTGCTGGGGTTGGGGTTTTGGCCCATTGTACACTAGAGGGGTAGCTAAATGTGCAGCCGTTGGACAGCCAGGTGTTCAGAGCCTGGTGGATGATGACCCCCCCTCTTTTTTTTTTTTCCACCTTACAAAACAAGCCTACAAAACAACCTTACAAAACATGACCCAAATACCTAGAAGAGGGAAATGAGCATCACTGTCTTCAAATGGAGGTTGAATGAAGATTAATCTAGTCTTAGGCCTTGGTAGGATTCCATTTCTGCTGGGGCTGGCCAGATCCAGCCAGTGTGGGTGCTGTGGACTCCTCCTCTAATGGGACTTTCCACTTTCTCTGGGCCCCCCACTTAGTTCCCAGCTAAGAGACCCACAGAAGGAAAACCCAGGGTGAGTGGGGGCTCCTTGCACAGGGGTTGTGGATCCGCCATATCACTGGTGTAGCATCCTTTAACCGGATCCACGCCACTACTCTCCCCAGCTGCCCTGCCCCAAACCCCCTAGTCCCCTAGGGCTTTAGGGAGAACAGCTGGTGAGACCAATGGCCTCATGGCCATAGTTCCTCTACAGTATTTTACTGGAGTTACTTAATAGCCAGACAGAAGTTGAATTAAACTGTTGACCCTCCCCTGGGTTGTTAAAAAACTTAAAAAAAAACTTAAAAAAAAAAAAAAAAAAAGGTGTTCTTCTACCCGCGGAGAAGCATATAAACTCTGAATGTACAGCCCAGTGAGTTGTCATGCCAACGGGGCCTTGTTGGGTTTTGCACTCAAGCCGAGTGCCACAGTTGCAGGCCTTCCATTTGTGGTTCTGATGTGGGCTTGGCCTTTCTGGAAGGGTCAGATCCCCAAGTCAAAGAACATTCCAGATCATAGCTCATGGCAGGGAGAATGGCTTTCTCTGTGAATTCTGTGTTAACAGGAGCCTTCCCCCCCCCCCCCCCCGCCAACAGCTGAGCTGGTGAGAGCTCTGGGTGTTCCGTGAAGCAGCAGCCTCCTGACTGACCCACAGCTTACATGGGGTTGGGTTCCTGTCCGGCCAGCGGGGACTGCTGTCTATATGCTGGTGCCGGACATTTCCTTGCCAGCTCAGGCTGCTTTCATGTTCTCCACGAAGCTGGAGTGGTTACCTGGGGGCAGTATTTCAGAGAATCATTGGAGAATAGGCTCTGCTCATTAAGTAGTAAAACCAGTGAGGTAGGGATAGTCCTGAAACCCAAGCCCTAAATATGCAGAACTGGGCCAAGAAAGAAGAAAAGAACAAAACTGGCTTTGAGCTAAGTCACCAAACCAGAAAGGTTTCATTCTTTTTCTGTCTTCCTGTGACCTTGACCACAGACCTCAGGCTGCATCCCCACTTCCTCACTCCTGGGGCAGGGAGGGGTCCAGGGCGACAGCAGACAAATTGGAGTGGCCGGAAATGGGGAAAATCAGCCAGCTGGATCTACTAATACCTTTTCTGGTTTTTAAGAAGCTAGTTTCTGATTTTTGTTTCAAGTTCTCTGTTTAAGTTGGGATGCTCCTCCCGTGAGGGTTGGAGCTCCCACCTTGTTTTGTTTTTTAAGATTTTATTTATTGGAGAGAGTGAGCACATGCATGTAGGAGGGGGGATGGGCAGAGGGAGAGAGAGAATCTCAAGCACACTCCTCACTGAGCACAATGCGGGGCTCAATCCCGTGACCCTGAAATCATGACCTGAGCCAAAACCAAGAGTCAGACACTGAACTGACTGAGCCACCACCCAGGTGCCCGTGAGCTCCCACGCTTTGAAGGATCAGTGCCTCTCTAGTGCTCACGTCTAGCGTCGAGAGAACTCTTTTCCCAGGATGCACCCAAAGTTGATTTTCCTCCAAAAGGCTGAGTTTGGGGAGTTTGGAAGAAGTGCTTGCCTGTCCTGTCCCTCTGATGAGTGTAGACCGGAAGGAAGGAAACCTACCTGTTTGTGCTCTGCTCGATTAAAATTAGAAAAACACACCAACCTACCACTGTCCAACAGCGCAGGATTAGGGTGACGGAAGCCAAAGCAACCCCCGGAGTGGCGGGATCCCCAGGCTCGCAGGCAGAAAGGCTCCCGCTAGCACAAAGGTTTCTTCTGCCCTGGAAAGCCTGGCACTGCCTGCCCCTTGTCCGTAACATGTGGCCTTCACAGAGTTGTATTCCATAATTGCGGCACCATACAAGCTATTTATAAATTCATTGCCCTGGATGAAAATAAGCAATCGGCAGTGATTTTTTTTTTTAATGCATTTTAAATAACTGGGCTCCTACAGGAATGGCAGGGTTGGTTAATTAAATTACAGTGGGCTCTAAAGTTTGGGGTGTCGGAGAGCAGTGCCCTAACTGTACATACCGTGGTGCCGTGGCCTGAGAGTGGGGTGTGGGACTCTGCCGCAGGTGAACATCCTGGGGCCCCCACCCCAGGCCTGGTTTTAGGGAACCTTTGTCTTCCAGACGCTCTCTTGGCCTTGAGATCTTGGATGAGAGCTGCGGGGAGCTCTGTGTGTCTGCTTAATGCCTTTGTTTCCTCTGGAAGTTTGTCCCACCTGGCTGAATTGGCAAAACTTTCATTCCCAATAAAGCTGTCCCTGATCCCGAGCACAGCAATAGCTCGGGTGATGAAGTTGAAGCACTATTGAGTTTGCGCCGTCCGTGAGTTGATAAATCGTAGAGCTTCATTTGGTAGGAATCAGCAATTTTATGTGGCAATTAATTGTTAACTCCTGGCGGAGAGCCAGAGGCCTAGAATTTTACCCTGGTTTTTGTGTAGGGCGAGAGGAGCGTGGTAGCTTTGCGGCAGCGAGGAAGGATCGGTGAGGCCTGCGAGGGGATTGGCATTGCTGGCACGCAGTGCCCTGTCCCCTCTTGCTGGTTCCTCACGTGGCCGAAGCCAGGCTCAGAGCAGACGGTCACCGCCATCGGCACACGAAGGGCCTCGTGACGTGTGCACACCACGCATGCTTGCACGCCGTGGCTTACGGATGAACAAATTACCGGAGTTCTCTTAAGTATGATGTTTCTCCCCACTAGAGCTATCCACCTCGCTGGTTCCACATCAGAAATAAAGATGTGCTGGGAGAAACGCATAATTAGCTTTCCAGATCTCTTCGGAAGGAGAGGGGTGATGTGATCATTTGCTCACTGTTCTTGTTGCTTCCACCGCCGTGGGTCTGTGCGGTGCCAGTCCAGGCAGGGGCTGCTGCCAGCGTGGTGTATGCCCGGTGCTGCTGTGGGAGGCCCCCTTTGGGTCCCCGGCTGCCGTGTGGGACCCCAGAACCCTCCGCGGAGCACAGCTGCGTCCACGCCGTCCCCCTCGGGGCCGCCAGGAGGCTGCATGGTACGCAGCGCGTCACTAACAACATCCACCGGAGCGGGGCTGGCGATGCCCACAGCAGCCTGCGAAGTAGATGACACCGTCCCCATTCTACAGAAGGGGAGCATTAAAACACACACACACGCACACACACGCACACAGAAATTTTCAAATCTACAGAAGCAGAGAAAATTGCGTGCTCAACACCCACGTCCCCGTCAGCCAGCTCGGGCACTCGGCAGCTGATGGCCTCTCTCATGGCGTGTGCACCCCCCGCACATCCCACCAGTCTCTTGTAGGGCACACCCTGGCTGTCGCCTCGGTGCCTGGGTAAATCCTTCCCTGTAGATTCCCGAAGGATAAAGACTCCATTTAGAAATACAGCAGCAATAGCATCATCGTGCCTAAAGAAGATTCAACAATTTTGTGACCTTTATGAGCCACCCCTGTGCCCACCCACTCCCTTTTTCTTGTTCGGGGTGACCTTCCTGATTACCTAGAGGTGAAGGGTGTAGACTCCAGGCCCCGTTTTTCCTTTGCAGACAGTTGCAAGTTCACTTAGTTCTGGCCCTGCAAAACCACAAACTGAAAACGCTAAACGAAACCGAGAAACGCATCCGTGGAGCTGCTGTCCAGACGCCACTAGTGTGGCCGGGACCAGATGCCGCCGCTGCTTGAGTTCACGTCCAGACAGCACACCTGCTGTGCCCCCCGAGCCCGCCTCAGCTTTCTCATTTCAAATGATGCTGATAACTTAACTGGTTTTCCAAACCGCTGGGGAGGATGAGGAGGTCCCTGCCCAGTCCGAGGCTTGAAGACTGTCCCCGGGGCTTCCCTCCCCACCCCCCCCAGAGGGTCACCGCTGCAGCTGCTCCCAGGAATGACACCACCAGTCGTGGTAGTGGCCACCTGGGGCCGCTGGCCTGGCAGTGATGGGTGCCGGAACCCAGGTGAGCACTGCCACTGCCACCTCCCCGTTGTCCCTGGCTTGGCGGGACTTGGGGCCTCACTGCTTTGCTCCTAAAGGACCTGTGCTTCCCGGGCACTGTGTCACCTGTCCGAGTCCTGTCCCTCCAGTAAGGCCTGGGTGTGTCCTCTGCAGCACCGCTGAGAATCGGTGGTGGTTTCAAACCGCAGCTGTGCCTTGGAGCTGGCAGCGGGGAGAAGGGAACCCTGCACCGCCCACTTTCACTTCTTCCTGAAGTGGAAACCACCCCCAGCAACGTGTGGGCGCCCCGCACCCCGGGGTCTGGAGCCAGAGCCTTTTCCCTGGACAGAGTGTCTGGTGCAGGCGGGTCCAGCAGAGGGGGCAGTTCCACTGGAATTCCTATCTGGAAATGTTACAGTGCTTGGCTGTCCTTGCAGACAAAAATAAGATGTTTGCTTTAGCAATTTGCTTAGTCCTGAAAACATTCCTAGACAATGCCAGGGCCTTAGTTGAAAATAGTATGCTCAGCTTGTTGGGATGGTCCCAGGAAGGATGTTTTGAGTGAAAATAAAATGATACATACCGCGGCTGTTCGCCTCCGCAGGAATCCCGTGAGAGTTCAGGATTTTAAGGGCCGCGGGTCCCCTTGGGCATGCCTCCTGGAGAGGCCAGAAGATTCTAGAACAAAAAAAAAAAAAAAAGCACCTACAGATGGGACACAGTGTGTGCTTCCTTTGGCACCCCTGCCCCTGAGGGAGTCTCCTGATGGGGCTGCATGCAGCCCGAGAGAGGACGCTCCCAAGTCCTAGGTTGTGGGGCGGGGGCATTGGGGTAGGGCCCCCTCTGCAGGGGCCTGGTTCACACCCCCAGGGTCAGCCTTTACTAGACTGTGAGAAACTTCTTTATCCGCCCGAAATCCCCTTTGGGCTTCCTCCCCCCTCCTCGGTCATGGTTCTGCCCACACAGGATACACTCAATCCTCCTTCTGCATGACTGCCCCGCATAGAATCACAGGCCAGGATCGGCTCCAGAACTTTCTCTTCCAGGGCACGAGCATGGGCAGTTCTTCCCCAGCAGAGTTTCGCTTTGGTTGCTTGCTGAGAACCAGGGTTGCAGGTGAGCTCTCTCTCTCACTCTCACACACACACACACACACACACACAGCAGGGTGGGGAGCATCAGGCTGGTACTGGCATTTCCAGTTAAAAGCCACTTGTGACCTTTTCTTCTTTGAAACAAAGTACTCAAATAATTTCAAATGACTTATTTTACGACCTTTGCTTCTGAGTCGAGATAGCAAGCAGTGTGCCGTGATGGTCCGTTCTGTAAGAGCAGGAGGCCCGAGTCGCCAGAGCGGCCGCAGCGGACTTGTTTTTTTGTGGACTCCCTTGGCAGTGTTTCGGTGGAGTATAAACATAGCACACGACGCCTTAAAAATAAGTGGCTGCGTGAAATGCTTGTGCGCATCAGCGGCGTGCTGCCACATATGTTCAGATCCTGCACATCGCTCCCTCTTCAGAAGGATGACTCGGATAAGTGGCTTACGGCGGCCAGCACGCCACAGCTCTGGGATTATGTGGACGAGACCCCTGTGCCTTTTGCCCTATAACCAAGGACCCAGGGCCGGGGCAGCGGAGCAGATCACAGGGGGCCGGCCCTGTGGCTCAACCTCCAAGGGCCTGGGTAAGCCCCCCTTCTGTCCTGAACCCCATTTCACCCGCAGCAGAGCCAGACCCATACAGGCTTCCAGACGCACCCTTTCCTGGCTCATCAGCCCTCTGGCTCCTGATGAGCCCGGACAGAGGTTGCATCTTCCTCTCTGACCCCTGGTAGTCCCTCCGGATGGTGGGCAGGGCTCACACCATCATCGGTGCCCTCAGAATGGTGTTCTTAAGGGCATCGGTAGAAATGATGCAGAATACTCTCGTGGATGGTCACCTGGAGGGCCATGCTGGCCTCAGGCAGTGGTGCTTTCGAGGTTGGGAATGACTGTGTAATTGGGGTGGGTCAGGGGTTGGCGAGTACTGGATGCGAACTAAATTTCATCTAAGTCCTGTTGGGGTTTTTTGCTTGTTTGGTTGGTGGTTTTTTTTTTTTTTTTTTAAGATATTTATTTTGTGAGAGAGAGAATGCATGAGTGGAGGGATGGGGAGAGGGAGAAAGAGAACCCCAAGCAGACTGTGCAGAGCCTGATCCCACGACCCTGAGATCACAACCTGAGCCGAAATCAGGAGTCAAACGCTTACCTGACTGAGCCACCCAGGTGCCCCCAAATCCTGTTGTTTTCTGAAGTTAAATATTTTGTTTCTTCCCATATTCTACTACAGTCATCCACGTAGCTGAAACTGAAGTTGAAATTCTCACTTCCTAAATGAGAATGCGCGCCCTTACTCTTTGTGTAACGGCAGCAGATTTTCTCAATAATAAACCCAAACCCTGAAGAATCCTAAAGCAACGTAGCATTTCTACTTATACCTGGACCTTTTTTTTTTTTTTTTTTTTTAATTCCCCTTTGGGTCAGCAACTGCATAGAAAAGTCACTTAATGTATACAGTTGTCTGTGTGTAAGTAATCTCTACACCCAACATGGGGCTCGAACTCACAACCCTGAGATCAAGAGTCACACGCTCCACCGACCAAGCCGGCCAGGCGCCCCTATAGTATACAGTTTTTAGGCTGGACTGTATAAACCTCCTGCCCTCCCTGGTAATGCAGAAGCTGTTGAAGGATCACAGAAGACCCAGCAGACCCGGGGAAATGAGAGTTTGGTTGATCACGGTGTGTGTAAGAATTTGGATGACTTCGTTGATCTTTCTGTGTGCATTGTGTGGTTTCACGTTTTAACAAGGGGATAATTGTGATTATCACACGCTCGCGCTGTGCTGTGCTAACACCTCCATCCTCCTGCTTGGAGGTTAGTAAGGAGAGGGGAAAATTGGCAGGGGAGAGGGTGGTAGCAGGGAGGGACATTCGGCGCACAGCAGGTGTCTCATAGACACGGTGCCACGTGGGCAAATAAATGCAGGTTCAAGCACGGGGATCGCTTTCCCTGCCAGTGGAAGAAGTTTCTGTATCGCGTCTCTGGGAGTTTCCTTGCGCCTGTATTCCTGAAAGTTGGATACCTCTGGGAAGAATGGAAACAGTCCATTCCTGGCTTCCTTCCCGCCTGTTCTTAAGAAAGAGGCTCATTCTTTCAGACGTGCGTGGAGCCGGGCGCCCTGCTCTGCCCGCCGCCGGGGGTCCCGATCAGGTGCTAGCGCGGGCTTTGGGCTCAACAATCGGGCCGCCGGTAAAGGTCTGTAAACTCTGTATCGGTCCTTAAGGAGCAAGCAGAGCATGAATTCCAGAAGGCCCTCCCGTTGTGCGAGGTTCCCAGGAGCGGCCTGAAACGGGCCCCCAGTGTACCGAAAGCACCAGGCCTGACTCGTGCAGTGGCCGCGGCTTCTCCTGAGCGTGTCCCCGGGGCCCGCGGACAGGAAGGCCGGGCTCCAGCGCCTGACCTATGTCACAGCAATAACAAAGACCAGGCCGGCCTGTCGCCCGAGGCAACAGGATGGGCTTCTCAAGGCGGGATTAAAAGGTAAGTTGGATCGCGGACAAATCAGGCCAACAGGCTTCGGAGGCTGAGGCTTTGTCAACAAATGAACTTGGCTCTATTTTAAGCCATGTTATGTACCAGGACTTCCTGTTTTTCCAAAGAAACCTCTTGTTTTGGTTTTCGTAATGATGGATTTATTGAAACGTTTTGCTATTCGGGGGACCCACGTTGTTTTCCAACCAAAAAGTCAAAACTGGAGATTTTGCGGCCGGAGAGGTGACGCGGCCGTGCAGTGACAACGTTGCTGCCCCGAAGGCTGCTCATTCAGGGCCCGGTGGCCTCGGTGGCCTCGGTGGCCGGGCAGTGAGCGAACAAAGAGCTAATTGCCAGGCAGGGTCCTAGACGGATTTTGTAGCTCAGAGTTTGGCCTCTTGTTGCAAGGGCAGTGGGGGCTGGTCAGAGGACAATTGAAAGGGGCTTTTTGTTGTTTCTCTGGGCTAAGTCGAGCCATGTGTGTCTGTCTTTCTAGGAGCGCGGGTCTGGCCAATCAGGCCCGTGTAGATCCCACTCGCTTCCTGCCGACCTTTCGACACCGACAGATGTTTTTTCTTACAAGTGTCGTTAGGGCTCTCTCCACTCGCTGACCTCATCGCGTTTTAGTGAAGCCACTTTCCTATGGTTTTGTTCCTCAAATTCCCTTTACCCCATCCTGAGTTCCCCTCTGAGATTAAGATCACCCTGCCTGCTCTTTCTGCCACCTTCTCTCCTGCCTCTTGGACCTGGCATGGGGAGCTGAGCCCACCCCAGGTCCTGCAGGGCTGGGCTGACCCACAACAGCTGGAGGCACCCTGTGCCCCATGAACCGAGGGAAGCCGTGTGGCTTGAAGAAAAAGTCTAATGGAGGCTCATGAGCCAGGAACACACCAAACGACCCAACATGTCAGTGTGCGAGAACCTTCCAGAACCTGTGGATGTGTGCCATGACCGTAGCTCCTCAAATACTGTGGGCCGTGGTGTGACTGGGAGGTGGGTCCCCAGTAGGTGACATCATGGCAGCCTGTGTGACCTGGACAAGTCACTGCCCGTGGCAGGGGCTGGGAGTGATCATGTGGGAGATCCTAAGCCCATGAAAGTGTCTGTAGCTGACACCCCTAGTCCAAGAGAGCGGACCACCATCGGAGCCGACACGGTATCTGTTCTGGAGGCTGGAAGATGGTGTTGGTATTTTAGCCTTTCCCTGAAACTGTGACACAGCAAACGCAGCTAGGACACTTGAGCCATAGTCTCCGACCCCTTGGGCCCTGATCTGGGTTTCCTCTGGGCTCACTCTTCTGAAACGTCTGGGCCAGGAGTGCCTCCCCTGTTCTGTGATCATCTGGGATGTTGGGGTCTTGCCCAAAGTCAACCAACCAAAGAGCACATTTGGCAACTGAGGTGGTGCTGGGTGTGTTCTTTGCAGTGTAGACTGAAAAATTGTTTATCGAATTCTGCAGAGTGGAGCCTGCTGGTGAGCTCCTTCTGTATGTGTTGGGTGACTTCACGCCCGAAAGCCCCTAGATCGGTGCCTGTCACACGTGAAGCACTTGTGAAGCGAGTGTTTGCTGGTGCTAAAGTAACGAACGTCCCAGCCATCCGAGACTATACTATACTCCACAGGTTGGCTGTGTGTGTACCTGGACTCTGTCTTCCTAATGAGTTTACAAACCAGCCTTTGTTGCGCTTACTTGCTCACTTACTTACACGTGGGTATTGCCTCTGGGGCCTGGCAGGGCGTGTTAGTTGTGGTTCAGGGACGTGGGCATAGCTAAATGAGATGGAGCTGTCACGTTTTCAACCTGGCGTGTGGGGCTCAAGCTGACTCTTGGGCTTCCAGATTCTTGCCCCAGTAATGCCTCTGCACAGCCCCCAGGTGGGGAGTGCCACGGGGACCCTCAGGGATGAGCAGAAACACGGGCTGGGAGTGACCCAGAGTCATTGAGTCTCACGTTCTTCATCTGTGAAGCCAGCAGTTTGGATTCGGTAACTTCTCAAGTTTCAGAATGTTCCAGAAATGCTGTGGTTCCAAGAAGACGTCAAGGCCCACACAGGCATGTGTGTTCATGCCCCACGGCTCCACTCCATGCCTTTTCTGCCCTTTGGGCTCTGGGTGGGCTTGCTGATCTCTCAGAGCTCGCATCTGCTCACGTCGCAGAAATGGGCCACGTGTTTGCTCCGAAACTCTGTGCAGGCTGCTTTCATGTTACCTGCATTCTGTTTTTCTCTGATTAGAAGAGCTCAACTTTCATAGGAGCTGCAGTTCAAGGACCACTTCTAAGATAGGAAACAAGAGGGCCTGTTTATCCAGTGAAGTGCCATGGGGACGGTGGCCAGAGGCTGCATTCTTAATGTGGGGCCTGGCCCCTGAGAGATCTTCTTAATGTCCCCAGATTTATGGGTGTGCGCGGGTCAGAGTGGAGACCCTGGGGTGCCTCAGTTAACTCCGCGTCCATGTGGGTGTGGATCGCAGCCTGGGGACGTACTGAAGTGTCCGGGGTAAGGGAAAATCACAGCTGGTTTTCTGCTCTCCGGGCCCATGGGCCTTGCTGATGCGCAGAGCGTCGTCTACCCCGGGGTTCACGGCAGCAGGAATATCACAGACCTCGGGTCAGCGTGGGCGACTGAGGATTTGCAGCATTTTGGTGGCTTTCTGTAGTGTTCCCTGTCTTGGAGGTAATGGAAACTTCGTGCCAGTGCAGCACAAGGGTATCCTTGTTTGTTTGTTTTTTAATCTCTTCTGTTGAACTATCGTATCAGTGACTGTAACGTGTTCAAAGCAGGGTGTTCTCAGATTTGGGGAGCAGGGCACAGTTTAAAGGGAAGGCTAGATAGCATTTTTCTCTTTGTGTGTCTCCCTGAAAACACATGTCTCTGTCTTTCAGGAGGCAATGGTGGGATTTTGGGGAGGGGATGGACTGGCCCGTTCTGATTGGCCGGCGTAGCAGCCACTGCAGCCCAGCACCTGGGCAGGTTTGTATTTGTTGAGTTTATGGACACACGGCTGGACTCCTGTTGACTTGGCATTGGTGTTGTGTAATAAAGCCAGGATTGTTGACAAATCGTACCCATAGGGGCCATCACCCCTTCACCATGGCCGGGACCCCCGCCAAGGTAGTCCTGAGCTTCCCCGAGCATCACTGGTGCAAGACCCTAGAGGATTTCTTAGGGCGGCTATCCCCAACATCATCAGTGTGCTAGTACCACCGACCCGGTGCTTGAACAACAGAAGTGTGTGGTCTCGTGGCTCTGGAGGCCAGAAGTCTGAGAGCGGGATGTCAGCGGGGTTGGTTTCTTCTGTGGGCTGGAAGGAAGGGCCTCTTCCAGGCCTCTCGTCTTGGCTTATACATGGTCATCTCCTCCTCGTGTCCTCACATGTGGCCCCTGTGTCCAAATTTCTCCTTCTTAGAAGGACCCCAGTCCTATTGGACTAGGGGCCACCCTAATGACCCTAGTTTAACTTGATTACCTCTCTGAAGACCGTACTTCACCACATTCAGAGGTACTGGGGCTTCTGACTTGAATGTCGTTTTTTGTTGGTGGGGAGGATCCAGAACTCAGTGCGATAACAAAGCACTCACACCTGATGTGACTGTGAGCAGTTAGCTGAGAATGTGTGTTGAGCTCTGGGGTGTTCCGATTCGGACAACAGGGACCATAAGGCAGTTTGGATCACAAAGGTGGGCGTCCAAGAAACTGCCTTCCCCTAGAATGACATCTTGTGCCATTTGTGCATGTTGTCCATCTGGGGACACAAATACTCTGTCCAAATAATCCTAACTTCTCCGGGCCTCCCTTCCCCTGTCTGCTCTTTGTCTGGCAGGGGCTCCAAAGTGTACAGCATCCCCGTACATTAGCTCCAAGTGGATCTTTAAACAGCGATCACCTTGTCAAGAGTTCTTAATAGGATTTCATGTAAAATTAGGATCTTGGGGCATTAGCACATGGTGAGCTGTAATAATCTAAACAGGTGATTGTATTCATGGGAACCATCCCATGTTTGCCCTGTTTTTGAAGCATCCAGGTCATTATGACAAGGATTCACACCTCTGGAACATTCTCACGGGGCATGTTGCAGCCTCCTCCCCTATTCCAGCAGCCTCTCCACACTAAGGTATATTTTATCCATAGTTTCCAACACTCTGGGCTACAATAAATGTAAAAATGGTGTTGTTTACCCACCAAAGACTTAGAGAACAGAACTGGGGGCCCCTGTAACACCGGGGAAATAATTCAGGAAGACCATTTAACTCTAGGAATACCCTAAAACAGAAAAAAGGAGTGCTCTCGTGGCTCCCTTCTTGAATTTGATCAGCAGAGATGAGTCTGTGTGAAGTAGAAGTGTCATCCGCTTCTCCTCCATGTGACTGCCATCCTGGCCTCCCTTCTTTGGTTGAAGTCATGGATACTAAGCCTGCCCACCCCCATTTCTGGTACCACCCCCATCCTCTATTAAAACGGAGTCAGGGGTCTCTGGGTGGCTCAGCGGTTTAGCACCTGCCTTCGGCCCAAGGTGTGATCTTGGAGTCCCGGGATCGAGTCCCGCATTGGGCTCCCTGCATGGAGCCTGCTTCTCCTCTGCCTGCGTCTCTACCTCTCTTTCTCTGTGTCTCTCATGAATAAATAAAATTAAAAAAATAAATAAATAAACCAGGTCAAACAAAAACGAATAGCGGCACAAGCTGTTTTATTTCATGTTGTTAAATAGCTACATCTAAGATGAAGATATTCCTTTCTGTGACTCGGGTTGGAAAGATAAGGTCTGGGAAGAACAGCTTTGCAGTCAAAAGACTTTCTGGAGTTGGGGGATGTCTGGTTCCTGCTCAACACTTAACTGTGTCGCCTGAGATTACAGATGCCTCCACAGCTCCACCGCGGTGGCTGTTCTTGTAGAGAAATGTCACGATGGGATTTGGGTATTTGTAAAGCTCCAGATGTGGAATATCTGTCGTCATAAAACAAACTTACTACTCTGTTCCCGAGGTCTGAGTTGACTTTGCTGATGTCTGCCTTTGTGTAAGCAACACCTCATATGAAATAAAGGACGGGCCACCCCCAGTGGCCACTCGGAACGTTCCTGTCCCACGATGTGCCTGCTGGTGATGCCCTGACATGGTGGCTCCTCCGACGTGGACAGCTGTGGGCTGAGTTGTGTGATGGGGCCTTCCCCGGGCGTGGTCCCTCCCGGCTGGGCTGGGCTGCAGGTTGCTTGGGAGTGTATCTGGTTTGGTCCTCAACTGGCCACTGTACCCCATCCGGCCCCAAACTTGAGAGGCTAGGTTTCCCTGCTCCTTTAGGCAGATGGGCAGGTTCAGAGTGAACTCTTCCAGCCGTTTCTTAGAGATCGTCTTTCTAGACACTAGCTTTTGAAAACCAAACAAAGGGACTCTCGGCCATCCATCGTTCACATTGGGATAACATTATCTCCAACAGACCAACTTGAATCCCCTCCCCTGCCAGCCTTGGACCTGGTGGGCCCATCCGGGTGGTCGTCTACCCCCAACCTGGGCAATACAGAGGATCCTGCTCCAAATCTCTGTGTTTTGGAATGTGGTGGCAAGGGACTTCCATCAGATGCAGAGAGAAAAGAGGAGAGACTCTTAGGATGCTTTCTGGGGAAGGCGGAGTTGGGGGTGAGGTGGGGTACTCTGGCGTCTTGGTGTGGTGATCTTCAAAGACCTGCCCTGCCAAGTCAGGCCAAGAGTCAGCTATGCTGCCCAGCGGCATCCTGTTGCTATGGCAACCTGGGCTCTGAAATGGGGCTGGGAGAGGATGCTGGTCTTAAGGAGCTGTGGAGATGGGATGAGGCATGTGCGTCACCCCTACTCCAGCGTTGATGGACAGACCAGCCCCCCTCTCAACCTGAACCATCTGGGTGCCCACAGGTGTGGAGAAGGGAGCTTAGAACGCAGTGATCAGGAAAGACTGAGGTCAGCTCTCCCTCTGCTGGGTCATTTAAGGGGTCCAGGGAGAAGTGCCCTGGCTCCAGGCCACTGCTTGCTGGTCAGAATTTATTCCCAAATATGGTTGGAAAAAGTCACTTTTTTCACCTCCCTCTCTGTTAATGTCTCCTGAAAAGATGGTGTATCCTGAGGTCATCTGTTTCACAACACAGTGCTGGGGGTCAAGGAGAGTTGCACAATTACCAATTAGCCAGGTGGAGATGGTGCTGCACCCCGTGGTGGAAACCCTGACGCGCCTTCGCTCTGTATCCGTCTCTTCTTTCCTCTCCTTAGAAACTATATCCCTGCCAAGTTGTTTTCATTTTTCATCACTATGGCTCATTCCTCACTGATGTGTCTTTAAACAAGAAGCATGGGCGTAATGGAAAATCATCCTTCAGGGTGGCCATTCCCTTCCTGAATCAGGGAGCCTCTTGCTCTCTCACCCACCTCCTTGACTTACCCAGCTCTGAGAGAAGCAAACCTCAGCTGCCAGCCCAGGCCTCAGGTGACGGGGTGCCTGCCTGGGTTCCCTTTCACCCCTGCTGGTCATGGTCCTAAATCTGAAACCATCTGAGGTTTTAAGGGTGATTGGAGATGTCGGTGGGGACTGACGGAAGGTGTGGTGTGCCATCCTGAAATCCATTCAGGCCTTTCCTTCTGGAGGGTTCTTGTAGAGTCCACGGGATTGAAATGAACTAGGCCAGTGTCTGTGCAGTGGCTCAGGGCTCTGTGGCCTGGGAAGGCCACGCCGGGTGTGCAGTGCCCTCTGCTGGCCAAAGGGCCCCATCGCTGGGCGCCAGGCCTGCTGGAAAGGCTTAGACCCACAAGGTCGGCCCCACACCAGTGGTTTCCTACCAGCTGTGCAAACGAGCCAAGACTGCAGAGAGCCGGTCCTCCTCACCCATGGATTCCAGACTGTACGGTGTCGAGAGACAAGCAGGCTGGAATCTTCAGGTGAGCAGCAAAACTTGTGTCCTGTAAGGAAGGCCGACGCTCCCAAGAGGGCAGCTGAGGATTCAGGGTCTACTGGTGGCAAGAAATCAAGAGGCAGAGGTCTTCAAAATCTCACATTGATTTTTTTCAGAATTCAAGATCTTGTCATTGGCCAACTGATTGCTAAAAAAAAAATTGTCCTTATTAGACATGCAAATAGTAATGCAATTCATAAAAGGATAGAATAAGCAAAGAAATCCAAACTGCCTTTAAAGTGTTAAATCTTTACTCCATCTCCATCCTGTTCCTCCCCCACCCCACCCTCCATTCAATAGGCCATTTTAAAGTTTATTTTTAAGTAAGCTCTACACCCATCGTGGGGCTCGAACTCAAAACCCCATGATCAAGAGTCACATGCTCCTTTGGGTGAGCCAGCTTGGTGCCCCTCCGTAGGCTATTTTTAAGTTTAGCACAGCGTTTGCTTACGGTCTCAGCGATCCCCTGGTGGCTCCTGCCTTGGCTGACCTCCAGGTCCAAGCCTTGGTGGCCGTTAGTTATGGATGCTTTTACCCTGCACTGAACCACGACAGGTGCACACGGATGCGCCGTCTCATCACAGGCTGCAGACTGCACCCTCAGGTGACCTTTGGGGCGCTGCAGTGGCCACCCCAAAAGCCTCACCATGGCCACAGCCTCTCTGCAGGCCTTTTGTGAGAATTCCGACCGTTCTGGATGCTTCCTCTGTATGGTGTTCACTTTTGCTCGCTCGGATGCACACCTACAGTAATTCCTTGCGTTCAGTATGTAACAGAAGAGGAGTTACCTGGTCCCATTGAACTTCCTCTGTCTGCAGAGAACATGACGCTGCTCCTCCCTTCATCCTGTCCAGCAGACTTGTCAGCTCCAGATCCAAATTGTCATGCCAAAGGAGGGAAGGGTCAGAAAACTGAGAAAGGAAAAAAAAAAAATTGGTGTTCCTACAGTTCTCAGTGTCAACACCATGACCAGTGTCATAAAAGGTGATTTTTTACGTTTATTAATTTAAGGGAAAATTTGTTTATTTGCCTTTATCTTTTTTGTTCTGTTTGCTTTTGTTTCTAAAGACCATTGTATTATAAAAGTGAAGGTATTAATTTTTGAAGCATACTTGTAAGTCGAGTGCTCTAAAAATGTGTGGAAAATTCTGAACATGGGAAGTCTCCTTTTCTTCAGCCTGGGGAAACCAACGCTTAATTTTCATTATGACACAAAACAACCAATTAGGAAAATCATGAATCGATGCTGTTCAAACTCTGTTCTTGGTGATAGTTGTTAGCAAGTGAAAACATTGAGAATTCTTGAGTCTTGTATTTAACACCCGGAAATGTATTTTCATGTGCTAACAAGGCAGAAGGGCTCACGCGGCACCGTTGGCCAAGGAGTTGGTCTTAGCACAAGTGTGGCTTTGACATGTGCTCCCTCCTGGTGGCATCTTCCACCCATGCAGGACTCCCTCCCTGGCACTGAGCTACCTCATGCTACAAGACTTGCTTTCTTGGTTTGTGACCTTCCAGTCTCTTTACTCTTCATCTCTCTCCCTCCCTCAGAGCCACAGATAATTATTTTGCATAGAACTCCAGGCCCATAGTTTCTTAGCCTCCCTTCCAAACGGTAGAAAGCTCTGAAAACTTTTAATTCTTTGGTAACCCATTTGGCAGCAGGTGTTGACCTGGCCTGAATGGTTGAGGGTAATTTTTGCATCTTGTATGTTCATCCAGTTTGGGTGTGTTACTGGTCCTGGTGCAGACATTTGAGTGATTGACCTGGGGGTCCACCATAATATAATGTAAGTCCTGTATTGCGTCTTTCAAACCCAAATGCATCTGACTTCTGAAGCTTGCGTGGCCCCTGGGTGCTGGAAAAGAAGTGTAGTGGACCTGTGCTAATGGCACCTGAAGCTATCCATGCACATCTGTCCAGTGATCACAGGGTGACGCCCATGGAGCTGATGGAGGGCACATGACCAGGGTGTGGCCTTGTCACCCACGGGTTGGGCTGCTGGGAGTTCCCTGGAGAAAGATGAGCAGCCTTGCCAAATAGTGTAGGGTCCTGCTGGTTACCTCTGGGGCATGGGGTGGGCGTTGTGGGGCTGGGAATCACCTGTACACCATATTATATGCCACTTGAGGTCTGAACCATGGGTTTCCCCTTTCAAAAAAAAAAAAAAACCTAAATATGCCCCAAAGCTACTGAGGAAAAATTAAGGAGCAACTGTAGCTTTGAGACCATTACAAAATTGACTTCAGTAAGCCTTTTTCCCCCCACAATCAATCTTCCCCCAAAGCCTCATTTTCTTCCCTCAAAAAAGTTTTAATAATTTTGTAGTTAACTGTGGG
This sequence comes from Canis lupus baileyi, assembly GCF_048164855.1. Taxonomy (NCBI): domain Eukaryota; kingdom Metazoa; phylum Chordata; class Mammalia; order Carnivora; family Canidae; genus Canis; species Canis lupus. The sequence continues at coordinate 6,913,236 of NC_132866.1, forward strand.
ATCATGTCAACCATTTACCAAAGGCTAAGCCAGGTTTTTTTTTTTTTTAAACCCATTGATCCCTGACCCCTGTAGAACATTTCTTCTGATAGACTTGATCAAACAAACCCCAGATCCCTTATTAAGGGGATTGTCTCCAGCTCTCTTCCTAGGAAAGGAACCTATTGTTCCTGTTTGGCTTCTGAAAATGCTCGAACAGGTCATTTTGTGATAGCCTCAAGACCAGTGACTCTTGGGTCTCAATGAAGAATGAGATACAGATTTCCGGGCAGTTGTTCTTGGTGGGCCAGCATTGCCAAGGCCCTAGTTTAATACACTGACCTTGCCCATATGCTGGATGCCACCTGCCCGCAGAGTCTTTGCATGCGCCAGCAGGTGCTCCTCCCTGTTGCCTTGGCCTCCGCTGCTGCTCTGTTGGGTCACTCACAGGTTGGTTGAACAAGACTATGGACACATCATTAGAGACTTGTAGGATGGGGCGAAGGAGACCTGAGGAGTGGTGCCATTCCCTTAGGATCCCAGGCTCGGAAAGGTGGGAGCCTTTGTCGTACCCACGCTGCCAGGTCTATGGGGGCCTTTTCTCCTTGTACTGGATCATCTTGACCTCGCATACTGAGTATCTAGCCCCCTTGTGGGCACAACAGTGCAATATATGGAGGACTCCAAGGGTGCGTTCAGAATTTGGCAGCACTGGCTTATGGTCCTATGAATTCGTCAGCACATCCTAAAACTTGGTGTCTCTTTATCAACATAGTGTTTAAGTAGATTTCCTTAAGAAGACTTTTCATGTGGAAAGACATCAATTACTTGGGGTGAGTTCTTTCGTCTGCCTAATGTTTATGAAGAGTAGGAATTAGAATAAACTGTGAGGGCATTTTTTTTTTAACTTGTGATTTTTACAAATGTAAATGAGCAAGGACTCAGGGTTTCTGTGCGTTGTGGAGTCTTGGTCCTGGCAGGTGGGCTGCTAATGGTCATATTTAGCAAAGTTAGTCCACCCAGATTTCAGACCTCACTGGAGAAGAAGGACCCATTTCTCTCGTACTTCCTTTTGGGTGTGTGTTTTGTGTTTGAAATACAAGTGAGTGGTCATAAAATGCAGTGGTCGTCCTGTGTGCTGCCCTTTTAAATCTCAGTTTTCTCTTGGAAACCCACGTTGAGACCTCCCACCCTCACGGCTGCTTTCTGGTGCTGACAAGAATCTATGGATCTCATGCAGACATCTTTCCCCTTCTGCAATGAGCTAGATTCCTTGACCCCAAACCTTTCAACCCTGGATCACCCCTCACCTCAAGCTAACTAAATGTCAGGTAGGTCTTTCTGTGGTTTGCCCCGCGATATTAGGGTCTCCCCTTTGGAGGAGAAGACGGTGGTAGTTTTCTTGTAAGGTTTGGCACTGGTGACCCTACTTCTGAAAAGACCTGATTTGCCCTCTGACCTTTCTTGAGTTCCACTGAGGTCATCCTCCTAGCCTCTGAGCCAGAGGGAAAGGTATACACATAAAAACATCCTTTTTTTTTTTTTTTTTTTTAGATAATTATAAACATGGAGCCTGCTTACCCTTGGTCATTTGCAAGTAGGTTCTAGAATTCTCCTCCCTTGTGTGACACCACAACTATGGTTTGAAGTTGTATGCTTTGCGCCAAAGAGGGACAGTGGGACACAGTCCCCCCCCCCCTTTCCCTTCCCTATGTGTACCTTGATTTGTTGTTAAACACTTGACTGGATAGTGTCAAGCGATGATAGTGGTGATAAATTCGGTGGTGGAGAAGGGCCTGATTGTGAGTGGAGGCTGGTATAAGGCAAAGGGGGGTGGGGCTGGCTTTCCCGCAGGTGCTGCCCAGGGAGCCCAGGGCCGGCGCAGAGGGTATGGGGTGCTGGCGTGGACACCAGCCAGAGACCGGAGCTCACAGCTCCGCTCGGAGGAGGGCCTGTCCCTGTCATCAGGAAGAGGGTTATGCTAATTAAGTCTTCATAAATAGCTTGCTCCCCGGGAGAGCCAGGGAGGAAACTGTGACATTTCATACATTTTTGCTTCAAAAGAGATATTGGGGGGAAGGGGATGGAGCTTGGAGAGTCAGTGGTCACTGCCACTGGTCCCGGCCAGCCTCTGCCTGGTGGTGGCCTGGTGAGCCTGAATTCACTGGTGACGAGGGAGGTGCCGCAGCCAGAAGGGCCAGCATAGGGGTCTGCTCCCTGCACCCCCCAGCCTAAAAAATACCCAAAGAGTCCATTGCCCGTTTTCTTCTTCTTCTTCTTTTAAATAATAGGACGCAGACTATTTGTGTAAGCCAATGCCTGATCTTTCCCTTGATTGCATAATCGAGATTCTGCTTATCAATTTTTCAGGACGCCATCTAATTATACAAATTAAAATTCAAAGGGAAGCAAAAAGAATGATTAGGCCTCACTTGGGGGATTGGAGGAGGAGGGTGTGAAAGCCGGCTTGCCTCGGATGATAATGCTGTCATTTTTCATCTCTAAGGCACTTTACAAATATTAACTAATTAATTCTCTCACCCCTCGGCTACCATGAGGTTCTGACTTCACGCCAGCGTGGAGAAGGACCACGCTGCCACTTGACGATCAGACCTCAGGACCCAAGCAGATGGAAATTTGCCGGCCGAGCTCTGGGGTCCGAGGCTGCCCCGTGGGGGTCTCACGGGCACCAGCCCTGGCGTCCACCTGGCTGCCCCTCTGTCTGGGACTCTGGTCTCCGCTAGGAACCCCCTTCTCTCCTTGGTGTTGCTGCCTTTCCTAAAGCCCAGCAAAAGCAGGGTGTTTTATGATGCATCCGTCACGTCTGCACCGGGGACCTCCCACATGTTGACCCGCATGGTTTAGGATGGCCTTCACCTCCTCCCTAGTCTGGTGTCATCAGATCTCAGGTTTGGGGAACTCCCCGGGTTGGGAAAGGGCTTAGTATCTCTGGGATGTTGTGTTAATTATTTATGTGATTGGAAATTGTGTTTTGTTTTTTTTTTCCCCCTAGCTCTTTTTAAAAAAAAAAATCGTGTAATTATTGCCATAAATCTTTGGGGTGCGCCTCATTGCTGGGAAATTAGCCATTAACTACCAGGAAGTCTGGCTTCTCCCAGTCAGACTTGCATTCTGACCTTTGATAAAGTAACTCCCAGCGTTTTTGCATAATTGATGACCATCCGTAATAATCCTCCTGATTAACCCTGGAGCCTCACTTTTGCCTCCTATCCCCCCTCATTTGCTGGGTAACTAAGGGCAACTTTTCCCATGTGTGCACGTGTTGTTACAATAAGACGGCAGCAATGAGTCAAAGCTCGGACGTTGTGGGGTGCAGAGAGCGACTTGTGGCTTCAGCGGGTACATGGGATGAGCAGGAAGGTGGGGGTCAGAGCTCCCAAAACACACCCCCCCGAAGCCGCCCTCCACAAACGAGCTGGGCAGCAGCCCCCCGCTCCTCAGGTGGCACGTGGCTCTCCCCACCGAGAGTCCCGCAGCCCCAACCCAAGTGGGAGCCACTCCTCTCTGCCTCGTTTCTGCCTGAAACTCCGTGGGCGCACTGGGACGGGCACGGTCGCCGCTCCCCGGTGTCTAGGCCAGCAGCCTGGACCCTGCCGTCACCGGTGCCATCTGTGGCTCCCTCCAGATGCCAAGGGGGCCCCAGAGGATGGCAGTGGACACCCTTGGCTTCAGTGGCTAGGCGGTGCGTGGCTTCCTGCCCCCTTCTCCCGTGGTGGGGTCCGGGGCATATGTGGTGCTGAGCAGCGGCTCTGGCTCGTTCCCCCCAGAGGGGCCCTTGGGAGTTTTGTGAACTGCCTGCCCGGTGAAAGGCCTCCAGAGAACCTGTCCTGTGGCCACGCTGGGTGTCTGTATCTCCTCGCCCACGGGCCTGGGCCCTACCCCCTGATGGTCCGGGTCGTCTGGAGTCTGCCCCCATGTGTTGGCAGAAGCGGGCAGGCCCAGCTGGCCCCATAGCGTGGTCGCTGGCCTTGGAGTACAAATCACTAACAATTCAGGTTGTTGGCAATTGGTGTTTACAAAAAGCCAAGAGCTCTAGATGCTGCTGTTTACTGTTTTCAGAAACAAATAACAACTGTCTTGTGCGTACGTTCCCTTGAGACAGGGCGGGAGCCTGGCCTAGTGGACTCCAGCAACCTCCGCGTCCCGTGTTGGAGGGAGGAGAGAGCCCGCGCTGGTGGCAGGTCCCCTAGTAGGAAGTGGCAGTAAAGTCCTGCATGACCTGTTGTCCTGTGCCCGCAGGGTGTCCAGAGAGTAAGGATTCTTTTCTCCTTGTTTCAGGGTTCATAGTGGCGTAATGCCCGCAGACTCCTGCGCGTTCCCCTAAGTTCTTAGAGGACCGCTTTGCCTTTTGAATCAGAGAGTTGCAAAGTTCGATAAAGAATGGCCCTTGTGGATAAGCACAAAGTCAAGCGACAGCGATTGGACAGAATTTGTGAAGGTAAGAGCCAGCGTCATTGGCGGGTTTGTGACCAAAGGCGCATAGTCCCGCCCTGGAACCCTCGCCCCACTCACTGCTGACCCCCGCGGGGGGATCTGGTTCCCTGTTCAGACCGAAGCCCACTCCGGCCAGAAGCCCCCCGGCCCGAGCACCCCCTGCCCATGTCCTGGGCTGTGTGGTCGGTCGACCTGACCCGCGTGTAGGGCTGCCTGGCTCCCAGGGTGTAGGGGTGGGGCTAGGACAGCTGGGGAGGGGGTGGCCCTCGGTCTGTTTCTTGCGCACACCCTAGGGTCACCCCTGCATACGGAGGACACTGGATAACAGGGCCATCTTTTTTCACTTCTCTGGGGTTTCCGGACTTTTATCTGTTTCTGATTAAGATATTTACAGTGATGAATTCCAAGATATTCCTGAAGAGCCCAGCATTGCCCCCTCATTATGTGTTCACATCCCTGGTATCTTTGAAAATGTCTGGAAGTGTTTTATTCATGAAAGGAAAAATAAACATAATTAAAATCTAATGGAAACCTGGGGACGAACCTCTGAGATGTTGATTAAACACCATCCCCTCCTAATTAGGGAGCGGCGAGAAATCCAGAGCGCGGCTCTGGGCCTGGGGTTGAGTGCTCTTGCCAGCCACGTCCGCACTGCCTGGTTCCTGGTGACCTGGCCGTGGGGTCTGTCACTGGGGGGTCACGGAGGGGAGCCTCGCAGGCAGGGTGGTCACAGCTCCCCCGCCCCCACCCCGCATGTGCTCACACCCTCCTGGGCCTACCTGCTGCCCACGTGGACTGGATTGTCCTGAAGGCAGATGTGGCTCAAGCCACATGGGGTGGAGGCATCAAAGACGTGTTGTACCGTGTGACCGTAGGCCCCGCGAGCGCTCTGTGATCCGAGAGTGTAGCAGTACTCACTGTCCCCCTACATCCCTGGGGTTCTGCAGCTGTGTAGGGGGTCTGGGATTTAAAAGTTTGGTTTGGTTTTGATAAACATGACAAAGTTCTCAAACCTACAGAAAGCCCGATGGACTAGAATGGACACTGATATGCAACTTCATTTACCAGCTGATAACATTGGCTGTCACTTGCTTTCTTTTTTATATGTTCCAATAGAGATGCGTGTGTGTGCACATGTATGTGTGAATGGATGGGTGGACTTTCCAGAACCATCTAAAGGTTGTAGATGCAACAGTTCCTCCTAAGTACCTATGGCATGTGTCCCCTGTGAGGACCTCTCCTGATGTAAACACGGCGCCATAACCACCCCCCGACGCAGGGAGCTGACCCTCCCCACGTGTCCTCTAATACAGACTGCATGGTCTCCTTGCCTCCGCTCATCTGTTTCCAGCTGCTTGGTTTGTGCAGAAATGAATCAAGGGACACATTTAGTTGTCCTGTCTCCTTGGTCTCTCCTTCATCTAAAATTTTTGTCATGGTCCTTTTGACTTTCAAAAGCATTGGTGGTCATTGAAAGAGCCCAGGCCACCTGGTTGGAAATGTCCCACAATCTGGGTTCACCTGATCAGGTGGGGATTTATGGAATTAACTTCTGACCCCTGGTGGCAAGGTGTTTGGTTTAAGGTTTCGGGGGCCCCTGCTTGAAAAACTAGTGCATCAACTTTCTGGGGTTGGTGTCTAGAATGCCTGTGGTGCTGATTCTGCCCCCCTGGAATCCAGGATCCCCGTGTGTATCTGGACGTCCCACATCAGAGATATGATCGGGACTGGAAAGCTGGTGGCCTTTCCCCTCTGTGTTTTAGAGCTGTCACAGGGGCAAAACCATTGATGGCTCTTTCAGGCCCTCTCTCCCGCGCATGGCTCACCAACCTCCCACCCACTCTTTTTTTTTTTTTTCCCCCACCCACTCTTTATGACGGGAATTTCAGTATCTGCTTCATCCGTGAATGGCATTCCTGAGATGGTCGCAGGTACAGTTTTTTAAATTTCTCACTAGGCGCCATCAAGATAGACGTGGGAAATTCGGTGGCTTGGGTGTTACTTGCAAAATCCCCAATCCCAAATATTCACTTGCTGTCCCGTCCAGCCTAACAGCTGTTTGAAGGTGCTTCATTGGTGGCCCTCGAGTTTATACACCGAGTTAGCATCGTTCATGGGCCGGACAGGTGGTGCCCGTTTTGCAGCTGCTTACCAGCAAGGCACAGGGCGGGCAGTATGTGTGTCCATGGACCCAGGCGGTCTCCTGTTCCTTACTTGGACTTTCCCTCCAGTGAGCTCCCTGGATTCCGTTCTTTCTCCATCTTGAAGTCCTCCTGCATCTGCATCCCTGGCTTCGAACTGTCCCCAGTATATTTTCTGTAAACTTGAACTAATTGCTCTTTAATATTCTTCCTGAAACTCCAGCGAGCCCAGCAGACTGTTGTCTCCTTCCCACTGCCAGTGCTTCCCCCCACCCTCCCCCAGGACTTCCTATAGCCCATTGTTTTTGATTTTTATGATTAAAAGCATGAACGCTGCCTTGTTCTGTTGTAGCCGCTCTGGGATCAGAGGAGCTTTGTCATCTTGGCTCTTGTTCTCTGGGAACAAACCTCCTCCAGACTGCTGTCCTCCCGCCTACCTCACAACCCCAGCACAGCCCCTGGCGGTGGGATCTCATGCCTGGTAGGCCCTCCTGGGCCCCACTCCTTCCCCGCCCCCCCCCCCTTTTTTTTTTAAGATTTTATTTACCCATTCATGAGAGACACAGAGAGAGGGGCAGAGACATAAGCAGGCTCCATGCAGGGAGCCCGATGTGGGACTCAATCCCAGGTCCACTCAATCCAGGATCACACCCCGAGCTGAAGGCGGTGCTAAACCAATGAGCCACCCGGGCTGCACACCCCCCACCCCCACCCCCTTAATGAACACTTTTGCTCCCGCCTAGCCAGTCTGGTGGGATCTGAGCACCATCCCTGCCCAGATACTGCTGCTTCCAGAATTCCTGCCTGCCCTCCAAGGCCCAGCCTCTTCCCCCTGGAAACATCAAGGTCTCCTCCTGAGCCCCAGTTCCCTGTGGCCACTCCTAGCCGCTCTCCCCTTTGTGGCTCCTAGTTAAAGCCCGGGTGGAGGAAAGAATCTGACTCCGGTGCATCTTTGCAACCCTCTCCCCCACCCCCTCCAAGGGATGTTTCTGCTGCGACAGAAGCACAGTGCAGAGCATAGCTTTGCTTCTCACCAGCCAGTCTTTGGGACCTCATCCAAATCAGTTGGAATAATGGTCTTTCAAGCTGACTTAAAAGCCAGATTTTAATTTTTCTTTCCAAAGCTCTATTTTGATATTTTTAATTTGCTCTCTGCTCTTTCTGATGCCTGTTATCCAACAGTCCTAGAGTGCTGTTGGGTAAGAATTCTCATGGAGCAGGGACTGGTCAGGGCCAAGCTGCCATCTCCTCTTTTTGGTGTGTAATTTAGGTCTTGGTTTCCCACTCTGTTAAGTTTGCTGGTATAATTGATCTATTGCATCTGCGAGTTGCACCGTCAGAGCCTCCCTGTGTTCCTGCAGCACGGCCAAGCTGGTGTGATTTGCCCCAGACATCTGTTGGTCAGAGAAGAGGGCTTACTGTCGCTCAGCATTGCCAATAGTAACCTGGAAAAACATTTTCTGGAAAGCATTTTCTGGGTTTGTAGAAGGGTAATATGCCAGAATGGCTTTGCTGATGACTTTTGTGAGAACATCTTATTGTGGGTTATGGTGGAATAAATCAGTAAACACCGTCCTTTTCTGTGGCTGTGGAGAATGTAATTTGGAAAAAGTAGATATTTCATTTTACTTTATTTTGTTGGAACGTCTTATGCACGTGGAAAAATGGTCCTGGCGATTGCATCAGTTGAGCTGTGATTAGTACCCCTTTATAACATAAGTTGGGAGAGGACTTTCCTTTCCTCTGCAGGAGAAAAATAAATGATGTAAACCTCCTTTTAAATAAACAATGCAATTCGATGTTTCTTGCCTCGAGGATGTTCTCATGAGCACAGAGGGTAGGAGGAGGTGAGAAGGTCGGCTGGATGAATGCTGGATGAATGGACTCGGGGAAAGTAGAGACCAACTGATGAGTAGTTAGTTGATCTTGAACCTGAGTAGTTATAAATTCTGGGAATCTTTCTGTGTCCACTTTGTCACCAAGGACGAGTCAGAAAATGCTGCAGGGACGAGGTAAAAGACCTTCCTCTTGTTGCATTCTGCACTTCTCAGTGGGTTGAGCGGGACACGGTAAGAGGACATTTATTCCAGTACATCATTCCCCTGAGAAAGATTATTCATGGTCCTGGAATGTTCCAGAAGCAAAGATGTCTCTGAGTCTTCAGGTTTTCCGGATGGCTGAGGTGGTGGATTCATTGGGGCAACTGGGAGCTCTTCCCTCACAGCAGCCTTCATTGCCCGGCTCACACCCACTGGAGCCCATGGAGCAGGGTAGAGAGTAGTCGGCGGACTCGGGCCAGAATCACTTTGTCGTTTATTTGTGCGCTGTTTTGTTTTACCTGTTTTTGTCTCAAAAGCGCTTACGGCACTTTATACAGGAAACATGTTGAAGTTGGCCATCTCTAGGTAGCCCACAATCATTTCTAAGAAATATCCTTAAATAGCCCCAAAATGTGGATTTTTAAAAAGGGGACTCATAATGTTGCTATACATTATAATTATATGTTTGGATCAGGCAATTACGCATATTTCCAGTAATTATGTGATTAGCGATAATTACATTAGCTATGTAAATATACAATAGTCAGCTAGACACAACTTTAAACTCCAGGCATAAACGAACATTCGGCAACAATGTGCTTGTGTAAAGGATCAGTAAAGGTAGGGAGCATGGTCAAGTTGACGCTTAATGGAAGTTATTTGCAAGGGCTGAAAATCGACATCTCCCCTCCTCTGGTCGTGGCTCCTCCCCTGGGGTGCCCACTGTCTTGTCAGCTAGGGATTGGGTTCACAGAATTGCCCATATGCAGTCAGGCCCTCGCTCTCTGCAGAGGAGAATCAGGTTAAATGTTTTATTCTCTATTGCTACTCATCTGTAAAATGCAGACTTCAGCTTCTCTTTGCACTTGTCGTTTCACTGAATGGCCTCCAACTGCAGCTGGCAATTTCTGTCAACTCCCCGTGTTTCTAAGAGCTGCGTGTCAGGGCTGCCCGTCTCCACCTGGGGCTCCAGGGGGTGGGGTGTTGGCGTGCTCAGCCAGCGGCTGCTGTGTCTGCTGTGTTCCCCACCACAATGCATCTTTTTTTTTTTGCCCTCCCGAGTGCCCTGGAGCCACCTGACTTGTCTTCCCAGCCTGCTTTGCGTTGGATGCATTTCATTTGGTCATGGCACCTTTGAGGAAAGGCTGTCTGCTTTCGGGCTCAGTAAACACTTCATGGGAGCCTGGGTTCCAGTGGACCCAGGCCTGGTCTCCTTCATCAGAGGAAACTATCCCAGGGCAGCAGAACAATCCTGGCTTTTGAAGAGCCAGACACCTGTACACAGTCTCTCCTCCCCCGCCGCCCAGATTTGGAGGATGTCTTTGGGCTTGAGTAGCTCCTCAACAAAGCCCTATGAGAGGTATTGGGAGGGGGGGGGACTATGAAACCAGAACCCCAGGATACACTTTGCTGCCAGCTCTTTTTGGACTGTGACTCCTCTTTCAGAACCTACAAGTGATACAGCAAAATGAGGCTCCTGTTTCTGATGGGTTTATACTCAGGACCCCAAACCATGATTTCATGAACATCCTCATATTAATGGGACTCTTGCTGCAACAGAGCTTGAGGTCTTTGGCAAGCTCTCTATCTCCAGGGAAGCCTCGGGTGCCTGTCCAGGTCCAGGCAAGAATCGGGCTCAGCACCACCAGCTGGGCTGGGAGGTCGCGGGAGGAGAGGGGCGTGTTCTGGGTATCTGTGTGCAGCTGCTCAGTGGTCTCTACTATGCCCTGTTTCTCTTGCCATGTCACTTGCTCATTGGACGGGCTGGGCCCTCCACTGGGCTTGTTTCCCAAGTGCTGGTTGGAGAGTGATGTACCTTGAGGGCGAGGACTGTGGCTGTCCCCACCGAGTCCTGTGCCCTGTACGGTCACACCAGCCTGGTCCCGTTATGATCCATGTGTTGAACAGACAAGCACGTGATGGAGAAAAGGACATGTTGCAAGAGACAGGGCTCTGTCACCTTAGATGAGGAAACCATGAGCTGTCTCTGCCAACTGATGCATTCCCTGGCTTATTTTGGGGGTGGTGTCACCGTAATAGGGGTCGATTTCTTTGAACTTAGGGATAGAGTGACAAAGAGTGAATTAAGGAAGCTTCCTGGAAGTGGGTTATTTGAGCTGGACCCTAGTGGATGGAAATGGTTTGGGCATCTCAAGGGTGAGAGGAAGAAATTCTAGAATATTCTGAACCCAAAATAGGGGAAGGGACATAAAACATAGAGTCTGATGGAGTGAGGGGGGTGGCAAGGTTGAGGTGGGTTGGGATTATAATCCGAGATGCTGAGATTTGGTAGGATTTTTGCTGTTATTGGACTTTTTTTTAAATTATTTTATTTATTTATGATAGTCACAGAGAGAGAGAGAGAGAGAGAGAGAGAGAGAGAGAGAGAGAGAGAGGCAGAGACATAGGCAGAGGGAGAAGCAGGCTCCATGCAGGGAGCCCGACGTGGGATTCGATCCCGGGTCTCCAGGATCATGCCCCGGGCCAAAGGCAAGCGCTAAACCCCTGCGCCACCCAGGGATCCCTGGACTTTTTTTTTTTTTTTTACAAAGAGGAAGGAAAGAAGTGGTTTTTGTCCAGCACCTTGCCTGAGGCTGACCTTGTGCCAGGGGTTGTCAGCTTTTCCTGGTAGATTTTTGTCCTGTGGCTTGCCCAGGCCTACATCTGAGCCTGGGGTTCCAGCTCTTGCTTTTTCCCCCCCCCCCCCTTTTTTCCAAAACATGCCCTAAAAGAGGACTGGACTTTCTGCCCCCATTATAAGTGGGGATCAAAGCCAATTTCCGGGGATCCCTGGGTGGCGCAGCGGTTTGGCACCTGCCTTTGGCCCAGGGCGCGATCCTGGAGACCCGGGATCGAATCCCACATCAGGCTCCCGGTGCATGGAGCCTGCTTCTCCCTCTGCCTATGTCTCTGCCTCTCTCTCTCTCTCTCTCTATCATAAATAAATAAAAATTAAAAAAAGCCAATTTCCGTACCACAGCTGTCATTAAGTTTTATAATTGAGGAAATCAAGTCAGGAGCAACATGCAAGCCTTTGTTTTCACTTCTTTATTTTTTATTTTTATTTTATTTTTTATTTTTTAAAAGATTTTATTTATTCATGAGAGAGGTAGAGACACAGGCAGAGGGAGAAGCAGGCTCCCCACAGGGAGCTCGATGTGGGACTCGATCCCGGGACTCCGGGATCACGTCCTGGGCAGAAGGCAGCGCTAAACCGCTGAACCACCAGAGCTGCCCTGTTTTCACTTTTTTAAATGGCCAAATCTTATGTTACATGCTGGCTGGGACTGCTTCGAGGACCACTTATCTTGGGAGAGTTGGTTTCGTTTACAAGGCTGTGTTTCGGGTCTGGGGTCTTCTTCTGACGGTGCGCTGACCTTCCGAAGCCTCCGTCTTTCTACTAAGAAACGGGGAACATGCATCACACATCCCAGGACATTCGGTGCGGTGTCATTCCTTTAATGACTGAAGTGATGCCCAGACATTCTAATTTTCTCTTTGCATTTGGGAAAATGTAGATACAGGCTGCCTTAAAACCTCGCTACAATGTCCTGTTTGCTATTTTACCAGTGCGCTGGGCCCCCCACCCTCTCTGATTTAGACTCGCCAAGTAAGTGACTTTGATTGGGGCACTGGGGGAATAGGACAGAAAACATTTTTTAAAGGCAGGAAGCTGTTGTTCAACATAAATTGTAAAACACTTGACAGAAACAAACAACCAACACTGCCTGTACACATTGAAAAGTAGGAAGCAGGATGTTCTAGGCCTATTTCTGGCCCTGCTTCTGCCAGAAAAACAGCACGTAAACCACTAACGTCCGTGGTGTCCCCCTGGAGGCGTCGCCTGTGGGAGGCAGAGGCGTGGGTGCTGCTGCAGCTCCATCCTGGGACCCAGCAGGCGCAGGGAAGCATCTCGAAGGCTCCCCTTGCCACCTTCACTTTCAAAGCTGCCGTGATTTTCTGGCCCCACGGGCTAGAGGAGGACCAAGAAATGGAAGGCCGGCCGGAAATGCTCCAGAGCTGGGCCTGGCCGCCCCCCAAGAAGGAGCAAGCATTTATGACTACCAGGCGGGCTGGAAACAGCACAGCTGTCAAGGGACAGGCAGGCAGACCCAGCTCCCTTCATGTGAGTCCAGATTTTAGATTGTCCGACTCCACCTCGCGCTTGATATATATGGAATTCATTTATGAACTACTGTGAGGCGTAGACCCCCAGAGCAGGGTCTAGTCTTCTGTTTGCCATTCTTTTCTAGCAGTTTCCTAGGTCACCAATGTGATTGGAACATGAAATGCTTGTTGGTGATCCGCCCAACGACTGCTCCGCGGAAGGGCTGGCTGTTGTCTCCTCCTTGATTTTCTTCCCTGTTCTTCTGGAAACTCCTAGATCCTCTCTTGGCGTTTTTCTGATCTGCATTACATCACACAGGGAACGAAGAATTGGCTCTGGGAGGGTGCTGCGTATGGCCTCAGCGTTACCGTTCGGGTTATTCAACACGGTCAGCTTTCACTTGGGTTCATTATGTCTGCAAGAGAATTTGAGTAGTCTCTCAATTTTCAGGAGGTGGCTTTTTTACTCGATGCAATTTTCCGTAGTGACGCTCTTTGCAGGATTAAAGAGTTAAGTCTGTGAGACTCATTGCTCTTTCAGAAATTGGTCCCATCTTGCTTTATTTAGTCAACACGAGATTTTCAGAAAAGCGGCGCTCTCTAAAAGACTGCAGTGTGCTTAAAAAATAAATAAATTCCACCAGAGCGTTTAGGAAAGTGTGAGTCCAGTTACAGGTGTTTTTACCTAACACAGGAAAACATCTGTCATAATATTTGGCAGCTTGCAGAGCCAGGGTTGCGTGAGTTTGGGTGGTTTCCAAGCAGAATGGGTTGGGTAATGGAAATGGGCCTCCTTATTCCGGCGCAGGGGGTGGCACCCACCCTGCAGCCTCTCCCCCACTGCTGCCCCACCTCTGGCATTACACCTTCCGCTCCTTCTCAAAAACCTGCTCCTGGTTTCTTAGGAGCTTTTGGGCACACCTTCTTCTAGACAGTCCTGCCTCCATTGGAGAACTTGAGCCATGAACGAGACGTGCAGGAGCCAGGTGAGTCCCGAGAGCTACCCTGCTTCTAAGAGGTTCTTGGCAGGTGCAATTCATGTGCTCACCTCAGAAGGGGTGTGTCTGTACCATGAGCAGGGCCTCTAAGCACTCGAGCCACATGGGGCTATATACTTTATTAGAAGACGAGAAGAAAAGGAAATGGCCCAACTGGCTAACCTGAGGCCTCAGGCAACGTCCGTCAGCAGCGGGGGGTAGGGGGAGGCCTAGCTGCAGGAGCAGCCCAGTGAGCCCCACTTGGAGGGCTGGCACAGTCCAGGTTCAGGAATTACTTTCTGATGCTCACGTGGTTAATTTTATAGGTGATCTATTCCATAGTTGGGAGTGTGGGAAAATCTTAAGCAATTAACAGAATTACCGTGTTGAGGGGGTTTCCTTTTCCAGCACCAGGGCGGAGCTGTCCGGGGTCAGCGCAGGAAATTCTGGAAAGTGGAGCGTTGGCTTTAGAGTTTGACCTGCGTCCCACACCCTGTGGCCCTGGCACCCAAGGCACCCAAGTTCCATCCCCAGCATCTGGGATGCAGCATAGTCATACCTGCTGATAGAGTCGCTTACAGACAGAGCACCCGGAATGGGACCCGCCTAGTTTAGACATTAGCAGATGTAAACATCCTGTGATGGCATGTGGTACCAAAGACGCCTAGATTCTGGTCACCTCTGGAGGAGATAAGGACTGCTGTTGTCCATCCTGCCCAGCCAGCCACGTTCCCTGGCCAGTGGTGGAAGAAGAGGTGACAGTAGGGCAGAACTTCCACTGAGAGGTCATCCCTTTTGCCCAAAAACTCAAGAGTGGACGAAGAGGAAGAGAGGTAGAGGTAGATGTGGGCAAGGGCTTCTCGAGAGTATCTGGTTGGCATCTTTTCTCCACCTGAGATGTGTCTCGCCCAACGTACAGGCTTGTGTCCGTGCCACCCTGTCCCTGTGCTCCTTCTGAAAAGGGTCCCCCGTGAGATGCCCGTCCTGCCCAACCTGCCCCTTTCCAGAGGGGAAGAGGCTCTGAGCGGCGCCCAGAGAAGGGGAAACCCTACGCAAGGTGGGCCAGCTCCAGCTCAGCCGAGCCGGGAAACGATCTGCTGAAACCAGATAGCGCTGTTTCCATTTGGTTCCTCCTGTCCGTTTTGATGTATCTCCTAAGTGAACACATCCTCGGGCTGCCGGCGTGACGGGTAAATGCTGTCCTGGTGTGGCCAGGCCTGTTTCGTCCCCTGCCCAGCCAGGCCTCGCAGTCCGTGGTGGCGATTGTGCCAGCAGAGGAATTATAGAAACTGGCGCCAGCAGGCTGCTTTGATACATGGAAACTCAACGTTTGGCAGTGTGGCTTGCTCGCTTTTTTTTTTTTTTTTTTTTTTCCCCTCTTTCCTTCCATGCATTCTAGGAGGTGGAAGGGTTTGGGGGAGGATTTGGGTTTCTTCTCTGGCTGCCAGGGAATTTTTCCAGATAACTCAAGGCAAGGCTTTGTTGGTATTTTGGGGTCGGAAATGGGTCCGTGGTGTTCGGGTAGCAAGCAGCCTGGGGTCCTGGGCCACGTCCCCGAGCAATTCTCAGGCCAGCTCCTAACAGTCAAGGGGTGGCCACAGCTTTGGGGAGTAGTGTTGGTTTAAACAGAGCTTGTCCCAAAGCTTAGGATGTGTGCTCATCGGGACACGGAGACACAGGGTGGCGCGCTGCCCTTCCCCTGAAACGGTCTTGCTTTATACCATATACATCCAGCTCCTGGAAATGGATTGGTACCTGCTTTCCTCTCACAGTAAATTTTCAGGGTTTCTCATTAAAAAAAAAAAAAAAAAAAAAAATTTTTTTTTTTTTTTTTTTTTTTTTTTGAACAACTGGTACTTTTCTTAAGTTAAAGATTCTCCTTGTCTCTGACACCGAGAGAGATGTAGGTGAACACACCACACCTAGGCTTGACGGCTGCAGACGGGCGCATTATCTCCGCTCCAAACGTTCTAACTGGACACCGTGGTCGGAGCTCCTGTTCAGCCATGAATACGGTGCTGTGGCCAGAGGAGCAGAACCTGCAGCCTTGGAGTGTTGCTTCTCTTGGACCCTTCTATGTTGATTTAGAAAATGTTTTAATGCTCCTAGTTGGGGCATTCCTTTACCTAAATTAAATAGATGCTGTTCTGCGTTGCTGTGCCCAAAGTCCCTAGCAAGGGGTGGAAAAGTCTTAATCCATGGGAATATTGGAAAAGCGTCCACAGAGCCTAAGCCGGCCGGAGCCTGCTGGAATGATGCTTTCTCTGTGAACAGATTTAGAGGAAGGCGCGCCTCGGTTGCAGCCACTTTCTGGTTTTGCTTCAAAATGTTGGGGTTGTTGACCTCTGTGGCCACGTTAAAATGGTAAATTCTAGATTACACGTAGAGGGGGGTGTGTGTGTGTGTGTGTGTGTGTGTGTGTGTGTGTGTTTATCCCAGGCAGCAGGAAGGGGTCTGTGTTTTATGATAACAAAGTAAAAAATCCACTTGGACTTGAGCGATGTAACTCATTTGATTGGTAACCAGAGTCCTCGGAGCCAGATTTCGATATTGGCGGAGCATCGGGCTGCAGACCTGGCCCATTTTCTCAGGGCAGTTCGTGTTCTAGAATTGTGCACGAGGGTGGTTTTTCTCCGCCCGCCCCCCCTTTATCCTGCCTTCCTGTTCACATTTAATTTGTTCTTAGCCGTGTGCAATGGATTAACATTTCATCAGGGTGGATTAAGATTGAATTGACATTAAAGCGGTCTTTTCCTATTTTCCTTCTGTCACTTTTAGGCAATCGCAGGCAGGGGTGGGGGGAGGCACCGGCAGGAGGGGGAGGCAGTGCTCATCCCAGAAGTACCCTGGTGAGGACCACGGAGATAAGCCAGAGCTTCGGTGTGAAAATAATTGCCAGTTGCGGGTCGGGAGGCCTGGCTGGAGCCCTCGGCCGCGTCCTCCGTCTAACGAGATGTCACATGGAACAAGAGCTTTAGGGGTTTTATTTAGCTCCTAATCCCCAGGCTGCGAGAGCCGAGGTCCATGTGAGCTCACCCCCGGGAGGGAGGGGGCCCCCGAGCCTGGCACAGCCTCCTCTCCGGGACTGGCGCTGCCGTTGGGGAGTGAGGCGAAGTTACCGTGAGTGTTGTGTTTGGTCTACTAATGTTTCGGAGGATTAATAATTCAGGCCGGACTTTGAAATAGGAAACCCTCAGTTGGTCTTCCCTGCCGTCGGGCGGCAAGGGCTGGAACGCAGCGGGTCTGCTGTGATGGGCGGAACTGAAGATTTCTAGACCCCGGCTTCCTCCCCCTGCCTCGGCCGCCGGCCCTCCTCCCTCCTCCCCGATGCCGGTCCCCAGCCGCCAGGTGCTCATCGGCCGCTCCCAGAGCTGGGATGCAGCCGGGTGGTACGAGGGCCCCTGGGAGGTGGCCGAGGCCCCGGCGAGGAGCAGCTCCGTGGCGGACGGCGGCGCGGCGGGACCGTGGGACGAGCCGCCCGGCGCCGCCGAGCCCTGCCTCTACCGGGAGGCCTTCTTCAACTCCGTGGCTGGAAGGAAGAGCCCGGGGGCGGACTTCACCTTCTACGACAGCAGGCAGGCCGTGATGTCTGGCCGGGGTGGCCTGCTGCCGCGGGATTACTACGGCGACGCGGCCGGAGCCGCTCGGGCGCCCAAGGAGGCTCGGCACCCCCGCGACCCGGGACTCGGCCGGGCGCTGCCTGGTTACGGCGGGACGGGCGGCAGGATGCCATGGGATCAGGTGCAAGGCCGGGGCTCCGCCCTGCAGGACGCCGGCCCCCTGTACCGGGATCCCGCGGGCAAAGCGGTGGCTCCGGGGCCGCGGACGCAGAGCAGGGCCCCGTCGCCCACGCGGTGTGCCGGGGAGCTGGCTGATGGCAGGTACGCCGCCGAGGCCCCCGCCTACCCCGCCGGCCAGCTCTACAACGACGTCGGCGAGCGGCCGGGGGAGTCCGGCCCCGCCAGGCAGGCCGCCCCCACCTGCCTGGTCGTGGACCCTGGCGCGGCCGGCGCCTCGGATGGTGGCGTGGGGGTGGCCCCGGGAGCCCTGAGCCGGGGCTACGGGCCGGCCCGCGGAAGCGTGTCCGCTCGGATGGCGGAGGAGAACTACGAGGCGGACCTGCTCGGTGGCAGGAGGAGCGCGCTGCCGGAGTTCCTGGCCTTCCTGCGCGCGGAGGGTGTGGCCGAGGCCACGCTGGTGGCCCTGCTGCAGCAGGGCTTCGACTCTGCAGCCGTCCTGGCCACCATGGAGGACGCGGACATCAAGTGCGTGGCGCCCAACCTGGGCCAGGCCCGCGTGCTGAGCCGCCTGGCCGGCACCTGCCGGAGTGAGATGCAGCTGCGCAGGCAGAGCCGGCTGGGCCCCCCGCCCCGGGCGCGCTCCAGCAGCTTCAGCCACCGCGGCGAGCTCCACGGCGACGCGCCTTCTCTGGGCGCCGCGGCCTTGCCGCCCCAGCCCGGGGGGCCCCTGCAGGCGGCGTCCCCCCGAGCGGGAGACCTGGCCCGCCGCCCCTCCAGCGCACCGTCCCAGCACCTCCTAGAGACGGCGGCCACCTACTCGGCCCCTGGGGTGGGCGCCCAGGCCCCCGGCTTCCCCTCCAACTCCGGGTACAGCTCTCCCACCCCCTGCGCCCTGACGGCGCGGCTGGGCCCCGCGTACCCCGCCCCGGCCGGGGTGGCCTTGACTCACCCGGGCCCCGCCGGCCCGCTCCCCCCGGGCCCCAGGACAGCCTACTCCACGGCATACACGGTGCCCATGGAGCTGCTGAAGCGGGAGCGCAGCGTGGCCGCGTCCCCCCTGCCCAGCCCCCACGGCAGCCCCCAGCTCTTGCGGAAGCCCGGTGTCCCCGCGGAGCCGCCCGCGCTGCCGCCAGCCAGCCAGAGCCTCCACACGCCCCAGCCGCCCTACCAGAAGGTGGCCCGGCGCACGGGGGCCCCCATCATCGTGTCCACCATGCTCGCTCCGGAACCAAGTAATGAACCCTCCCTGCCCTTCCTCGCTCGGGACGTGGAGGGGACGGTGCGGGCAGAGGTCCGAGCACAGGACAGGGGTCCTCACGCGTTTGGCGCTCTCCTGCCAGGCCTGGAGAGGCCGGCCCTACGCCCCGATGCACGCACACACTCCGCACGCAGCCAGCCAGCCAACCGATACGGGTTCCCTTGGGTCAGATTGGCCATTCGGGCGGGGGCTGACCCCCTGGGACGGCTCGGCCTTCCCTTTCTCTGGTTCAGCTCCAGGTGATGTGTGACGTTCCCTTTATGGTGATGCAGCACAGCTGTGTCTCTGGGAGGAGAAACCCAGAAACCATCCAGAACAGAATGAAACCACCCGCTCCCCGGGGTGTGGGGGGGGGGGTAGCGTGTTCTCCAGGTCACCCTCGGTGGCTCTGGAGAAGGCGGGGGTATTTATCCAGTGCTTCCCACAAATCGTGCTTCACTCATTTGCCGTTAGAAGCGCCTGGTAGCGTAGAAACGCACCTCCGAAGGGTCCGCGCCTGGATCAGAGGGAGGAAGCACCGTAGGGCTGTGTCGGGTACGCTTCCAGGCTCGTGGGTTAAACAAAGCAAGATGACAAAATCCCTTAGAACTCCCGGTTTCAAAGACAGAGTTAAGTCTCCTGTTGGGAAATACAGTTGGGAATTCTGTTTACTTGTAGGAAACGATGTATTTTCAAGTTGAAGAAAGAGAGAAGCATCCTAGGTGGCTCTTTTCAAAATGTGAGACAAGTATAATTTGTTACATGTGTTTCTTTGGGTAATTGTGGGTAAAATTCCAGGTGGACGTCCCTGAACACTTACTCCGTGTTTTAACTGTAGGATCTTACTGACAATTGAAGCTATACATCAGGGGTTTTTCCCCCTTTCTTCCTTCCTGCCTCCCCAATTTAGAAAACTTGAATCCCTTTCAAGTGATCTTTTTTTTTTTTTTTTTTTTTTTTTTGGGTGCAAAAGTAGAATTGTCAGGTGGAGGGACAATTGGTGTGAAAATAAGATGTACCTTTTAGTTTGTGGAGCTGGTGACCTAGGGGCTACCAGGAGGCTGAAATGGTGAGTGTGGCTTTGCAGATTGACCCAAAGGCACTTGGCTTTCTTCTTCCCGAAGGGAGACTGAGTGGTTGGATTTTTCTGTTGTCTCCCACTATAGATTCTGGTTTTGTCTCATGTATGGATTTTTTTTTTTTTTTTAAGTTTGATCATACAATGTATTGGACTTTTTTCTTTTTTTCCCCTCTAATCAGTATGTGACAGGAGAAAAGTCAGATGGGCATACGGAAAGCGGATGCACCTTCTCCCTCACAAACATTCCTTCTTTGCAACCAACTAATTTGCATGGCGATGACATTTGTTGCTCTAGTAATTTCATCTGATAATGGCCGGGCTTGCAAAGCGGATCTGAAAACATATTCCTTAATTATGTGTTGCTAAGCAACGGGAGGGTTTGGTCATAATCACAGAAAGATTATCTCCTCATTGAAGTCCTGGAAAGGTTTTGCTGAAGGGGGACCTGTAAAATTGCCTTATTTTCTTCTCTTTTATGTTCATTTTGCACTGCCTTCTAACGGAAACATTCCCCGTTATTTGGGTACGGGGTGAGGGATATTATTTAAGTTGTTTGGAGTATGATTGTTAACACACTGTGTTGCAGACCAAAGGATATTGATTTTTGTTTCCTTTGCGTGGCAGCCAGCCAGTGCCAAGGAAGCCTGCAGTCGGAAGTCTGCCAGCAAATAAATTTCTCTGTCAGATGATCTATCCCATGGCGGTGGTTCTCCTCCTCGATCCTTCTCGTACATTCGGTGTGTCATTATGACCGTCCCTTCCCCCGAAAGGAGGGTGTTGGGGACCCGGCCGGGAGGGTAGGTAGGAACTTGGCTTCTCTCGGAGCCTTCCACCTGTAGAAATGGCATTTTGTGTGGCAGCCTTCACAGCATCAACAGCCAGACCTGGCTCTATGGTCCCTACAGGGAAGTTCTGGGCAGCCGTTTTTGCCCCGCAGAGGATAGCGTTTACGTTTAAGGGAAACCCCACAGATCTTAGAGTCTGGAAACCCGAAGCTTCCCTGGGGCAGCCCAGGCTGGGTGATGGCCATCGTCGGATCTAGCTGTGGCTTCCGCCGTCACTTCCAGCACAGCCAGCACGAGTACATCCTCACTTTGGTCTTCACCTAGCTCCAAAGGTTTCCCTCTGATCTCGAGGGGAAGGGGATCCTCAGGAAGGGGGGACTCTCTTCTCTCTCTTTGGAGAGGCCATCTGTAGGTTTCTAGTGGGTTGGTTGGTTGGTTTTAAGTGCCTGGGTTTATTTCTACATCCTTTGGTGTCTAAACACCCACTGTGCTTCTTATTCCACAAACTACCTGCTTCGCCTTGGTTGACTTTGTTGGTGTAAATAACAGGCTGTTTGCTAGTCCGTGGGCCAGGCAGTCCTGGGTGACCAGGTGAGGAGGGACCCACGTGACAGGGGATCAGTGGGGCTGCATGTCAGACCTGGGTGAGCGTCGGCATCTGGTGGATCTGCTGTCGCTTACACACGATGACCTGGTTGACTGTGGCCCAAGCTGCAGAACCTTCCGGCAGTGGCTGCGGGCCAGCAGTGCCCCCTCCCCCCGATCACATGGTGTCAGTCGAGCCCTCTCTGTGACCGAGCAGCGGGGCGCATCCT
This sequence comes from Canis lupus baileyi, assembly GCF_048164855.1. Taxonomy (NCBI): domain Eukaryota; kingdom Metazoa; phylum Chordata; class Mammalia; order Carnivora; family Canidae; genus Canis; species Canis lupus. Next base: position 6,934,592 of record NC_132866.1, read on the forward strand.
GTAAACAAGCAGCACGGCAGCCACTGTCATATTTTTGTCTGCAGAGCGCACAGCCTGCAGAGGGCCCGCTGAGAGCACGCCCAGTGCTCACAGTTTCAAATGAGAAACGCAGCGCGGCCTGCTCTTTCCGTGGGGTCTGTTTCCTTCCAGGCATTTTTCCGGATGCAGTTGGATTCATCAAGGGTTGTGACCCCCATCTAGTAGCTGGGGGGTGGGGGGGCACTGCCCAAGGGCCTTTTGGGGCACATCCAAGGTCCATTTACACTGGGGCTGTGGGGAGAGGGGTGGTTGTCACTGTGCTCTCGGTCATCAGAGCTGGTCATGCGTTTGATGTGGTGTCAACACGTGATGTATGCACCTGGCCTCCTGGGTAGGAAGCTCTCCCCCCTCCCCCCCCCACCAGGAGAAAACTCTAGACTCCTCAGATCAGAACAGAGGATTGGGCGCATGCACACCTGGTAATTCCTTCCCTGTCCTTGGCTTTCTTGGAGGAACCCTTGCACAGGAGGGTCTGTGCTGGTAGGTGGATGGAGGGGTGCTCCACGGGGGTTGTGGGTGAGGACTCTCAAACTGTCAGGCTGGAGGGAGGCCACCACGAGGGCCCAAAGGCACCCAGAGCCAGCCGATCACACCCACCCCCTGCCCAAAAGTCGAGCCAGCCTGGGGGGATGGGATGGGGGATCTGCTGACCATGACCCTGAGCTGGCTCTACAGGACGGCAGGGTGATGACACCAGCCCTTCTGCTGAAGAGCGTTACTTTGGCAAGACCTTGCCATTTGACTGAAGAGACGTGTAAGGGGGCAACCCTTACGCTCCTGAACACAGAGCACAGACTGTGTGAGGCAGGCTGTGAGCTTGGCACTTGGTCATTGGCTCTTGAGCAGCTGTGTGGTGGGCCCAGCTCGGGTGTTTGATGCTCACAAGTTTGTGGGACCTGAGCCTGGTCTTTGGGTGCTCTGCAGCCTGGGGTAAGGTTGGGGGTGGGGCATGCTGCCCTGTGATACAAGGGACACACACCGGGGCCTTCTGGGAACCCCGTGCGGTGGGGATCACCTAAGGCCATGGTGCATCCTAGAGGGAAGGGCTGAGGGCAGAGCACAGACTCTGGAGCAGCCATCAAGCCGCAGCCCTTGTGTGCAGGCCAAGGGAAAGGACAGAAAGGACACTGCCCCCCAGCACCAGGGCTCTTAAAGTCCTGGCTGCTCCTTTGGGACTCCCTGAGGTATCGCCCAGGCTCCCCCCTCTGCCCCCGACAAAGTGATCTGTTCCTCCGTGGCTGAGAAATTCCCAGTTCTGTGGAGCAGGCAAGGGACTTACTGAGGCCACTCAGCCAGAACTCTCTCTCTCTCTGGCCAGAATCCTCTTCTCTACTCACCTCCCTTACAGATCAAGGTCGGGGAGAAGCTGGGCGTCTCGGAGGTGCTGAAAGCTCAGCCTTTCCCAGCAAGTAAAACAACTACAGCGTGTTCCGTGCCCATAAAATTGGCAAGCTTTTGGTTTGCTTTTGCACTTGGCGGTCCGTCTTTCAGGCTGGCCCCTGTGCACGTATTTGGAGTCAGATGTGGCTCTTGGGTTCATTCTCCTCCAAATTCCAGCTGACCCCTTGGCAGTCACCTCTTCGTGGCCTCTGCATTCAAGACTCCAGACATAGCCATTCCCCACCCTGTCAGGGCTCCCACGATTCTTACCCTTGGTCGGAGGTCATTGGACTCACCTGTCACTCCTGGCCATCACAGTTGACTGCTGTTTTCCCAGAATGGGACTGATCATCTCCTACCTGTCAGCACCCAGAGGCATTTGGACCGTGGTCATTTTTTCCCTTGCTGGACAAAACTCCGAGCCTGAACTCAGTATCCCCTTGTCCTTGTGGCTGGTTTTACTGGACAGAGTCCGAATGTCTCAGTTTGTACTGGGCTCCTAGAAATCCCATGCACCCTGGGGATTAGATTAGGACCTCAGCCCAGGAATATAGGTAGTTGAATGCGTGTCTTTGAAGCGTGTGGCCTGCTGAATGTCTTTTGGCGAGTGTATCGAGTTCCCGGTTTCTACTCCCACGTCTGTCAGAGGAGGGTAGGAATTGAACACGCCTCACGGGCGTGTGGGGATGCAGTGAGTATAGGAAGGAGGAACTTGAGTGTTGAGGTCATTAAACCTGCATGGCCTTGGCCAGAGGCTGGGCCTGCTTCGGAAATGGTGCTTTACTCATCGCCCTTATCTCGGCCCCTTCTGGGGCCAGACACAGTAGTCTGGGCCAAGGGACACTGGGGGACCCGGAGGCCAGGCCTGTCCCACAGCTCTGTATCTCAGAGCAGCCACCTCCGACCTATTGGGCGTGGGCTTGGCACTTCTCAGAGTGGACTGTGGTCGGGTAGCCTGGAGAAGACCCTGCTGCTGTCTTTATTGGGGTGCATGCTCTAAAGCTTAATGGGCCTTTCACAAACTGGGTGGCTGTGAATTTCTGTCAGCTTCTCGTACACTGTACCGTCCACCCCCATGTAGACGGCTCAGACACCCTCTGCAGGAGTGTGGTCTGGGCACTTGGGTTTGAACTCCAGTCCTCTGCATAACGGGCCAGGTACCTCCCACCCTTTTGGGTCAAATGGGCACTTGGCCTGCTCAGAGCACTCCAGGGTCACCAACATGGTTTCTGCCCAGCAGGCAGGACACAGAGAAGGTGGTTAACGAGGTTAGTCCTTGTGCTTTCCTGCGGAGCCAGTTTAAAGGAATTGACTCGTGTTCCCATGGGAGGAGGCGAAGCCCAGTCCACACTGGGACACTGGCCACCTGCCCGAGCTCCTGTCGTCAGGCCCTTTCTCGTGTGGCCTGGCGCAGGTTGGCCGTGCCTTCCCTCTAGATGGGCTTTCTTCTGTCTTCCCATTGTAGAAAGAATGAGGCCTCGCCTGCCGTCGCGGGCCCTGCCTCCGAGGAGGGACCTGGCAGGCTGGGCTTTGGCTTCCAAAGAATAGCTTTGCGTTTTAGTATCTCTTCCCTCCCTGGACTCCTCCAGGGATGACTGCCTCTCCAAAATCTTTAAAAGAGGCAGCAGTCCCGACCACACAGCATGGGCCAAATTTTCCTGGGAGGTTTGCAGAGTTGAGGGCATGGCGGGGGGGGGGGGGGGGGGCTGACCTGAATCAGTGTATCAGTAGGATTATCTGCCCAAGAGAACAGGGAGCCGATTCAGCCCTTCACCGACCTACTTTCTCACCTGATCTTTGTTCTTTATTCTAACTGGTATTTTTGATCTATGATATTTTGTACTTTTAAAGTATACAGGATCTTACTTTGATAGATTTATAGATGGGAACGTGATAGCGGATGTAGCGACATTTGTCATGTTACGTAGTTATAATATGATGTGATGTGGTTGTCTGTATTCGTTGTACCGTGCATCAGGTCTCTGTGGTTTACACTTGCAGGTTTGCATCCTGAAGCACTGTCACTCTTGTCCCCCACTCTAGCCAGTCCTTGGGAACCACCAGTTGACTCTGGTTTTTACAGGTTTATTACCCTTTTTAGATTCCACACATTAGTGATCTTGTACGTACGTCCGTCTTTCTCTTGCTCCGTCTGACCTCTCCAGCATAGCATGATGTGCTCAGCATCCACTCATGTTGTTGCAAATGGGAGAATATCCTCCTTTCCTGTGGCTGAACAATATTCTATTGTGTGTGTATATTTTCCGTCTTTTTTTATCCATTCATTTGTTGATGGGTGTTTGGGTCGTTTCCATGTATCTTGGCTGTTGGGAATACTGTTTTGATAAACAGGAGGGTGCATATATCCACTGAGCTCCTGTTTTTTCATTTCCTTTGGGTATATAGCTGGAAGTGGAATGGCTGGATCCTATGACGGGTGTGTTTTTAGTTTTTTGAAGAACCTCCATACTGTTTTCCATGGTGGTCGGACCAATTTACATCCCCACTGACAGTGAATATGGTTTCCTTTTCACCACTTCCTCACCAACACCTGTTGTCTCTTCTCTTCTTGATGAAGGCCATTCTGACAGGTGTGAGTTGATACCTTGTTGTGATTTTGATTTGCATTTCCCTGATGAGTACTGAGGCCGAACATATTTTTGTATCTGTTAGCCATTCCGATCTCGTGCATGATATTTGCTCTACACTGTGGTTCTCCCAACTTCCATTTGGCTTCATTGACCTTCATGCTTGGATCGTGCATGGACCATGGGGCCCGGGAAGTAGATAAGAAGTCCTCACTGGCTTTTGGTATCAGATAATGTGCTTTGCAAATATTTTTTTCCATTTCGTGGCTGTGTTTCTCACATTCTTGGTATTGTCCTTGAATCACAAGTTTTAATTTTGATGAAGTTTGATTTATTTTTTTTAAAGATTTTATTTATTTATTCATGAGAGACAGAGAGAGAGAGATGCAGAGACACAGGTAGAGGGAGAAGCAGGCTCCATGCAGGAGCCTGATGTGGGACTTAATCCTAGGTCTCCAGGATCAGGCCCTGGGCTAAAGGCGGCACTAAACCACTGAGCCACCTGGGCTGCCCGAAGTTTGATTTATTTTTATTTCCTTTTCTTGATTTGTGCTTTGGTATAATCCAAGATCATGAAGATTTATGCCTGTGTTTTCTAAGAGTTTGACCACGTTAGCCCTTAGGTTCAGGTGCTTGAACCATTTTGAGTTCAAATTTGTATGTGGGTGTGAGGTAGGGATCCAGCTACAGTCTGCTGCATGTGGAGATCCAGTTGGTCCACCACCATTTGCTTCTGCTTTTGCTTTCAGGGGGATGCTGAGCTAGATGAGGGGGCCTAGGCCAGGACAATGGTAAAGCCACACACTGTGTATTGCATTTGGCAACCAGCCCATCATCCAGAGAAGATAAACCCTTTTTTTAAAGAAAACCGGTATATATTAAAAGAGAAGATTTTCAGGCGTTTGGAGCTAATTCTTGTCCCCAGGATCATACGAAGCAAGAATTCTAAAGCTGTTTCACTGGAGCCTTGCTGGTACATAGGAGTTGGGGGCGGGGGGTTGCTTCTTAAATTTATGAAAGAAAAATAATGCTTGTATTCCATAATTGATTAGCCCATGTTATCAGTCTAGAGCCTAAATGTCATTAAACATGCTGCTGTTGAGTATTTTCCCCCCGTTCTGAGACTGACTTACACAGAGAACTTTCTAGTCGTTTTTCATTTGAAGGAAAAAAACAGTCTGTTCACTTTTACTTGCTCCCTCCACCGCTCAAGGAACAGGAAGGTACAGTGCAGTTAAATTTAGCCGGATAGCGGTACGCAGTGTATGAATAAAACACAACTTTTTGCCAAATCGTTAGGAGAGCATAAAATCAAACCTGTACACGCCCGTCCCCACTGAGAAGGTGGGCGGCTCTGGGGACATGTTCTCCTGAGAGCAGTTGAGAATTGATCCCGGGAAGGGTTTGCCAATGTGAGTGGGACAACTTGTTGTTTAAACAAGATTGCCGTGGGAGGAGGAATCCTGGTAGGCCGAGTTCGTATGAAGAAATGAAGGCTCAGGACAGGAACGCTGACTTTTGGGTCCTAAATGCAGGTACCTGAAGTGCTGGTGGGGCCAGGGGGTACTGAGTGTTCCCAGTACCGATGATACAAAAAGCTCGGCTTCCGCAGGATGGGGGAGGTGGTGGATGGAGATGGCTCACCAGTGTTGAGAGAATCCAGGCCTGAATCAGCCCAGTAAATAGAGTGATTGTCACCATTCTGGAGCAGATGACTAGGATTATCCCATCTGAAGTCCTGAGAAGACTCAGAGTAATTCCCTAATAAGATGAACCATCTTGAGGCTCAGAGAGGTTAGTACTCCTCCCCAGGTCACACAGCAGGGCTGGGACTCGAAGCCTCCCTGTCTGGCTCCAAACCAGCGATTGGTCGTTGTGCCATAGTGAACCACCAAGCACAGTGCTTCAGGGCCACCTGGGAAAATCAGTGGTGTCAAGCTGGGAAAGGGGACACCAGCCCAAGCTGGGGTCTGTGTCAGCGACAAAGTGGGTGATGCCAGAGGAGTCCCCGTGGTGCTCTGAGGCTTATTTCTCCAAGTGTAGGACATTGGGGTGATGGGCTCTACTCGTCCCCAGACACCCAAGGAACCATGTCACACAGGTCCTGGCCCAGGCTTTGCTCATGGCCAGACTTGGTGCCCTGCCCCCTGCCTCTTAGGAGAGCCGAGGAAATGAATTCTTCCCTGTGCTTAAAATGGAGCATAAATGTTCTTTTGTCCCGAGAGGATTAAGCCTCGCTGTGGGGAAAAGCTCTAACACACAAGGATGAAATTGAGGAAGGGAGAAGTAAGCCTGTAAGGAAAGACGGAGCTGGGTGGGAGGCCAGAACGCAGCGCTTTCCCTGCGCTCTGCACCAGGAGGTGCGCTTACCCGGGCTTCCTAGCAGCCCAAGTAAGGAGGGAAATGAGATCACTTCTCACCCTGTGCCCCAGGTGGGAGGTGGGAGCGGGGAGCCCAGCGCCCTCAGGCTGCTGCTTCTGTCCTTGTGGCCAAAGAATCCGCATCAGCACTAGATGCACAGTGTGCGTTCTCGTGTTTCCTCCCCACCGTGGCCCAGCCTGCCCCTCTCCACTCCACTCAGGGGCTCTGTGATTCGTGACCACTTCCTGTGTGTCATCTTCTAGTTTTTAGAAAACACGAGTGAAAATTTTCAGCAGGCCTCACCAGGCTGCAGTTGCTGAGGTCACACGTGTGGGCCGGGGGCCGGGGGGTGCGGGTGGGGGGAGCTGTTCCTACAGCTGACCTCTCGCTTCCTCTCCAGGCCGTCTGCGTCCTCCCCGGGCCAGCCCCGCGGCGGGCACTGCCAAGTCCAAGGGGAAGTGGCTGGAGAGGTGGGCAGGGTCGCCGGCCGCGTACGGTGCTCAAAGCTGACCTCTCCGCCTCACCAGCTTCCCCACTGGGGATTTCTCTATTAGATGCTTTTTATTTGATGGAATAAATATGACTTTGTGATGGGTTCTAGTGTTTCCCTGTGAACTGGGCTTTGAGCCTGGAACACTTTAGAAGTCATTAGGTTTCCAGAAAAAAAAAAAAAGTTAACAGAGGAGACGAGCAGGGAGGGGACAGCTCAGCAGCTGTCGTGCCTGGGAAAATCAGCTTCGCGGCCACTCCGGGGCCCTGAGGACGGCACACTTGGCTGCTGGCCCGCCGGATAGCCGGCCTGTTAGGGGGTCTTTAGAATCACTTTCCTTGTTGGCTTTAGGGTCACATGAAAAAACTCGAGTTAGCCGAAAGCCTTGGGCTTCCTCCATGTCCCATCCCGGCCTTGGTGGCTGTTGTAGCTAAGAAACAGGGCACTATTTTGTTTTTATGGGCCCGGGCAGTGTGGTCAGAGGAACAAGTCCGCCAGGGGCCTTTCAGGAGGACAGCGTGTCATCGAAGGAGTCCCATCTGATTCCGGGGGGATCCAGTGACCGAAGTCGTGAGCCCCGGTGCCCGAGCCGCGGGCCTGCAGGGACAGCATCCTCTCAGGGCTTCTGGGTCCACGGGTCCCCTGAACACCTGCCCTGCTGCTGGCTGCTGCCTCCTGTCCTTTGGAAGGAAAGGCCCTTCCAGGCACCGGGAAGAGTGCGGGGTGTCCTCAGCCCGGTCAGGGACCCACCGGTCCAAGGGCTTCCCTGGCCCCGTGCGTCCCAGACAGTTGTCCCCCCAGACTGTGCCACAGCCCCTGCAGCGTGCGAGGCCCCTGTGCGTGCTCCCGCGGGGGGAGGTTGGGGTCGGAGAGTCCCTGCCGCTGGTGGGTGACTGCGGCCCCCCGGGCTTCCTGCAGCGTCCCGTCAGCCCTGCGTGAGCCGGTGACACACGCCGACGGCACGCAGGCCGGCACGTGGGCGTGCAGAGCTTGCCTCTGCCAGACTCTTCTGGCAACCGTCCCTTCTTTTCTCATCTTTATTTCATTTTTCTCAAACATCCCCTTCTGTTGTTGCCATGGGCACATTTTTAGAACTTGAGAAGTACTTGGATGAAACCCCCAGTGGCTTCTGCCGGTGGTCCCCACGCCGCGGGCAGGTGGGGCCTTCGCGGGGAGTCAAAGGAGGGAGGGAGGGAGGGTGCAGCCCTCCTCGGCCTCGGGCCGCAGGGAGACCAGCGGGGTCGGGGCTGGCACTGGACGCATGGAGAAGGCCCAGGAGCCAGGCCCGCGGCCCCGCGCCCCACATCTGGGTGCTCCAGGCACACGGGGTGCACAGCTCCCACGTCCTTCCATGAGAAAGGGCTCTGTTGTGCAGAACAGGCTCTGCGTGGCTGGCTTGCAGCCTTTGGGGTGACTGCTCGGGGTTTGCACCCCCATGACCAGCAGCAGTTGCTCTCCCATCTGGGACGTGGCTCTCGCGGTGGCAAAGCGCATGTCCTAGAGAGGCAGCGACATCGCCCGTGCCACGTGGGTTGTTGACCGTTCTGTGCTGGTCACACAACGTGTGAGGTTGGTTTTGCACGGTGCTGACGTGATGTCCGGTACCGTGAATGAGCTAAAGCGGCCGGGACCGTCGGGACCCGAAGGAGGTGAGCAAGGCGGCTTTCTCAGGGGCCGCCCTCTGAAGCTATTCCGGGCTCAGCTGGGTTGCCCAGAGCTTCTGCCAAAGGATGTGGAACCCGCTCCCCACCCCCAGGCTAATTGAAAGCCCAAGGAAACAGACATATGGTAACTGGTAAACACCCTACACACTCAGAGTATTTTCTAGGAAAAATACTTGGTGTGGGGAGCTCTGGGCGGCAAATTCTCGCTCTTACCTCCGCGCTCTGTCGACGAGGCCTGATGGCCTGACCATCTCCCCGGTTACTACTTAGAAGGCACAGAACTGTGTCCCGTCCCCCGTCCCCGTCCCCCTCACCCCCCCAAATCTGTCCAGGCTGGTGGAGACTGGCTGTGAGAGACGCAGCGTACCGAACAGACACGTCGGCCAGGCCTGGCTCTTGGTCTTGTCCTGTAGCCCCGAGCTGGTCAGAGCTCACCCCTCTGGGCTCATCCAAGGCCTTGGGGGAAGCACTTCTCTTCCTGAGCCCGCATGTCTCTGACACCAGAGGCCACGGACTCCAGGCGCAGAGCAGCGGGGACACGTGCTGGAGGCCACCAGTGGGTTGCTTCCAGTCAGGGTGATCTTGGGAAGCACGTGTCGGTGAAGTCCAGGGGTTGATGCATTTAGGGGGAGAGGTCAAGAGCCAAGCCGGCATTTCCTGGACCAGGTTTCCTATCAGCCAGGCCCATGGTGTATGTTGGGTCTTAGGGCACTTTGGAGAGTGACCTTGTGTCCCTGAGAGTGGCTTGGGGAATGGGGACCGTGCACCCGCAGGTTGCTCACCATTCTCTGACTTGTCTGGACACATCCTTTCGCTCTCCAGCCCTTTCGGGTCTGAGGGCTCTACAGGTAATCAGCAGGAAGGAGGGACTCGGGTGGGCCCCGGGCTAGGTCCCAGCTTGGAGGGTACCAAGGAGAAAGGGGTTTTTTTCCTTTTGGTGCCACAAGATCGGGTTGAGTGAAACCACCAGCCTGAGGTTCATCTCGTGGGCCACAAAATCCACAGTGACCCTAAAGGGAAGAGTCCATTCCTGCTGTGAGAAACCCCAGGTGAGGATGCTGGATTTTTGTGACCATATATAATTGACAAGCGGCCACTGTTGCCGTGGAGAGGGGAACTTGATGGCCTTGCCTTATCCCCTAAGCTGGGATCGCCCGTCTGTCATCAGACTAGATGGGGCCCAGGCCAGGGATTTGTGGCTCCGTCCAGTGCTCAGGGCATGCTGGGAAAGTTGGGAGGTGAAATGTGACCTCACCCAGATGGGAAGGAAGCCAGTGGCTCCTTGAACCAGGGGCTCAGCTGTTCCCAAGCCCAGCGGCTGCCCAGACCACCTCCCCCCTCCCTCCGCACTCCAGGACCACCCACACGAGGCTGGCCTTTGGGGAAATCCAGAACATGAATCACATCCTACCACAAACAGAAGCAGCTCCTGGCATCCTTGGCTGCTTTGCTGTGGAAATGTGTCCCACAGCGGCCTGCTCAGTTCTCCGTCTCCGTCTTGTCCCTGTGGCCCTGAGCTGGGAGGACCTCGGTCCCCGGAGCCCATCCCTTCCCCGAGGCCGGTCAGCCAGGAGGCGCTACGTGGGTAGTGGTCAGCGTCCCCCCCAGTGGGAAGCAGAGGGATCACCAGACAGGGGCTCCCTGGGGGTGGGGGGCGGCAGGGCACAGGTGCTCGCGGCCCGGCAGCCGTATGAGGGCTTCCGAACGGCCCACGGCGCCAGCGTGTGAGCGTCCCAGGGAGTGATTTCCAGCAAGCGATAGTTGGTTTGGTTCTGGGTTTTGTGTTTAAGCCCTGGTAGAAAAGAAAAGTCTGTCACTTTTCTGTTCAAGGTCCCTGGTGTGGCGTGGACACTGAACAGTTCAGGCTGCTGGGACAGTTGCTCTGGGTTGCTCTAAGGAACCAGTTAAAGCAACAACAAATGCTGGTCTTTCTGGAGGTACAGAAGTTCTTGTTTTTTTTTTTGTTTTTTTTTTTTTTTGAACTGGATGCTGTGGTTCCCACCAGTGTAGACCCCTGCTGCTTCTATTCCAGAAGTCTCCACACACGTGTGCGCGCGCGTCTGCACACACACCTTGGGCGGGCAGCGGTCACCCGGCAAGCCTTGGGGGTGGGGGACACGGCCCAGGCTCCCGGGAGCCTCTGCGCCTCCTGCTTGGCCGCTTTCTGTCCAGCTGTTACCTGAGCCACAAAGGAGGTGGCCTGAAGCCACCTCCCTGTGAGGCCACGACCCTTTAAGATCCATGTTTTATTTAAGAAGCTAATCTACTTACCCTGAGGCCATCTCTCAGCTGAACCTCTGGCTGACTTCAGAGGACGCTAAAATCAGGGCCGAGGAGTGGCTTCGGCCGGGCCCCTCCATGGGGTGGCCCTCAGCAGCCCGGCCCGTGGGTGCTCGGGGGTGGGGGGGGGCGGCTGGCCAGGCCCGGTCTTCCCACACTCGTGGTGTTTCCCGGTAGTTTCTTGAGCGAGAACTCAGGCGTGTGCCTGTCGCCTGGTAACGTGTGCGATGCGGTGGTCACTAGTGTGGTCCCAGCCGCGGAGGAACACGGCCTCGTGGACCCGCGTGCATCCGGGTGGCCCGTGCCTCTGCTGGGCTTCCGTCCTGCCTGGAGCGGCTGGGGCCTGACGGCGCAGCCCCGGCCACAGTCTTATCCTGGAAAGTACTTCCCTCCTCCTTATCCCCGAGGGCCATTTTCAAGCCAGGTGGTTCTGTTTGTTCACCTGGCCTGGGGGAGCCCTTGGTGGTAGGGGGTGGTGGTGAATTGAATACCCTTCTGCGGGGAAGGTCCTCGATGGCCCTCGATGGCCCGGCTGCAGAGCTCAGGTCAGCTGGGCCCTGTCCCCTCCCTGGGTCTCGGTGCCCATGGAGTGAAAGGTCGAACAGCTCCCTTCTTGACACAAGGCTCCCAGGGCCCCAACCGGAGCTTAGCATCAGGGAGAGGTTCTGGGGTGTTCCGGGGTAGAAGTCCAAGAGCTGGGGGCTCATCCAGAAAGTGAGAAGACGGGAATGCTGTTTCAAAAGGCCATTGTTAAGGTCTCACCTGCAGTGGCCGGGCCTCGGGGCGGTGCCCCCATGGGTTCACGGTGGGGCGGAGCAGCCTGGCCCTTCCCCAGGAGAAAGGCACCCTGACCCTCACCCAGGGCTGCCTGTGATCACGAGTCCCATGAATGAGCTCGGCCCTGGGGGAACTCTTCTGGGTTTTAAAAAATGGATTTGATCTATCCTAGCAAGACCTGGGGACAAGCTTCCAGGGGTTTCTGCAGCATCAGCATGGGTCACGTCCATGCTGGTGTCATTGTCAGGTCGCAGGCACACCATGGGCTCCGGCACACATGCACGTGTATGTGCACACACGTATGCTGACACACATGCACACCCACCCTTGCCTTCCTGAGCACACCAGTCTGCTATGCCGACGTCCGGGGCCGCCTGGCCCGCAGACAGCTCTGCGCTCGGCTGTGGCAGGACAGCCTGCAGGGCCCCTCACTGTACCCCCTCATCTGGGCTGGCAGGGCCTGTGCTCCGTGGTCCTGCCTCCCAGGTGCCACGCACAGGCTCTAGTGTGAGTATGGAAGGCCGGATGCCCACCCGGGGGGCCTTGCCTTGGAAGTGATGCTGCATCATTATTTCTGCCACTTGACGTTGTTCAGAGCAAAGTCCCAGGCCAGCCTGTTTCCAGGGGTGGGGAAGTACGCTCTGGCTCTTGGGGGCAACAAGGCCATGTCGGGAGGGGGCTGTATTCACAGAAGGCAGGTGTCCTGGGCAGTCATCGAGCAGCGCCAGGTGCAGCTTGAGGCTCTCCAGTGTGAAGGAGGCTGATGCAAACGAGGGAGCCCCCCCAGGGAGCCCAGCAGAGCACAGGGCAATCCAGGAGCCACGGAGGAGGTCATGGGACCCCTGGTCACAGGCCTGGAGGGGGGAGTGGCATCGGAGGTCCAGCTGCACACCGAGCTCTACGCCCTCGTGACTGTCACCTTCCTTCCCCAGTTTTTAGAGGGGATTGGGCTCACTCAAGTGTGGCAGGCAGATGTCACCCAGCCTTGCGGGGTGGCTCGCTGGGGCACCATGGTGACCACGGACCCTGAGGCTCAAAGTCCCGAGATCCTTCCGTTAGTGCCGTCTGCTGTGAGTGCAGGAAGAGGAGCGTGTGAGTGCTTGTGCGTGCGCACGCGTGCCTGGGGCAGGTCTGCATTCTCCTCTTCAGTCCTGACTCTGCTGATGTTTGCTTGAGGGCGGAGCTGAATCTCGAGATGCTCGGATTTAGTTTCTGTGCCGCCAGAGGTGCCTTCCACCTTCCACCGTTGGCCCCGGTTAAAACTCAGTCTGTGTTCCTGGTGGTGAAGCAGCCCGAGGGGAGAGCTGGTTCCCTGAGCCTCGGGAGCTCGGCGGGGAGCCAGGCCCGCCTGCCCGAGCCTCTGGAAGGTACGCGGGTGGGAAGGAGCGAGGCTAGCCCCGGCTCCGGGGCCACTTCAGGAGGCGCCTCTGGCCTCGGTTTCCTGGAACCGACCTGACCGAGGCCTCAGTGGGATGCGCGCTGCGTGTGCTCCACCCGAAGCCGGAAACTGCAAGAGAGACGAGCCGAGAAAAAACCGATCGGGTTCTCCGTTCCCCGTATGTGGGGGGGGGGGGGGGAGACCATACCTGCACATCGCCAGGTTCTCAGGATCCTCCCCCGGTGGAGAGGCAGGCGGTGATGTGGACACAGAGATGAGGTTTCTAACGGTAGCTGCGTGTTTTTTAAGCCTTAAAGCAGTGCCACGCTTAGCAACACGTTTTATCACAGTCGCTGCCTCGAAACCGTTCATTCTCGTCGGCTCCTGTGTTCTTTCTCGTGAAAGACAAGAGTAGCTGCCGTGGGCGTGGGTGGTGCCTCTGGAGACGGGAGGCCACGTGCCTTTGCTGACTTTCCAGACCCACTTTCTGAACAAGCTCCAGCCAACTGCACGACAGTTGTGGTCGAGACCCTGTGGCTGGCAGTTTAGAATAGTTTTTACTACGTGGATAAACGTGTTTACAGGCAAGGGGGGACCTGTCACCTGGACACAAGGCCCCACAGCAGCCTTCCTGAAGGGGTTCTGGAAGCCCCGTGCCCTGGGGTAGATGCCCATCCCTCCCAGCACGGCCATGTCTGCCAGTTGAATGCTGCGTCTCGGATACAGGTTCATTGATCACCCAAGGTCAGCATCTGGTCCCCAGTTTGGCCCCAGTCAGGAGTTGCAGCTCTAGATTGTGGAAATGCAAGCCTGTGAAATATGCCCCTTATCAGACCCTAGATCTGATCCTGTGTCTGGCCTTCTAGAAATCGGGACTGCTGAGCCCAGCCGATGAGGGTTGGTTTGTGCAAGGTTGCAGGAAGTGACTTTTCAATTGGGGAGCCACCTGCATTTAAGGGGAAGCTGTTCCTGGGGTGGTGGGCGACGCGCTCAGACCCTTGCGAAGTGGCCGCGGCTGGAGAGGCTGTCAGGGCAGACCTGGGGTCCTTTCCCACCCACTTGGGACCTCCGGGAGTGCATCTCCTCTCCCCACCTCAATCCACCTGCCCACAAACATGGGAGCCACGGGTGCTGCCTTCTACCTTCCAGACCACCTTACAAGTTCTGGGAGCTGGTGACACATTTGATTGGCCCCGAGGCCTCTGGCTAAGCATGCAGGACAGTGCGTTTTGTTGCAGATCTTTCTGAGGCCTGCATGGATCTCTCAGTTCTTTCCAGGTACTTATCCTGGTGGCAGCTGCCAGTACAGCTGGTGCTGGCCCAGAGGATCCCAGCAACTGCTTTCGGGCCCCAGAGCTCCCAGCTGGTTTCCACCCGCAAGGGCTCTTCGGCCCCTGAGCAGCAGTGAAGATCTTGGTGCGAATCCGTGCTGCTTGGCAGGCCCTTTCCCCGCTCGGTCCCCACATGCTTGGCTGGTCCCTGCCAGGCGAGCCAGGGGGTCACCCTGACCAGGTGGACTGTCATCCCAGATCCTGGCCAGCCCAGCTCGGGTGTGTTCAGGCTGCTGCACCATAGCAGTGTTTCAGCAAAATCTGCTCAGGTGTCAGAAGAGGCCTCTCTGTCTGCTTCTCAAACACGTTTATTGCAGCCACTTTGCTTTGGGGTAAGACTGCTTAGTTTCTGAAATCTTGAAAGAGCAAAATCAGAAAAGCCTCCGGCAGTTCGGTCCTTGAGTTGGCAAGCGGCAGAAACCAGCTCAGATCTTCAGAAACAAGGCAGAGTTGGTTCTAGAGGAAGCACGTGCGCTGAACCTGACGCCGTGTGTCCGGGAAGGCCCGGAAACGGGTCTGAACACCACAGAGCTGCTTCGTGCGGCAAGATCAGCCCGTCTCCCCCTCAGTCCCTCTGCTCGGGGAAGCCTGTCCCGTTAGGACAGGCACAGGTCGCCTGTGTGGCCCCGGGAAGAGGCGGCTCCTGAGCAGTCTGATGCGATTCGGACAAGGTGGCATCGAGGTGGATGACCGGAGAGCCGCCGGTGTCCTCCTCCCTCCCTCTTCCCCCTCCGAATCCCGAGGGCCTGTATGGGCTTGTCTTTCCCTGGACCGTCGGCCACTCCCAGCACGACTCCAGCAGCGTGGCCGGGTGTCGTCTTTGCTTTTTCCACCGAATGTCTAATTTCTCAGTGTCCTCGGGTGCAGCTCCGGCTGTAGGGAGGCCGGGCCCGGGGTCGGCCGGGGCACCGTGTCCCTGCTTGTGCAGAGGTGAGCCTGGGACCAGCAAGCGATGCTACCACAGGGGCGCCAGCTCCGCCCTGCAGAGTTCATGCTGGACACGTTGAAGGGAATGTGCTGATAGACTTGTGTGTGCGTGTGACGTGTTCACCTGCAGCTGGAATCGTTCTCGAATGGAAGGCAAGGTTGCAGAGAGGGAGCGGTCGTTTTGCCTAGGGGGCCGCCAGGACCCTCGGCGCCTCGTCAGCAGGTGTTTTCCTTGGGCTCTGTTGGGTCCCTGGGTCTTTGGTGTGCTCTGTGGTCTCCCCGGCGGTAAAGTGGAGCTAAGAGGAACATAGCCGGCTTCCGAACGTCAGGCCTGGGGTTTCGGCAGCGTCTAGCGACTGCTACCCTAGCTTTGGTTGCAGACCTCAGGTTTTAGTCCATTGTCGTTAAGCATTCACTGTGCCTTGGCTTTCTCCGCCTAGATTCCCCTGGCTGGAGAGGTCATGGGGGACTCCCTCCTGGGCCAGCCCTGCCTGGGTACCCCATTTCCCACGGCCCCTTGGAAGGTCATTTACGGTAACATGTCGCTTGTATCCTCATATACTAGAAATCCCTCAGACTGTCAGAAGCGCTGAGAGATGCTCAGTGGATGTGAAGCAAGATGGAGAGTCTGTTTACAGCCTCACCTCGTGTTTCCTGGGGTTTTCTGGGAACCTCCACCCCAGCTTCTGCAAGGCTGCAGAGACAGCAGGTGCTGGGCAGGGTGTGGCTTGAAATTAGCTGCATTCTCTGGTGTGTGGGTAGACGAGACCCCTCTGGGACTGAGGGAGCATGTGTGGCACGGTCCCTTTGTCAATAGAGGCGACCCCTGACAACGTCCTGGCCGGGCTTGCTGTCGTCCTCAGTACTGGGGTTTTGTGCGGCTCCTTGGGCCTCATGCAGGATGCACGTGAATCTCACCCACTCCACCACCCACGCAGCTGTCCCCACAGCATCTGTCCCCAGTAAACCCCTTTCCCATACAGGGCTTGCGGCCCCTGTCTGAGCCCAGGGCCTCAGCTGGGAGCCCCTGGGTCTCAGCTGCCTTCTGCATGCCCGACCTGAACGAGGGCAAAGGGTGGGTTCCGCCAAAGAGGAGGCCACCCAAGCCAGGGAGGGGGTGATCGCTAGGCAACCTGGAGCTTGTTGCCCAGGTAACGGGATCCATGCACTGATGCTGTGGATGGACATCTTGTGACGAGGGCCCTCAGCCTCTCCAGATGTCTTGGATGGCTCTAGATGCCTGCCTTGTGCCTGCCCATCGTTTTCCTCTGTGGCTGCTTTTTAAATTAACAACTTGGATTTCTTACCATGATCGTGAACCCTGTGAACGGTGTCTGATTAACACTCTTGCCAGCACCTTCGGAGTCCAGTCAGGGTGCTCTGCACCCTGTAGGAGGGACACCCTGGGGCAGGCGGGTAAATCTGCCCACATAGTCCAAGACCGCGGGTCCCATGGGAGTCCGACCTGGGCTTGGTAGCAGCTGCAGGGCGGGGCCGGAAGAATCCGGTGGAAGAAATGAGGCTTTCGGGATTTGGTCAAAGTCTCACCTTTTTCTTGGCGAAAAGGAGGGACAGAGGTAGGAGCTTTAGCGTTGGCACGTCAAGTTGGCACTGGCTGTGCCCGTCCGCTCCAGCCGCTTACTCCCCGGGGCACTCCCCACGCTGTGCCTCGGTGCCCCCGTCTGTTAAGGGGGAAGGGGTGGAAATGAGAGGCTATAGGCCACCGTGTAAATTACCAGCCCTCACCTCCCTCTGCAGAGTCGGGGGTAAAGGTGGTGCCCAGGGGTCCTGATGCAAGATGGCACCGTTGGTCTTTGGGGAAACCTCTTTCATTTGCCCACAACCGCCCTGACCTCTTATGGGGCCCACCTGCCAGTCAAGCCAAGGAGAGCGTGGCAGAGGGCTCACCAGCCCCCCTGCAAACAGCCTTGCCGGGCGGGACGAAGGCTGACGAGAACGTTGGGGCCTCGGCTTCGCTTGGATGCCCTGCTTTGGGGATCCAGGTTCTGGGTTGGGCAGTGGTTTTACCGCCGCCCACAGGCCGGGAGGGACCGTGACCCCTTGTGAGTCCCAGCCCGGCCTGGAGAGAGGCGCCCGGAGGAAACCTGCTCCCTGGCCCGTTCTGAGGCCGCGACAAAAGGCTTCTCTCTGCTTCTTGTTCAAAGAGAGGATTGTCCCGAGCTGCTGCAGCTGTGGCGCGGGTGCTGTCCGGGGGCAAGGCCACTGCAGTGGCCGTGTGGGCACCACGGGGACAACCTCCCCGCCTCCACGGCCACAGCTCCAGGTGGGGATTTTGCTTTCAGCTTCCGACACCAGCGTGTCGCTGAGCGATGAGCCAGGGGGCCAGATAGTGGCTTCAGTGTCTGGGGCCCCAGCCTGGGCTCCTCTCTGGCCATTTCAGGGCTGCCGGGGGACGACCACACAGCTGAGTGCGGCCCCGGCAGGTGGGTCCTGCTCTTGTCTGCTGGAGCCCGTACCCGATGCCTTGCGATCACGCGGAGGCCACCTGGGCCGGAACATCACAGGCTCCTGGCAGGGGCTCCCGGAGCCCAGTCACGCCAGGGGGGCCAGGGGGGCCTCCAGACGCAAAGACAAGTAGATTCTGTGCAGGAGGAAGGAAACAAAACCGAGCCTGGCCTTGGTGTGGCGGCCGCTATCTGAATCCCTTCCCACCTCCGAAAGCACACGATGCCCAGAAAGCTCTCATTTTTACTCATAGCCAGGGACTCCACACATGTGATTTGTCCGGAAAATGGAAACTGTCCCACCCTGGCCACCTGGGTGCCACGGTCCCCCTGCAGGGGCTACGAAGTCCCAGACTTGCCAGCATATGGATTGGAAGGGAAGGGCTCTGTTGGAGAAAGTGCAGGCAGCCTGGCCCGCGTACCTCACGTGGCCAAGTGGCCTGGGGCACACGCTGCTGCTTCCCCGCTGGGGCTGGAGATGGTCCTGCCGCCCCGTTGAGCGTCCTGCAAGCAGCTGCGCTGGCCTCGCGGAGCAGCTGGGGGATCTGCACTCGGGCACGAGTAGGGAGGACTGGCCTGGCCCTGGGCTCCCTCCACCCTCCTCCCAGGCTGTGGGGACAAGTGTCCTTTGTCTCTGCCGGCAGCCCCAGGACACATGACCGCGCCGACTGGCCCTGGTACCCGAGGGGTGCTGCTCGCTCTGCGGCCCTCTGAGAAATTCCGTTGCTCTCCCAAGTCCCCGGCCAGCGGCTCGCCGTCGCGCTCACCTCCCCACCACCTGGCCCGGGTCTTCACCTGGGCACGGGCTGAGCCCAGGAGGCCCGTTGCCAGTGGGGTCTTCTCCAGGAAGCTCCCACGGGGTGCGGGAACCATGACATGTTCCTCTGGTTTCATTTTGCAGCCCCTCATGTTTGTTGGGAAGGGGCTGGGGGCAGGGGCAGGGGCGCGGCTTGTAGGCCCAGCTGGCGCCGGCGGCAGGTGCATGGTGAACAGATTCCTGGCCTCGGTTCCACGTGGCGATGGAGTTAGCGCCACTGTGGTTCCTGTTGGCCGCACTTGAGATTGCTCACCGAGACCCGGGCCCCCCTCAGACCTCCACCCGATAGACCCGGCAGACACGTGCCCTCTGGGTCTCCTTGGCTTGGCCCAGAATGGGCCTCGGCGACTCAAAGGAGCCTGTGGTGTTTGAGCCCAGGGGAGCCCGGGTGGCTCTGTGGGTTCATGGTCCCCTCGGGGAGTAGGGAGGGAGCTCTGGGGTCCTGCAGATCCGATGCATATGTGGGGGGAGAGCCCCTCGCTGCACTATCCCCCGCCCCATGTGGGACAGCCGCTGTGCCCACCTACAGATCCTCCTCACTCCTCACAGGTATCCGCCCCCAGATCATGAACGGCCCCCTGCACCCCCGCCCCCTGGTGGCGCTGCTCGATGGCAGAGACTGCACCGTGGAGATGCCGATCCTGAAGGACCTGGCCACTGTGGCCTTCTGTGACGCACAGTCCACTCAGGAGATCCACGAGAAGGTGGGCCCCCCACCCCCAGGCCCGGGTTGCCCAGGTCAGGTGGCGGCCGCTGCCGTTCAGCGAGGGGTCCCTCCCGCTTTCACCCTCGGGTCTCCCTGGGCTGGGCCCTCTCACCGCCCCCCCCCCCAACCCCCAGACGCCACCTCCCTGTCTGCCCTCCCCCTCCGTGGTCACCTGGGGTCACGGTCATGCCCACACCGCGTCCTCCGCGGCAGGTGCGGGGGTGATGGGGGGTCTCCAGCCTGGCTCTGCTCGCCCCGTCGCAGGTTCTAAACGAAGCCGTGGGTGCCATGATGTACCACACCATCACCCTCACCAGGGAGGACCTGGAGAAGTTCAAGGCCTTGAGGGTGATCGTGCGGATAGGCAGCGGCTACGACAACGTCGACATCAAGGCCGCCGGCGAGCTCGGTGAGTGCGGGGGGCTGGAGGGGGCGGCCGTTCGGGGGGAGCCTCGCGGGCTCACGTCCAGGCACACAGGCGGGAGTGCCTGCTGGAGCCTGGCGAGTGGGGCCCGTCCCTGCAGAGGGGACCCTGTGAGCGGCCGAGTGGCCACCGGACGGTGTCGGCCCAGGAAGCGGGGGCTCCGGGCGGTCCTGGCGTGGAGCCGTCCTCCCCGGGGCTCTGCCACCCAGAAACCTGCGCAGGGCAGCACTGACGTGGGTGGACCAAAGCCCGGCCCCTCCTGCACAGCCCTCGTCCGGGCGGGAAGGATTTCCCCGGAAAGCAGGGCAGCAGGCGGCTTCCCTGAGGTCGGGTCCCTGTCCTGGCCCCGGCACGGACGCCGTCGTGAGGAGCGTGTGCAGAGCTTCCACGGCAGCGTCCCGGGCTGGCCTGCTCGCTTTGCGGGGGCCCCGGGGCCTCCTAAACAAGCTTCTCTGCTCGCCGGCCTTGGCCTGTGTTTGCAGCGTGCCAGGTCCGGGTGCGAGGG
Organism: Canis lupus baileyi; assembly: GCF_048164855.1. NCBI lineage: Eukaryota > Metazoa > Chordata > Mammalia > Carnivora > Canidae > Canis > Canis lupus. The sequence goes on from NC_132866.1 coordinate 6,954,724, forward strand.
CCCGTGCCCCGCCTGCTGAGGACTGGGTGCCCCGAAGCCACCAGGCTGCTGGCGAGTGTCGAGGAACGCAGGCCTCTCTGGACCCCCACCCCTGCGCTGTGCTGAGGCCCTGGTGGGCCATCCCCACCCCCAAGTCAGCCTCTCGCCCCCTCGGAGGACCCTGTGCTGAGCCTCGCACCGTGAGCTGCCGTCTACGCGAGCAGCGCCGGCATCGGGCAGTTGGGGCGTTAGCTCTCAGGCACCCACCTGCTGCCTTTTCAGCCAGGGGGACCCCGGTGGGCTCCAGCGTCCTCCTCCAGGTTCCTAGCCTGGAGTTTTACAGGAAGGTCCAGGTTTCTCCGAGTGGGTTAGTTCCCCCACTTGAACTTGGGGCAGCACCCAGGAACTGAGCCGCAGGGTAGGGGGTGCCCCACAGGTGGGCCCCAAAGGAAGAGGCAGGCGGTGGTCATTCCCCAACAGTCAGCTTCTCCCCACCCCACCCACCCCCCCATCCTAGAAGTGGCAGGTGGCCTGGAGGGTTGACCCTGATTTTTCTGGGTCCCCGTCATCTCACACCTCCCTTGGGTGGAGGGTCATTTGGCTGTGGCTGAGGAGGAAAAGGGGGGGTGGCATCAGATTCCAGACCCGACCAGGGCCTGGGGGAAGTGATGGCTTCCTGTGTCCGCCCCGAGCGGGGCCGCGGTGTCCCTTGGAGCCTGCCTTGGTCGCAGCAGAGAAACTCGGCTGGTTGGGAGTCTTGGGAACCGCATCTAGCATTACCTCAGACTTTCCATCTCTCTCCGGCACCAGCAAGAATATTTTTGTTTGAAAACAAGTGTTCTTTATGTGCTTAGTAGAGCTGAGACCCCAAGTTCAAATACTGACGGGGAATGTAGTTTAACACACACAGGGGGTGGGGGAGGCAGGAGGGGGTGTCCTCCGAGATGCTCCCCGTCCCACTGGGTGTCCGCCCCACGCAGCCCCGCAGCCTGGCTTCAGGGGGAGGGGGCTCGTGACCGGCCACTGCTTTCAGGGAGATGGGAAGTTCTCCCGAGCGAGACCTGGCCATCCCTCCACCTGCAGGTGCTCCCCACACAGCCAGCCTGGGCCGGGGGACCTCATGTCCCTGAAACCACCGGTGCCCCGCTCGCCCCGCCGCACGTCTGCCCTCGGCCGGGGGCCTGGGTCCAGGAGGGGTTGGGGGTGGCGTTCCCAGGCACCTGCAGTTTTGAACGAGGAAACGGATGTCGCCCGTGGCGTTCTCATTGATCCTGGTGCAACCCAAGCGGAAGCCGCCTGGGACACTGGCCTCTCCTCTCCCCAAATGGCTCTCCACACGCAGATCCCTCTGTCCCCAGGCCTTGGGCGAGTCGAACAGACCAGACAGCGGCTGTGGGTCCTGCTGGGGTCGGGGCCCGCGGCGTGGCGTTGGTGGGAGCCACCAGGGACCCGGGGCTCCACACAGGCAGGCCCGAGTCGATGTTCTGAGCCGAGGTCAGGAACACTGTGTCACCTGCCCAGAGCTGTCAGAGGGACCCGGCCTGTCTACAGCGTGTCCCCGGGAACAGTGGGGGTTGCTGGTGGCCTCTCCCATGTCCCTGTCTAGCAAGCTCCTACCTGGTTTCCAGTTCAGGAGGGGTGACCCCAGAGGGAGACCATTGGCAGGTCCAGCAGCTCAGCGACCGCGCTCAGGCCTTGGGGTGAGGCGGCTGCTGGAAGCCTGTGGCGGGTCCCCTGCTGCAGACCCACGCCCACTGATGGCAAGAACGAGCCCCTCGAGCGTAGTCGGGGCTTTGGGGTCTCTGCAGGGCGGTGCCCTTGCCCTCGGGGCAGGACGGTCCCCGGTGGTTGTGGTGCCAGCAGCACCCCCTCCAGGGTCCGGTCTCCGCACCCCCAGGCTCTGGAGCCAAGGAGCCTCCATTTCAGGTCCAGGGGTGCAGGCTGAGCAGCGTCCCCTGCGCCCCCTGTGGGTGGGTGACGCGGCGCTTTGCGTCACCTGGGCCACGGGTGGGCCTCTCTCCCCCAGCGCGACCCCTCGTGTCTCGTCTCCCAGGGCCCAGCGGGGCCCGGGGGCTGGGCAGGGAGAGGCGGCGGGTCCGCTCCGACGGGCCTTCCTTCCTGCTGGGCTTTGGCCAGAACATGTGGGGTTCCTCGGAGGAATGAAAACCCTCCCAGACGCCACGAGCTGCCCTCGAGCCCTGGCTTCCAGTGCGGCCAGATTCTGGCTTTTTTTCGAGCGGAGCCTGCTCCGCGGTGGCCGTTCTGCACCGTGACTGACCTGCAGCTCGTGGGAGGCTGTGGCCGGTGGATCTGTGGGTGGGTGTGCTCATGGGCGCCTCCACCCTCCTAGCTGTGTGTCCTCCTGAGGGGGTCCCTGGGGCCCCTGGACCTCAGGGCAGCCCTTGTGGGTGCTGACGCAGCTACTAGAAAGGGGGCGGGCCTGTGGTCCTGCGTCCCCTCCCACAGAGCCCCAATGGGGACGAGCGCGTGTCCTTGCTGCCGGGCTTGAGGAAGCTACGGGAAGGTAGGGCTGCCTTCTTGGTGGCCCTGCCCCCGTGTTCCTTGGGTCCCAAGCCTGGGATTAAAAGGTGGCTGAGCTGCTCAGACAGGCTGCCTGGATTCCTGTGTCCCTCAGAGCTGCTCACCCCGCTTCCCAGCCTCCTCCGCAGGCCTCATCCCCACCGAGGCCAGGGCTCTCCCCACCTCCCAGCCTGGCCCTCTCTGCTCCCTGCCCCTCCCGTGTCTGGGAAACATTTGCCTTCCTCCCCCAGACCCCCTGCCCTCAAGGAAAGCCTCTCCTGACTCTTCCTGCCTGAGACTTGGGGGTAGTTCTAGCAGCTTCTCTGGCCGCAGAACCTGAGGGCCCCTCACCAGTGACCCCAGCCCTCAAAGCTCTTCCAAGGAGCAGGGAACACCCCACCCCACCCCACCTCTCTTCTTTGCCCCAGTAGGATTGTGGGCGGGGCCCTCTGACTGGGCAGGGGCTGACTTCAGGCGTCCCCTCCCTCTGGCTCCCCTCCCTCTGGTCCCGCATGGGGCCCGTGCTGGGGGGGGTGGGGGTGCTAGTTCCTGATTCTTCCATCTTTGCTCTTTCTCAAAACGAGTATTAATGTGGTCATTGCAGTAGACTTCAAATACCGTAGATGAAGGCAGCCCAGGTGGCCCAGTGGTTTAGCGCCACCTTCGGCCCAGGGCGTGATCCTGGGGTCCTGGGATCGAGTCCCATGTCGGGCTCCCTGCATGGAGCCTGCTTCTCCCTCTGCCTGTGTCTCTGCCCATCGCCCCCTCCCCCCCCCTGTGTGTGTCTATCATGAAAAAATAAAATCTGTAAACAAAACACCGAGGAAAAGCCAGCCCCGGGAGGAGGGTGCCCCGCCGTCAGGAGTCTGGTCTCCTGGAGCCCACAACCTGGGGGGGGCGGGGGGGGCGCTGCACACTGGGTTCCTGCTGTTCCTGCGCGGGCCCCGGGGCAGGTTTCCAGCCTCCTGCCTGCCACGGGGTGGGGGGGGGGGGTCAGCGGGGCCGGGGTGTCCGGGTGAGAGGCCGGCCCCAGGGAGCCTGACCTCGCGGGCCGCCCGTCCCCTCCAGGGATCGCCGTGTGCAACATCCCGTCGGCCGCCGTGGAGGAGACGGCGGACTCCACCATCTGCCACATCCTCAACCTGTACCGGCGGAACACGTGGCTGTACCAGGCGCTGCGGGAGGGCACGCGGGTGCAGAGCGTCGAGCAGATCCGGGAGGTCGCCTCGGGAGCCGCCCGCATCCGCGGGGAGACGCTGGGCCTCATCGGCTTCGGTAGGTGCAGCGGCCGGGCCCCGGGGGGCGGGGTCCCCCTTCTCGAGGGAGCTGTGGGGGGGCGGCCCGCACGGCTGGGCGGCGGCCAGGCCAGGGGACAGCAGGGCGCCACTGGGCGATTTTGAGCCAGAAGGTGGCAGGTCGGGGCCTTGGCCCAGAAGGTTGCCCTGGGGGTGCAGGCAGGAAGGGTCCCCCGGAGTGGGCAGGTGGCCCCGGAGCTTCTGGGGGGGTTGCCAAGGACGTGGGGAGGCGCGCGGGGAAGCAGCCTGGTGCCGCCCTGTGGACGCACGGGGGCCCTCGCTGCACGCAGGACCTTGCCCTCCTGCTGCGTCTCCGCCCCGCCCCTCGCCCTTCTGTGACCTCGAGGACTCCTGACCTCCGTGCCCTCGTGCCCTCTGTGCGCCGGGAGGGGAGTGATGCCTCCTAGGACCCGAGGAAGGCCGGAGAACGGGCGGGAAGTGGGTGCTGGGCCTGGCTTCCCCAGGGCTCCCCCAGCGGTCCCTCGGCCCTCAGCTCAGAGCCCGTTTCCAGAAAACCAAGGGTCGGGACCGGCTTGGTCGAGGCAGAGGAGCGGGGTCTGTTCCAGGAGGACGTCCTCTTCCTCCCCAGGATGAGTGTAAGAACCCAGGCCTTAGGGGCATCCCTTCTAGAAGGATGTACAAAGGCTCCTACTGGCTCTCGAGTGGACGCAGCGCCCTCTGCTGGCGCCGCGGGGCCTCCTGTAGCTCCCGTGCGCCCCGAGCCCTGGGCAGCCCCTCCGGTGTCCTGAGGCCAGTCCCGGGGTTCGCGCCCCGTCGGCCCGAGCCTGTGAGCCAGCGCTGCCGCACGCCCGGCCCCGTGCACTCGGACTGGGCAGGTGTGCCCTCGTGTGAGGTCGGCCTGCAGCCTTCCAGAAGTGTAGCCGGACAGGAGGAGGCGCCCCCGCCGTGGCCCCGGGCCGGGCTGGTGCCCGAGGGCAGCCACCAAGTTGGGGACGTACTAGAATTGGAAGGGAAAGCGAGCCAGTGGCCTCGGTACCTTGTGTTTTCAGGCCAGGAGGGTCGGCTTCCGCGAGGCTCGGTGTCGGAGGCGCTAGGGCCCGTAGAAACGTAGAGAACCTCGTGGCCGACGTAGACGCCAGTGAAAGGATGGGGGGGGGCTTTACGGAGGGCAAAGACCGTGGAAAAGCCAGGCCCGGGCAGCCATCCTGCCCTCAGGCCCCTGGAGCCGCAGCTGGAGGCCCCATCTGGAGGCCACGGGCGTGGAAGTGGAGAGGGCGGCTGAGGGCCCGGGAAGTGGGGCAGGGGTGCGCGTGCGCTGGCCGAGGGCTCCCTGCGGCCCCGTGATGGGGTCGTGAGTCCCATCCTCGAGGTCCGTCACGGGGCTGATGCAGCCGATGGCGCCCTTCCCCCCACCTTGTCACCTTGTCAGGCCTCCCTCCCCACCGGGCTGTGTGGCTTGTGTGGCTACGGTCCCTGGTTCCCCGCATCCAAGTGGTGACACTGAAGGGGGCGGGGCGGGCAGGGGGCAGAAGCCCCCGCGGATTGCCCTGCAGCTGGCCCTCTCCAGCACAACGACCTCGTTAAACCTCCCCGCCCAGGCCGTTGCCTCCGTGCTGCCCTCCTAGATTGAAGCGCAGCAGGAGCAGGAGACAATCCACCACCTTGGTGCCCTCGTGTGGGCTGCTGGTTTGGGAAGGGACACCTCCTGTTTCCCTCTCCCTCCCCCGCACCATTGAGCACTGGTTTCAGATAAAGGTGGATTCCGTCCCAGCATCACGCAGACTGCTTTGTTTTCAAGCCGAAAACAGCCCTGGGAAGTAGGGGGCGCTGGCCTTGGGGTTCAGCGGGTTTGTGCAGGTGACAGCCACTTGGGAGCCCGGGGGCTCGGTGTCCTGTCAGGTGGCGTGGGCTGCTGACCTACGGAGCGGGCACGGGGCTCCTCCCCTGGCAGGTCGGGGCCAGCCTGCAGGCCTGAGGGTCGCCTGGCTCTCCCTCCCCGTCAGAGCGCCACCCCGGGCCCGCCGTCACCCCCCACCCCGCCCCCGTGCCAGTCGGTGCTCACGCCGCTCTGCGGTGCTCAGTTGCGGTCAGTTGTGATCACTTCGCCCCTTCCGTGAGCAAACCCAGTGCTGGTTGGCAAGAGAACGTTCTCTGCTACTGCCCTCGGCGTCTCAGGAAAGGAAGCTCAGGTGGAGAAGCCTGCTGCGCACGCAGACACGGGCAGAGAGGAACAGGATGGGGACGGCGTGCTGATGGCCGGGACGGGGGCAGGAAGGGCACGTGGCTTCACTGGAACAGTGTCTAGCTGTGTTGACGTGGGCACACGTACGTCATAGGAACGTCCGCGCGCTCACACGCCCGGTGCAAACAACAAGCCCGGCCTCCTCGCCCAGGAAGCTAAGGAGACGCGCCGGCCGCCTGCACCTCCGCGCCCCGGGCACGGGTTCCTCCGGCAGGTGCAGGCCCCGGGCCCGGAAGCCGCAGGCCGTGGCGGGCGGGACTGCGGCCTCGCTCACCTGGACGCTCTCTCTCTGCACAGGTCGCACGGGGCAGGCGGTTGCTGTTCGAGCCAAGGCCTTTGGATTCAGCGTCATATTTTATGACCCCTACTTGCAGGATGGGATAGAGCGGTCCCTGGGCGTGCAGAGGGTCTACACCCTGCAGGACTTACTGTATCAGAGCGACTGCGTCTCCTTGCACTGTAATCTCAACGAACATAACCACCACCTCATCAATGACTTTACTATAAAGCAGGTAACTGGACAGAGATGCCCTCAGCCCCTGGAAACTTCCATCAAAACAAAAGGGGGGGATGGGAGGTGGCCTGCAAACGCTCTGGTGAGAAGGGAAGGACGTCGGTGAGGAGCCAGCGGGGACCCGTCTCGATGGGGTCTGGCCTCCAAGAAGCAACGGGCCGGTGACCGGTCACCGCTCCAGCCTGCCGCCCGCCTTAGGGCCTCCAGGCCCTCGGGGACGAGCTGCGGGAACGGCCAGGCCCGGCCGCCCACGAAGGAGCCAGACCGCAGGCCTCCCTCCGTGGCGGCCTCTGACGACCTTCCCTTGCTCCCACAGATGAGGCAAGGAGCCTTCCTGGTGAACGCGGCCCGCGGCGGGCTGGTGGATGAGAAGGCCTTGGCCCAGGCCCTCAAGGAAGGCAGGATACGAGGGGCCGCCCTCGACGTGCACGAATCGGAGCCTTTCAGGTGGGTGTGCTGGGCCGTCGCCGGGCGTGCGACCCGAGCTCGCGGTGGCCACCCCTGAGCGCGGCTCCGGCAGAGAAAGCTCGGGACCCCGTGTGGTGGCCTCCGTGCTGTGCCTGGAGCCCACGGGGAAGGGCCAGAGGGCCGCCAGGGGCGTCAGGAAGTGTCTGAAAGGAAGGGCAGCCGTGGGAGGGGCTGGAGCGGAGGGGGCCTCCCGCCTGAGCCCCGATCACTCCTGACGCGGACTGGAAACGTTCTGGTGGGTAGGGAGGTTCTTCAGTTCGCAGCCGCGGAAGCGTCCTACTGCCCGCCGTCCCTCTACGCCAATACCCTGGCCGCTGTCTGCATGGCCACGAGCTCCCTCTTGATGAGCAGGCTGGGGAGGCCTCCTCCACTCTTCTCATTCGCTTGTTTTTCTGCACTTCTCTAGCTTTGCTCAGGGTCCCTTGAAAGATGCGCCGAATCTCATTTGTACGCCGCACACCGCGTGGTACAGTGAGCAAGCCTCACTAGAGATGAGGGAGGCAGCCGCCACCGAGATCCGCCGGGCAATCACAGGTGAGCCTCCAGCCGGCGCCGGGGGTGAAGGGCGGCCCCAGGACCGGTCACACACACCCCCCGGGGGGCGACAGAGGCTTGCTGTCCCCCCCACTGCGGGCACGTGGAGTTTTTAGGGATCCTGTTGATGACAGTTTGAAGGAGCTGGACTGTTAATCCAAGCCCTGACCTTAATTTCGGAGGAGACGGATTCCCCCTTTTTTTGTTTTTGTTTTTTTTAAAGATTTTACTTCTGTATTCAAGAGAGACACAGAGAGAGGCAGAGACATAAGCAGAGAGAGAAGCAGGCTCCATGCGGGGAGCCCGATGCGGGACTGGATCCCAGGAACCCGGGGTCACGCCCTGAGCCGAAGGCAGAGGCTCAACCGCTGAGCCCCCCAGGCGCCCCTGGATTCCCTTTTCAGGCAGCCAAGCGCAAGCGCCCCCACTGTGGGAGCCGGAGGGAGGCTCCTTTCTGCTCCCTTGGGGGCCAGTGTGAAGAGCACAGTACGTGGGCCCCGCCACGTTGCCCCTTCCCTGCAAATGAACGGGCCAGGCCCCTCACTGCGGGGGAAGAGCCGGGACTCTCGGCTCAGACACTGACGGGGCTCCCCGGCAGCAGCTGCTGAGTGTAGTACATCACACACTGTGACCTTAAAAACATACATGATTAATTTTAATCGTCCTATTCCAGGTCGCATCCCCGAAAGCTTAAGAAACTGCGTGAACAAGGAATTCTTTGTCACAACAGCTCCCTGGTCGGTCATCGATCAGCAGGCCATCCATCCGGAGCTCAACGGCGCCACATACAGGTGAGGAGCGGGACGGCAGCGGCCTGGGCTGGAGCCTCTGCCCCGGGAGAGGGGAGCACAGAGAGCCGCAGCCCACGGGCGTGCTCCGGGCCCCGGCAGTGCAGTCCTCACCTCTTCTGATGCCCGATTTCTATGGAGCAAACACAGCTCTTGGGGTACAGCTTAGAATCGGGGTTCCTATTTATAAAGGTGGGAATGGGAGTGCATTCCCCAAAGGGTGCGAACACCGAGGAATCCCCCGGCGTGCCAAGCCACCCCCAAACCAGAGGGCTTCTGGGTGAGAAGTCCCGAGATTTCCGGGGGAAGGGGCCTGTTGGTGAATGTGTTCTCTAGTCTGACTCTCCTGGCCCGGAGCCCGCAGAGCCCCTAGAAGGGAGCAGGGTTTCAGGGGTGATCGTTTCTCTCCCCCCAACACTGCTGGGCTTACAGGGAAGTCAGTGTTCCCGCTTTCTAGAAGAGCTGCAGCCTTGAATTCCAGGACGTTTTTGTCCTGCTGTGGCCCACGGTTGCCCCATTGCTGGCAGGGTGCACGTCCCAGGGCAGATCGTTCTCCCCTGGGGGCCCAGCCTTTGCACAGTGGGACGTGCGACGTCCACCAACACCTCACACTCCCAGCTGTAAAAGCCAAAAAGGGCTCCAGCTACTGCCTCATCTGCCCTGTTGTGAATCACGGCTCTGACCAGCCCAGGGCCAGGCCGGGGAGGTGTAAATGGATTTAGCATGACAGGACCCATAGGTGAAAGCTCGGACTCTGCGGAAGTCATGGGGTTTTCGTCCTGGGTCTGCTGGCTTTGTTTACATTGCGGTTTGGCGTGTTCTAGTAAAGTCCCACCCATTTTGACCCTTCGAATAGTACTTCCGTATCATTAACTTGAACCTGCCTCCGCCCCAGGTTCCCAGTTCCTTATCTGGCAGCCTGTCCTTTAAGACATCTTAAGTCTTTCCATTGACAAAGACTCTGTGGCCCTTGGTCTTGGGACTGTAGCTCACAGGATCCCTGTTCACCCGCATCCTGGAGAGTCCTTGATTTCTGACCAACCAGTGAACAGTTGTGACAGGCTGCAGGTTGGGGAGCCAGGGGTGAAGGGTTTAACTTGAATGGAGGAGGAGTCTTTTCTAAGGCAGGTGCTTTAGAATGAAGTCTGTTTTATCCTAGAAATGTTTAAATACACGGACTCGCATTTGCATAGGAGCCATATGTTCTGTGGGTGGCTTAATGCCACGTGTCCTTGCACACACACACACACACACACACACACACACAGCAGCTCGTGTGCCTACATCGTAAGACGAGCCCATTGCCGGCTCACCACCCCCCCCCCCCCCCCCCCCCCCCGCTGCTCTGTCCCGTTTCACATCTCAGGCCACAAGAGCACATGACTTAGCTCACCTAGGGAGCCACATTTAGTATCGGGACTTCATACTCTCTGTTGGGAAATCATTAAAAGCATCGATAGAACTAATGAGTCCTTTTAGGGCAACTGGAAAACTTGGGAGTGTGTCTCTTTTTGTACAAAAGGTTTCCCAAATGCAGTGCAGTGTCCATGGATATAACCGGGGCTATTCCTATTGTCTGAAAGCTACTAAGTTTGTGCTAGATTTTTTGTTCTTTATGGATTAAAATATCAGCGTTTTATTAGATTTTCCGTGTAGATTTCTTCTTGCTTTGGGGGTAAAGAGACAAACCCACCCACTAAAAAAATGACCTTTAGTAGGCAGAGCTGAGAGCTTGGCCCTGCCTGGCTCTGGACTCACTCTCTCTGGCCCTCTCTCTGTCTGCTCCTCAGATACCCGCCAGGCATCGTGGGTGTGGCTCCGGGAGGACTTCCTGCAGCCATGGAAGGGATCATCCCCGGAGGCATCCCCGTGACTCACAACCTCCCCACAGTGGCACACCCTTCCCAAGCTCCCTCTCCCAACCAGCCTACAAAACACGGGGACAATAGAGAGCACCCCAATGAGCAATAGCAGAGAATGACGAACGGTCATCATTCAGATAAACCTGGGACCAAGAGACAGTGAAAAAATAGATGAACTGAGAAAAGGACTTGGACCGTCTTTTGAACCGATTCCGGACATATGCATCATTGACGTTGCAGTGTTGAGAGAGCTCGAAGCCGAGGCGTGGGAAGGCTGAAGCTGTCATCTGGTCACGGAAGTGCGGAAAGACTAGGACGTGATTTATTAACGACCAACTTCTGTTCTTGTGTGTTACGTTCTTCATCTGTGCATCAAATCACAAAGAATAAATAGATCCTTTTCCTTTATCAGCCCCTTGGGCACAGCAGGTCCTGAACACCTTGCTCTAGAATGTTGCATCAGGAATTCCAAACGTCAAATAAAAAAAAAATACTAAGAGGATATCCCCCTCCTATGACTCTAGTCCCTTTGGTCCATGGGGGCTGGTGACCTCTTTTGCTGATAGGAAGATTTAAATTACTACCAAATGGGGAGAAAACTGTTTGCCCGTGTTAGACAACTGCGTAGGATCGAAGACCGTACAGGCTCCTGTACAGAAGTCTCTCCCATCTGAACTGCATACTGAGCGGGCGAGTTGGTTCTGAATTCAGTAAAACCCTCTTGATGATGCAAAAAAAGGAAACAAAGAAAAAAAGAAAAAAAAAGAAAGAAAAAAAGTATTAAGTTTCACAAGCTGTTTGTACTCAAATATATTTTCTCAGTTTCAGATCCTCAGCTATTTTATTGAGTGGAAAGTCTTGAGCTAAAAGAGTTCAAGAAAAATAATGTTGCATTTCCTTATGTCTCAGGAAACACTTTTTATGGTAACTTGTCAGATTGTCTATGAACAAACCCACTTTTTTAGACATTGATAAATCTTCTTTTCTTCACGTGATATTTTATACAAGAACACTTCAGGTGTGTTATTAGATGTGACTGATTTTAACAAATCCTATTAGATTTGTATCAACTAGTTACATGTTATATTCATAGTCTTTTGTGAATCATCGCCTTTTTGTTTAAAAGATGGCCTATTTTGAGCCTTTGTATAGGTACATTCCTGTTTTTGTGACAAAAAAAAAGCAAAAAAAAACGACAAAAAAAAAAAACCTTTAAAACTGTCCCAAACAGAAAAATAATGGCTATCGGAAGTGTTTTGTTTTAGTGTGAGTTACCGCTACTGTGTCTGTTTATTGTAAAGGTGGACATTTAGCGTTCAGTGCAGTTTTCAATAAAAAGTAATAAAAATTTGTTAAGTTCTGAAATTCAAGTACATCTCACCCAAGGTAAAAATTCTCTACTTGAGATGTTTTAAAGGCAACTACATTCTCAGCCAGTTTTCAACTCGTGGTGAAAGATGCACACTCCTCCATCTGCCCCTTCCATAACCAGACTCAGGAATGCGGGTGATTACCTGTGACACCAGAAAACTGCCCGTTAAGTCCATCTTTATCAAATCATGCCATCCTTAAGATGAAATATAGTGGGTTGGAATGGAACTAAGCGATTCAAGAAACAAAATTGGTCAAGTTAAGAGTTTTGATTTTAATTTACCCAAAAGCAAAATTACCTGGCTCAAGCATTAATGCAGGAAAGGAAGTGAATCTCAAAATTCTTTTAAATGATATTTACAAAGAAATGTTGCAAAATACTTAACATCAGCCATTTCCATATGTTAAGAACTCTGTTGATTTAAAGGATTTTCCTTCTTAAATAGCATTAAACCCCTTTGTACTAGTGGTATCCGCAAGTATCCGTCAAGTCCAATTCCAGGTACCCAACTCCCCGTCACTCCTTTCCCCTCCCCTTCCTAGGAAGAATAGGTGTGGGAGGGGGTGGGGAGGGGTAGGATGGGGTTTCTGAACATCAACCTCCTCACTCATTTGAAGGTGATGGTCCTATCCCAACCCCCCTTACCCCCCAGAAAAAAAATACATAAAAACAACCACCTATGGATAGAGATTGGAGCACATGGTTACTCCAGGAAACGGAATGGGTGCCTAACATCCTCTTCAGAGCCAGGATATTGTCAAGGAGGGCATGACACATGCACATAAAGGAGATCCCCAACTGCCTAAAGAAAGCAGTGTCCCCTTAACACAGATGGAAGTCTGGGACACGATGAGTCAAACAACAAAAAGGCCAGTTCAAATCCGTGCTGCACCTAGGTTTTGTTTAATTAGAACAGAAAACACCATACTGTATTGTCCCTAAAAAAGGAAAAAAAACCCGTAAGGTTCAAAGTCCATACAGTTAAGGTATTACTGTCCAGAGTCAACCAAGACCTCATCTTTGAGAAAGGACTGCGTACTCTTATCTCGGGACAATTATGGCTGTTTAATAGTTCAAGAGCTTAACATAGCATTGATTCACCAACATTTTGGCCTTACCAGCCAGTCTGCTATAAAAACCATTTAAAGCCCCATCCCTGTCTGGAGCCTAGGAAATGCAATGTCCTACCTTTCCCACAGGGAAGAATGCTGTACCTGTTCGACTAGGTGTGGTCAGGATCACTGATCATAAATAAATAAATAGAGGCACCTCGGGGGAAACAACACTCAGCAGACCACCACACCCAGACTAACTACTGAGCCTAGGAGATTCCTGGACAGCATCGACTGCAGTGTAGACCAGAGTGACTGACTAGATGCTTCTCTCAAACATTTCTCTTTGGCTTCTTCAACCAGGAGGGTAGTTTTGCTTAACAGCAACTAGAATAGGATCTGTGCCCACTAAAGAATTCTTCCTACGTATGGAGAAAAGTTTATAGCGATGCTATGCTAAGAAGTCAGAACAACAGCCTTCTAAAAACTTAATTACTGACCAAAATGAGAGTCGACCAGAGAGTCAATTTGTAGGGAAACCTAGCCACATAGAACAGTAACATTTACCATTACTACACCAAAATTCATTTATATGGAGTCAAAATTGCAACAAGTTTCCTGCAAGTTTTAGCATACAGTAGAACTGATCCTTTCATCCTGGGAATATCTCCATGTGCTGCTCCAAGAGGGGAGACATGACATCTCATGGGTGTTTTCTATTTTTAGTAATTCCAGCATCAAGTTAGAGCTTGTGTATACATTTCAAACACCATCTAAACAGAATTTAGAAGAAAACAAGCAAATATTTAAAGGTTTTTCCACAGCCTTTTCATCAAAAGGAAGGAAAAGTGTGTGTGTGTGTGTGTGTGTGTGTGTGTGTGTATGCATGCCTGCGTGCGTGTATGTGCCTGTCGATGTCTCTGGGGCTGCTTTCCAAATTCCTTGCCACATTAATAGTCTACAAAGTGCTTATCAGGACACTAAGTCTTTTTTGTGTTCCTGAGATAGGTCTGAAATTTTTACCCAGTATTGAACATATACCTGAAGTGGTCAAATAATACTTTTTATAAAAAGATTTCTATCTAAGATTATAGTTTTAACTTTTAAATAAGAATGGCCACAATTAACCAACATGCAAAAATTCTCAGACTACTCTGAGAAATTCATTATACAATGCATTTCCACCTTACTGCATTTTTAAATCTTTATTCTATACTTAACTGATTCCCAATTAGCCCAAGCAAAGGCATGCCTTTCTAACATGATTTGCTTAAAGCAGAGTTGATGATAAAAGGAAGAATCCAAAGACCCTCTGCATGGCAATTTGGGAGTGTGATATTGTCAATTGAATCAAGTGCGCAAATTTCACACAATTCATTTAGTTACAAGTGGGCCTGCTCTCTAGGCACTTCCCTAACTTCCATCCAGGGAATGACGACTCACAGAGAGACAGCCACCCGGACTCTGGTAGAAGAGCCCTCATTTTAAGGGCACTCTTCCAAACAAATAAATACCTAAATACTGAAAGGGAGCATATCAGAAGCTTAAAAAAGACGAAATAGAAACCAAAACCCTTTCCAAAACAAGGGAATGACGTCTGTATGAAGTTCACTCACACAATTCTTACTTCCTTGCAGTTTGTTCCTTAAAGATTTGACTTCGTTTTATTGGGCACGACGGGGACTAAATAAAATAAAAGCTTGTTTTTATTTTTATGTTTTGCTGTGGATAATTCGTACAAAAAGTTTCCAAATAGCTAATGAGCTCTAGTGAGACTCAACATAAAGTGGATCTTTTAAAAGGAAAGTAGAATGCCAGGTTCTACTTTAAAAGGTATCTCAAAGGAACAAAGAGTCATCTGCCATGTGCTTTTGGAGGTGCCCGTGCTGGAAAAAACTTCTCAATAATATGAAGATGCTGGTACAACTTGTCCTATTACACAACTTCTTACACAACCACATGCGTTACATTTATAGACAGATTTACAATTTGAAAGGAAAAAAGTTCTGTCTTAATAAAATTAGGTTTTTTCTTTTTTTTTTTTTTTTACAAACTGTAGTCCAAACAAAGTTCTCCATCTCCTCACACAGCAGATACGTCCTCTCCATTGGGTGTGGATGAGAAAAGCCTTCTGGGCAGTTCCTGCCAGATCTGGTTCCTTCCATGCCTTGCGCTCTGCTTGGAACGTGCACCACACTAGCTTTGGGGTCACCGCAGAGCCCATACCCTAGTCTTCTGCTCTTTGATTTTTTTCATTCATCTTCTTCATCTTCATCTTCCTCTCCATCTGACAGGGATGTACAAGGCCGGATCTGTCGGTAGCGGTCAAGCCACTTCTCTACCATCTGCGTGACCAGGGGGTGGTTCCGCCGCCGGGAACTCTTCTGCATGGCCACCAGCACCCCCCCTTCGGTCACACAGCAGTCCAGCCACTCCCTGAGCAGTTTCTCTTGCTGTTCCTCATTACCTAGCTTTTAGAGGAATGTGAAGAAAAGAGAAAATAAGATCACAGATCAGAGAACTGTTAGGAAAAATTCAATGAGAACATAGCTGGTAGGATCACTAACGAAAAGGTCAAAGCAACAAATTTCTCACGTGGTTTCAACCTCTCAATTTTATGATTAAAACCCAGTTTCCTATGGTTAAACAGAAAGTCATCAATGGGAAAATGTGCAGAAAAATCTCATGGGGGGGACCACCTATTAATAATGAGTTCATCTGTTTGATAGAAGAGGAAAAACCCAATGTTACCTAATAAACTGATCTTGGCAAAGAAAAGGCTAGAAAAACAAAGTCTCAGCTTCAAACACGTGACAAGGTAAGTTTATTCAGTAAAGTATCTACAGAATGAAAGTATAAAAATTACGGTCTACTTTTCTTAATGTCATGGTTATAAAAGTTTTATATTATTAGTATATCAAATAAAAAAAACAATAATTTTGTAAGAATATGGGTTTCCTGAGAGTGTTCTTTCTGCGCATCTTTGCCGCCAGCCCTGCCTGCCCACCTCCCTCTCCCTTGCAGCTGCACCCATCTCTGAGCCAGTGTGCCTGCTTCCGCCACTGCTCCAAGTACCTAGTCTCCACACCAAGCAGCCAGTGTTCCTCTACCAGACAGATGGTCTCAGGCTTCCCAGCTTCCCAAAGCCAAGGTTTTAAAAGGCTACTGGCAAGCCCCTTGCCATCCCTAGCCCCTCAACCCCCTTTCCCCACAAATCACACCAGGGCGCTGCAATACCCTCTCCCTATGGCTTTCTTCTCTCCCTCCACACTGTAAGACTCTCTTCTCTTGTGGGTCTTATTTCAGCAGCAGCACCTCCTCAGATGCCTCCTGTTACCGCCAGGTTTCAATCATAAGCCCCAGGAGCGCCCCCCAATCCCATCTTTCTAGTTTTCTACTCAGCACCCGTCACTGCATCAGGGCTGGGGCTCTTGTCTTCACATCACTGCTGCATCTCCACCCAACAACCTACAAAGCAGCTCAGGGAAGGTAAAAGTCCCGGCCTGGCTGACCAATACTTCCAGAAAGCAACGACAGCCAGGCCCAGATTCACTGGTAGAGCCGGAGGTGCACAGAACGCCACTCCTAAAAGATGTTCCCAGTTGGGTTCTGGGGCAGCATCACGGCTTCAAGTAGGTTCATGGGGAAGTCGTGCCTCTTACCTCCTGAGCGGAGAGAAAGTGCACGTGAAGTAACTTCCTCTCGCTGTCAACCAGAGGCAGGAACGTGATGGTGACGTCGTCATCTGTGTTCAGGTTAGCACCAGCACCTCGGTTGCCGTAGCCGTCGTTCTCCATGGCAACCAAAGCAGAGAAGTGGCCCCTTGTATAGCCCAGAGCAATCGGACTTTTCCAACAAAAACTCTGTTCCCACAACAAAGGCAAATAAACACCTGGAGGGAGGAAAGAAAGTTGCCATGGGATTATCAGCATATAGCTGCAAGCTGCATGGTAAGTAACAGGAGACTTCTAAAATACTCTTGAATAATGGCTTACCTTGAAACCGAGTATATCCTAAAGTTTCTCCCCGGAAACTTTTATAATATTTTACTCCATAAACTATAATTGGTCGTCTAAGAATATGTGCAAGTACAAAAATGTGTGTCTGTTCCAAACTTGCTCCAGGCTGTACAGAATAAAATAAAGAAAGCAATTTCTCTTTAAAACATTTATTGCTGCCCTGGAAAACTAATGTGCAAAACACAATGCTGCTCCCCTTCAGTACACGAGATCAATGCTTTTTTTTTTTTTAATTGATAATACTGTCAAGCTAAAGAGGCATTAACTTCTTCAAATAGCAAAATCCAATGAAATAATAAAAGAAATCTGCGAAGTCTACGTATACAACTCTCTTTCACAATCCAAACCCAAAACCCAATGGATTTGGTTAAATACTGATCCCAGGAACAAGAGATTCAGATAGTAAGGCAGTGGTGGCGTCATTCCATCCTTGCTGTCACCTGTCAGAGTACTGCACCTATGACAAGGTCCTCTCCAAGTAAAAAGATGAGCTGTTATTTCACACAAACATAAATGGCAAGAATACTAAACAGGTCTACTACCATCCCTCTATAACAATTCTGACAACACATTTTCAGGAAGTACATGTTGCTGATGTAAAACAGCCACTGTGCCAGGGTTCAAATTAATCATGGTGCTTTCTGCAAAGATAAGGAATGGTTTGTTGTGTGTATATTTGAACATTACAATTCAGCATACTGAATGTGCTTCACAGAATAAAACTAGTATGAAAGCTAGAGTCTAAGAGGAACAACCCTACATAATTCGTTTTTATAAAAAGTCCATTCCCAGGTTAATTTTAAAGAAATCCCTCCTCCTGTCAGCCATGGCACCTCCTTCTTGGCATATATCACATGGAAAGAGAGCCTCACCCCTGGAAGTCTCATGAAGATCCCAGCTTCACCCTCCAGGCCTGACGGCAGACAGAGCACCAACACAAGAGTGCCTACCTACCATCAGCTCAATGGTCTTGGTTAAGTGCCCCTCAGACAGAACAGGAGCTAACCAGGAGGTAGATAAAACAGGCATAAAGCCACATTCCTAAGAGGACAATATGAATGAAGAGCAATCTGAAAAGGTAGGTGAATGCTTAAATCATCATAATGACTTTCATTTTCAAAGTTTCTAATCACTTCATGTGAGTTGCCTATGGTCATAGTGTTGACAGCAGTCACGGCCAGAACCCAAATCAAGCCAAATCAAGCACAGTTTCATGTCTACCACAATGTTTCCAACAGTTTACGCATATATGTAGCCTACGCTTTTCACAGAAGCAACATGCCTCAAAGCATTCTTACCTGACTAGCGAGAGAGAGTATAAATGCCCAGTCTTCTTGCCACTGTTCTTCTCTCAAGGAAAAATGTAAACCAAAGCTCTGAGAATACCATGATTCCCAATCTTTCCAACGTGTATAAAACCTAAAAAAGCAAGATTGCAAAAGATAAGCCTTCTATAAATGTTCTAATCATTTATTTAATGGAGTCTGTCTTTAAGCAATTCCTGTAAAGAGAACAGCAATTTTATTAATCTTACCCAGTTTGCAATATACTTTCAAACTAAAAATGCCTAGCAGACATCATTTAACACATTCTCACACATAATTTAATTCACCACCCAACATGTTTTCACCAAAACTTTAAATATTAGTGATAAGAACAATCAATTTCAACTGTCTACTACTGGTTTAAAGGTTAAAAACCAAAAAGCAAACACTCAGAATCATCTGAGATGCTGGATATAAAGATGCTACATTTCTACATTACTATTTAGTATTCACTACTTGATCACTGTGTAAATAATAAACTAGAAATAGCCCATGTATTCACAACAGTATCAAAATCACTTCCAGGGCAAGGCCCTAAATCTTTCTGACTCTATGAAGGCTCAGAAAGATGAGGAAACCATCAAAGAGAAATCTGAAGGTAGCAGAGTTGGTTCATGAGGTTTAAAGGAAGAAGCCATCTCATCTCCAGACATCAAAGTGTAAGGTGAACTGACAAGTGATGTAGAAGCTACAGCAAATTCTCCAGAAGATCTAGCTAAAATAATGAATGTAGGTAACTACACTAAACAAATTTTCAATGTAGATGAAACAGCCTTCTATAGGAAGAAGATGCCTTCTGGGACTGACATAGCTAGAGAGAAGTCAGTACCTGCTTTCAAAGGACACGCTCTCTTGTTAAGGGGCTCATGCAGCTAGTGACTTTAAGGGCCATCCCAGGGCCCTTAATAATTATGCTAAATATACTCTATTTTAAAAAAAGCCTGAATGACAGTACATCCATTTACAGTATAATTTACTGAATATTTTAAACCCACTGTTGACACCTACCCCCCCAGATTTATTTAAAAAAAAAAAAAAACTCCTTTCAAATTATTACTGCTCACCGACAATGCACCTGGTCACCCAAGAGCTTTGATGGAGATGGACAATCAGATTGTTTTCATGCCTGCTGCTAACACAACATCCATTCTGCAGCCCATGATCAAGGAGTAATTTCGACTTTCATTATTCCAAGTAAGCCTCTAGCTGCCATTCCACAGATGGATCTGGGCAAAAGAAACTGAAAAACTTCTGGAAAGGATTCACCATTCTGGATGCAACTAAGAATGTTCCTGATCTAAGGAAAGAGGTCAAAATATTAACATTTACAGGCGTTTGGTAGAAGCAGATTACAACCCTCTGGATGACTTTGAGGGGTTCAAGACCTGAAAGAAGGAAGTAACTGCAGATGTGGTGGGAATAACAAGAGAACTA
Source organism: Canis lupus baileyi (assembly GCF_048164855.1). Taxonomy (NCBI): domain Eukaryota; kingdom Metazoa; phylum Chordata; class Mammalia; order Carnivora; family Canidae; genus Canis; species Canis lupus. The sequence goes on from NC_132866.1 coordinate 6,974,089, forward strand.
GAATGAGAAGTAGAACCTAGAGATGGGACTGAACTGCTGCAATCTCCAGACACAACTTGAACAGATGAGAACTTGCTTGTGATGGATGAGCAACGACAGTGGTTATTTATTTATTTATTTATTTATGTATTTATTTATTTTGCAAAGGAATCTAATCCTGGCAAAAATGCTATCAAGACTGTTGAAATCACAACAAAGGATTGAGAATATCACATAACTGAGCTGATAAAGCAGCAGCAGGGTTTGAAAGGACCAACTCCAATGCTGAAAGGAATACTGTGGATAAAATGCCATCAAACAGCATCACGCACTATAGGGAAATCATTCATGAGGAGTCTATCAATGGAGCAATCTTCGCTGTAATCTCACTTTAAGAAACTGCCACAGCCACCTCTACCTTCAGCCACCAGCATCCTGATCGGCCAGGAGCCATCAACCTTGAAGCAAGACCCTTCGCCAGCAAAAAGATCGGGACTCAATGAAAGTTCAGATGATGGCTGGGGTCTCTCAACAGAGACCTTAAAATTAAAACGTATAGTTTTTTTTAAGACCTAATGGCTACTGCACACTTGACTACAGACTATAATATACTGGAAACATTAACTTTTATACGCACTGGGAAACCAAAATATTCCTTTACTTGATTAAAATATTCACTATTGCAGCCGTCTAGAACTAAATCCACCTATCTCCAAGGTATGCCTGTACATATTATACATCCAATCAGGTTACCATCTAGGCTTGCCAGCTAGGAAGCGTTTTAATTTTTTTCAGGTGACCTCAAATTTTTCCTCTTTTGTATTATGCTTTGATTTATAATTTAGCTATCAAAAAAGTGATCAAATTGCTCTCATTTTCAAATTCTAGAGAGTACTTTCATTCAGTAGTGTTTACGGTGTACTTACTAGGTCAGGCTACTGGAGGCACTACATCTTCCACAACGAAACACAACAAAATCTCTGTTCTCATGGAGTTTATGTTCTAATGGACTTCACATAATCCCTAAATACTCACAACAAAATTTACCTAGTAAATGCTCAGATATTACATAAGAGGTACTAGGGTAGTAACATCTTTTGGATTAAGGCCGTTATCATTACCGTGTTCAATTAGGTATGGGGGGGAGCATACTTTAATTAATTTAGCTTCTTTCACCCTCAATTTTTCTCACTTATGACAACTGAGACAATGTATATACAGAACCAAGAAAATACCATTAAGTCAAGACCAGTCATATACCTGGTTGGATGCTGGGTAAAAAATAAGACACAGGTTTCTGCTACTATCTGAAAGTTTGCTTCATGCCCCTTTGCTTTTATGAAAGACCTACATTAGTACCTGTTCTTGCTAGCTGAAAAGAAACCTGAAGAGGATTTTCACTTCCACGAGATGGTAATTGCATCTTTGCTTTATGCCACTTCAGCTGACAAAAGGTTTCCCAGGAATGCTCTACTTTCAGATAGCAGGAAACCTGTCTACATAAAGGACATTTCTGAGATAACTAGAAGATATGATATGGACTATAAAATGGATAACAGAGTCCTTGCTGATTTTCTTAGATGTGGTCCTGTGGACTCAGCTGGGTAAGAGACTATCTTGGTTCTTCAAAGATGCACACTGATTTACTGATGGGGAAAAAAGCATCATGGTGACTTTAACTGGCAAAGAGAGTTGCTTACATATGTAGAAGCAAAGCCCATATAGATTGTGTTGTTGTTGGGTTTTGTTTTGTTTTTAAGATTTTATTTATGTACTCATGAGAGACAGGGAAAAAGAGGCAGAGACATAGGCAGAGGGAGAAGCAGGCTCCATGCAGTGAGCCCGATATGGAACTCAATCCTGGGACTCCAGGATCACGCCCCGAGCCAAAGGCAGATGCTCAACTGCTGAGCCACCCAGGCGTCCCTGGGTAAGTGTTAACAAGTGGTCAAGCCAATGAAGGAAACCCTGAGATTTGTTGCATTGATATATATATATTTTTTAAATTTTACTGTGGATTTCAAAATTTGCAAAATAAAATGTAGTCTGAAGACTATGTGCCCAAGGAAGGAAAAAAATCTTGTAATACAATGCCAACATAATCTTTTAAATTTAAACAAAAATATGAAATAACACTTAAAAACATGAGCAAAGATCTTATCAATATTTAACTTCAAAAGTATCTATTTAAAAGCTCAGCATAAAGGTATAAAAGCCAACAAAATGTTTCACGTGTCTCAATGTGCAAAACCAAAGTTTTCCCCATAGCTTCCAAAGTAAAGGTAACAGGTGAAAAGTATCCCAACAGTATAAGGAAATGATTCAGCAAGAGAATGCCTGGCTTTACACAGGGAAGAACACCAGCTCACCAATGTGAACAGTCATGCAGGCTGTCATGCAGGGCTTTCCGAAGCACCGAGTCCTTGTCATAAATGCCCCAGGTAGCTTGTAGCACTGAATCAAGTAAGCAGTCTCCTGCAGTTCGGTTCCAAAGCGCATACAGTCGACTGTCCAAACGCGTAGCCAATTCCAAAGACCAGTTTATAATTGGAGATTCTTCTTCTAACTCTACACAAGGAATTGGAAGTAACATGTTCATGTTCATGCAATTTAGAACTACTCATTGGAGGAAAGAATCCATTCTCTGGATGTTGATAAGCTTATGTATTATTTACCATTAAACACATAAATAAATCTGATCAATTCAAATACAAACCTTCTGAGTAGCTGAAACATCTATGGCTCTAGATTAAGTTTTTTTTCTCAACTTCTATATTCTTTACAACTTATTTGCTAAGAATGTTTAACAGGGAAATATACTCATTCTAGAATAGAAGGAGAAAACCAAGGCTTAAAAACTTTTATACCTTTATTTACTCCATCACCATTAAAGAGCCATGAATGAGCATTCTTAACTTTTTTTTTCCCAGTTTTATCAAAAGATAATTAACAGAATGAACATGTTTAACAGCACAATGTGACAATGATCTTAAGGACTATACATTTTCAATTAAAGTAAAAATAAAACAAGTCAACCATACACTGAACTGTTCCAAGCCTTACAAAGCAAAGAATTAATAGAAATTGAACTAAATCACACTCATTAATTCCACACTTACCTTTCTGAACATCTCTATCAAGCACCTCATCAAATAGTTTTTCTTGGACTGTTGGAGGCAAGTCTTCAATATCTACAAAGCAAAAAAAAGACTTAAAAGATCTTCTTACGTCTCATAACTTAATAAATTTGATACGAGCATCTAACAGTGACTTCCTCTAAAAGAATTCCCTTGCCAAGGTGCCTGGGTGGCTCAGTCAGTTAAGTATCCAACTCTTGGCTTCAGCTCCTGGCTTGATCTCAGGGTTCTGAGATCAAGCCCCATATCAGGGGCTCAGCACAGAGTCAGCTTGAGATTCTCTCCCCCTCCTCCTCCCTCTACTCAGGCTTGCTCACTCACTCTCACTAAAATAAATAAAATCTTAAAAAAAAAAAAAAAAAGCCCTAGCCAGTGAAGACAGTCAAGTGCCTTCCTGTAAAAAAAACATGCATGTATGTGTGTGTAAATATAATGTAAAAGATTTCCTTTCTGTATGTCATTATCAAAACTGTTATCTAAAAAATAATAAAAAGAATAATATTTAGACCAATAATTGCATACAACTATTGTCATAAAAAGAAGAGATAATAATGTTGGTGAGGATATGGAGAAGGGAACCCTTGTGAACAGTTAGTGGAATGTAAATTGGTATAGCCACCATAGAAAAGTGGGGAGATTCCTCAAAATGTTAGAATAATCATGATCCAGCAATCCCACATCTGGGTATATATCCAAAGGAAATGAAAATTGGATAATAAAGAGGTTCTGAACTCCCATGTGTGCTGCAGCATTACTCACAATAGCCAAGATATAGAAACAATCTAAGTGTCCATCAATGGATGAATAAATAAAGATTGAGGGAGAGGGGAAGTATAAAAATGGAATGTTATTCAGGCAGGTAAAAGAAAGAAATCCTGCCATTTGCAACAATATGGATGGACCCTGACGGCATTAGGCTAAGTGGAATTAGCCAGAGAAAGACAAATCAAATACTGCACGGTACCATATCCATGTGAACTCTTAAAAAAAAAAAAAAGTTAGACTCCTAGAAACAGGGAAGAAAGATTGCCAGGGGTTCGGGGAAGTGAGGAAAAAGAAAGATTGGTAAAGGGGTACAGAAACTTTCAAGCTATAAAATGAATAAGGCTGAACACCTATTGTCAAAGCCATGGTAACTGAATTTTATAACAAGATGTTATATAACTGAAATTTGTCAGCAGAGTAGAACTTACATGTTCTCACCAAAACAGATAAATGAATCAAACATGTGAGACGATAGGTGTGTTAATTAACTAGATGGGGGAAACTCTTTCACAATGTATGCATATACGAAATCACAATGAATAACTTGAAATATTTGACAATCTTATAGGATAATTATCCTTTGGTAAAACAGAAATAAAAGAAAAAAAAAAGAACAGGGCTATCTGATATTCAGATTGATGAAACAGTAACAACATACAAATATTTATCTGCCCTTGACTCGCTGCACTCTCAACTTCTACTTAGGCCTATTGTTTTCAGACTTTAGAATCTTCTTATAAAAGTTAACGAACCATTAATTATTGGTACACACGGATCTCTGTTTTTGTCATCTTCCTCAAATTCTCCATGCTGTGTTCTCTTACTAATGGAGTAGTCTAGAGTAAAAAAGCATTACCCTAAAAAACAATTTTTTAAAAAATTTAGGCTATTTTCAAGTCAAAATAAAAATCCAAACATCACCAGAATAAGCTTAAGTGTACAGAGAAGGCATTTCAAATGAATTTTGTCTGATTTTATTTTTACTCAAGAAAGGCAGACCTAGGCAGAGGGAGAAGCAGGCTTCCTGTGGGGAGTCCGGTGCAGTACTCAATCCCAGGACTCCAGGATCACAACCCGAGCCAAAGGCAGAGCCACCTAGGTGCCTGAACTTTGTCTGATTTTAAAAGGCTTAGTTATCGGGGTGCCTGGGTGGCTCGGTCGGTTAAATGTCCATCTCTTGATTTCAGCTCAGGTCATAATCTCAGGGTCGTGAGATCAAGGCCCATGTTGGGCTTAGCATGGAGTCTGCTTGTCCCTCTCCCTCTGGTCCCCCACCCCCACCCCGCTTGTGCTCATGCTTCTCTTTATCTCTCAAGTAGTCTTTTTTTTTTTTTTAAGGCTAAGTTATTATCTTCCTACCATTTGTAAATGCCCCTGTTCGGGTCAATATAAAAGCTCAAGACACTCAGAAGCAAGAGGAAAGCTTTGTTTTAGAAACTTCTGATGTTTGGTGCATTTATTCAGTGTCCAAAGACAAAAAGCAGCCTGGAAGACACTTCCGATAGTCTGAACTGAAAAATGAAAAGCTGCCTCACAGACATAGTAGAAATTAATATAATGAGTGAAGAACATAATAATAATGACACTTTCAAAAGAATGCCAGTATCTGATTCAAATAATCTCCACCCATCAAAAGCCGGGGTTCTAATCCTATCTACTAATACCAATAACCAATACCTCTGTAATTTTAAAACAAGCATGAAAAAGGAAAAAAAGTACACTGATAATGTCCTAAACTAAAACTGAAGAGAAAAATAAATGGGTAAAACAGATTTTTAAAAACATCTAAGGCCCACATAGAAGTCAGTTATTATCAGCTGCTACGTTCCTAACAGATCTGAAGGATAAGTTCCCGAGGAACCCTTGTACTGGTCACCTGCATGATAAATAGGGTAGTCAAATAATTTAAAATGTACATAATAGGCTAAGTTATCTGCTTTCTAAGAGAGACAATTTCACTCACACATTTAAAAAAAAAAAAAAAGAATTCCAATAAAGTGAAAATTTCTTTTCACATTGAAATTTGGAGTTACCTGCTGGCAACGTAAATGTTACAAGGTCAGTTAGAAAATAGCAAGCAAAATCCCCCTTTCTCTGATGAAGAGAGGCAGCTATCTCTCGCCGGATCTGCTCTGTCAGTTCAGGACACACCATTGCTGGAATACACTTTGCTGCTTGTTGAGACACCTTAAATACAAAAGAAACTTTCCTCTGCATCTCATTTATCATTAAAGAAAGCAGAAAATAACAGTATTTAAGAGAAATTACCAAACCTTCCCAGTAACCCAGGATGTTGTTTAATTTTTAAACAGATTAGGGATTATTTCCTCACCAGTGGAAGTATGTTCCAGTACACCTTTCCAGGAAAATAGCCAGAAAAACACTTTACCTTCTAACTCAGGAAATTCACTTCTTTAGGAATTTATCCCAAGGACATATATAAAGATTTATGTAAAAATATACATAAAATGGTGTTGTTCACAAAGGTTCATCCTAAGAGAGGGAGGGAGGACAGAAAACCACCTAAGTAAGACTTAGCATCATGCCTGCCATAAAAGTATTCTTAAAAAACAGGAAATTCCAGCTCATGGAGAAAGAGGAAAGTACACACACTCTTCTCCTGCTGGGTTAAGAATACTTCAAGTACCCCAATGTGGAATAAAGAAAGCATGATATTTTTAAAGGGTTAGTTTCCACTGACCTCAAATCCCTCCCCATTTGTTATAACTCTGAATATTTAAAAAAGCAGTTGGGCTTCTCCAATTGTAGAACAGACAACAAACCTTTGAAGTACAGCCAGCCTGACAGGAATGAAACGTGAGCAGTGATATAGTGAGCGCTATGATGGAGAACTTCTAGAAAGGGCATGGCTTGAACTTTCCTTTTCTTTCCTTTTTAATGATGGATTTGCAACGAATGATGCAAAGATATAATTTTACTTTTAAGGTGTATTCCTTTTATGGAGCTCAAGAAATACGCATACAAAGAATTCTGAAATCAAAGGTAAGTATCTGCTAGAGAGGAAATAAGTCTGGTGTGAACCAGTCTCTGTCACTACAGACCACAGCCACAAACCTGGACAACCTTCCCAAAGGCAAGTTTCTAGTCACAAGTGGAGTTTGGAGCATATGTACCAATAAGCCAAAGAGTCAGCTTTACTATTAATGTCATCTATATAATATATGGGAACAATTAACTATAATTTTTATTAAGGTAAGTAAACAGCATTTCAAAACCTCTGCATAACCAACACAAGCATCAGACATCATATCGTGAAAAATCCTATATGAAAACTCAGTTTTGATAAATTCTATTGGCCAGGATTACCAGTAACAATGAAATTCTCACTACCTCTTAACTCCATGAACCCAATCATCATGTGACAAATTATGGAAAATGAGATGTCAATGTTTTCAGAATATAACTATTTCTCAAGAAACGGTGTTAAATGGATCCCAAAGTAAGTTCGAAGTTCCCAAAGTTTATTCTCATCAGCTAACCCTCTGCCTCCTTCCAGAAACCTGAGACTGTTTCTTAAAAAACTTGGGTCTGTATCATGAATACTGCAAACATTCCAAGAGAAACCTTACAGCTGGTAAAGAGTCTCCAAGCATGCCCCCTCACCCCCCACTGCCATCCTTCAGCTCAGGTCCCTGAAAGCCTATCCTTCATCCACTAGCCTCTTTCAACCTTACAACTCTCAACCATCTCCTTAGGCCAGTAATTCTTAACTTATGGCACATGAACTTGCAAGGGCCTGTGAACCTGAGTGAGAATTTTCATTAAATTTAAATCCTTCATTTTCACTAACCTCCTGTCTATATTTAAAATGCATTCTCTGGGATCCCTGGGTGGCGCAGTGGTTTGGCGCCTGCCTTTGGCCCAGGGCGTGATCCTGGAGACCCGGGATCGAATCCCACATCGGGCTCCCGGTGCATGGAGCCTGCTTCTCCCTCTGCCTGTGTCTCTGCCTCTCCCTCTCTCTGTGCGACTATCATAAATAAAAAAAATTAAAAAATTAAAATAAAAAATAAATAAAATAAATAAATAAAATGCATTCTCTTATATATCACAAATCTACTATTCTGAAAAAACTGTCAGAATATAACTGATTTCTGTTGCCATCTTATTTTTTTTTTTTTTGCCATCTTATTTTTATTCTAAGCATTTAAAGAAACAGTATATTTACCAACAGAGTCCATGACCTAAAATCCAATTAAAAACCCTGACCCCAGATACTATCTCCAAAATATAATGTTCTCCTGTTCTGATCCCAAAAGTACTTGGCTCTGTGCTCTCACTGCAGGCACATCCCTTAGCATAATCTCCCTACTGGCCCCTTCAACTCCATCCTCTGGAGCATTCATTCCACTGAGATGACATTTCACAACCAATTTTGTTCTTTCCCTGGAAATCCACCCCGCTCCCCCTCTCCCACAGTGCACCAGTTGGTCTATGTGTTCCAGAGAATATGGCAAAATTGATAAGTTGCTTCCTAAATTAGGTTCCATCTAGAAGACCCTGCAGCTTCCATGCACTCTCTTAGGCTGTCCTACGGATCACTTGTTCTGGTGAAACCTGCCCTCTGAAGGAGCCCACGTACCAGGATTTGAAGCCCCCCGCCACAGTTATGTGAGTATGCTTGGAACCAGATCCTCTCACCCGAGTCAAGCCTTCTGAAAACTGCAGCTCTGAAAATTTGACTATAAGCTCATAAGACCCTGAGCCAAAAACTATTCAATCAAGCTGCTCCTGGATTCCCTACCCTCAGAAACTGCATGGAGATAACAACTGCTGCTAAGTGGAAGTGATCTGTTAGACAGTAAATAGAAAGTACCCTGAGGTTCTACTGCCTTCCCACCGTCAGTCCCCAGACGCTCTCAGGGCAGTGACTTAGGACTGTCATTCCAACCTTTTCACAGCCCTCTACCAGCCTGAGGGCAGCCTAGGAGCCTACTAACCACTTGAGGCTTGCTTCACAGCTGCCCCCTCTATCCTGTCTCCTGCCACCACCAGCAACTATAGCTCCACACATTGGCCCTGCCAATACACAACGCAAATGTAGCCAGACCTCAAATATGACAGGAACTACCTCTAACTGTTCCAGAACTCTGGTCCTTCTAATCACACTGCTTTTCCAGCAGTCCCTTTCTCTAGCCACAGCACACCTGCCCCTTGTTTTCACTACAGGTCTCACTCAAGCCCTGCCCTTCCTCTTATAGGTGCCTCTGGTGTCACTGGATGCTTACCACGTTGAACTACAGCTAGCCATTTCAATCATATTCCTTAAACCCTCCCAGTGCTGTGTACATAGTGGTTCACACCACCTGGGTCTGTATCGTGAATATTGCAGACCCTATAATCCAATTTAAAAACCCTGACCCCAGATACGTATCTCAAAAAATATAATGTTCTCCTGTTCTGATCTCAAAAAGTACTTGGCTCTGTGCTTTCTCTGCAGGCACATCCCTTAACGTAATCTCCATACTGGCCCCTTCAGTTCCATCCTCTGGAGCATCCATTCCACTGGGAGGACATTCCACAACCAATTTTGTTCAATATGGGCAAATTTGGATATGCAAATATGCATGCCACAGAAGATGTATATTGAGAAAATTTCAATCTTTTTTTTTTTAAGAGCCATTTTCAACTAGTTTTCTGGAATGTTTTTTTTTTTAATTTTTATTTATTTATTCATGAGAGACACAGAGAGAAAGAGAGAGAGAAAAAGAGAGAGAGAGAGAGAGAGAGAGAGACAGACAGGCAGAGAGACAGGCAGAGGGAGAAGCAGGCTCCATGCAGGGAGGGAGCCCGACGTGGGACTCCATCCCAGGTCTCCAGGATCACACCCCGGGCCACAGGCAGCACTAAACTGCTGCGCCACTGCGGCTGCCTGAAAATTTCAATATTCAACTGATCTGACCCCCTGCACTCTATTTATCTTATTGTTAAAAGAATTAACCGGATAATATGGTCATATCCTGAATCATTTGTTCATCTGCAGTCATTTATGACATCTGTGTAGTTATCTAAGCCCAAAGACTCAGAACCAATTTGATCCCCCTTCTCTCCATTACTCCCCACATCCAGTTGATCCACTTAATCTTGACTCTGTCCCCACCAGTTCTGTCAAACCGGCCTAACTTCCTTCCACTGCCACTGCGACTCTGGTTCCAGCAGAGCCCTTGCCAGCGTCATGTAATGCCCGCCCTACCGAGACTTCCCCCTCTCTAATCCACAGCAGCCAAAATACACTGTGATCTGGCCACTCCCCTGCTCCTCTCCCTAACTCTGCAGACCTGTTCATGGCCCTAGGAACAATCTTTGAATCCCCTAGCCTAGAAGACCCTCCACAGTGCTTCCTTCTCCAGATCCCAATCACCATCACAGTCATGCTGAGCACCTGAAAGTTCCTGAAATCACCACAAACACTACCACCAGGGCCTCTGAATAAAGTTTCCTCAACTCCCTCTCTCTTCCACCCACCTATGACACAAACTCCTACTTCTCCTTCAGACCTCCACTACAATGTAACCTGCTCTAAGTGAGAAGGTAAGATACCCCAAAACACTTTCTCTAGTACTCCCACAGCACCTGGCATTTACATCTATGAGAACACACTCTGTACAGAATTACCTATTTATTTCTCTGCTCCTCTGGATACTCACTAAAGGAAGAGCCAACACCAATCACATCCCTCTTTAGCACAGTATCTTGCACACACACACATATTATTTACTCAATAAATATTAGTTGAGTGAATGAATGAAAGCTATGTCCTAGTGTTCTTCTAATCAAACAGATGATTAAAATCTTGTGGCAAAATGTCCTGTTTTAAGAGCATATACCCTTAAGAATTATAGACTGTTGAAGTCTCAAGTTTAGTGTGAATTTATAAAGGGAGTAGATGAATCTAAAACATTTAAGAACAGTTTTAAAAAGCATTACAGTTTAGAAAAGCAAAAATAAAAACTAATGAACACATTTCCTTCATGTAAAACAACATTTAACCAAAATGTCATACTCACTTCCGTAAGCAGTATTGCTAGCATATCCTGCCTCTGAAAACGTATAGCCAGATGTACGAGAGTATAGCCAACATCAAAAGCAGAAGGACGGTTCAGCAAGCGCACTTCATCTGCAGTGAGCTGACGTGCAATGTCCCCTCCTGATGACTTGTATGCTTCTATAGCAGCTAAATCACCTTCTACAACCCCTAGAACAAGCAACAAGATAGAAAAGAATTTAATTCTATTTTTCTTCAAAAACCATAAACCTGATGCATTCACTCTAAACCCTTTTAAGTGTCTCTCTAGGATTCCTGGACCCTGAGACAACATTTAAATGTCCTGAAGAATATTAAGAAAAGTTAGTGTACTCCTCTCCCTTTAATTTCTTGCCAGAACTAGAACTACCTATTTAGGTACTTACCTTCACATCAGTGCTGGCTCCATGCTCTGGTTGAGGTTTAGAGGTATCATTAGAATATACTGATTGGATCAAAGATCAGTAATCCTAGTGTGAGGAAGTAGACTTTACAGAAGACACTAAACTACCTATTCTGGTCCTGACTCTACAGAAACCAAGGAGAAGGGGATATGCTGCTTCCTATTGGCTTTGGGCTCTCTCGCCCTTTGCACTGCATTTTTTAAGCTGAATCAAAACAAATGCTGGACCTTCCATATTGTTGTTTAGCTAGAAACAATTCAGAGTAATTAAACCATTTTCAGTATAGTTAAAATTAGCAACATTTTGATTTCAGAACCTCTCAAAGCCATGTGTTCCTTACATTCATTAAGTATTAATACAGTAAAACTTGAACCAGATGAGTTAGAACAAAAATAGGCCAAAATAAAACATTACAAACCAGTTGGGGGTAGAGAGATAAAACAAGTATCACTTTTTTATAATCCATAAAGAACTTTCTGTTCCCACTAAATCGTGTTACTAATCTTAACACAAATTAATGTTAGGTGAAGACAGTATTCCTGCTTACTAAAGCTGTACAGTACATATCTATGAATAAATAGCCTTGGCAAAAAATAAAGGTAAGCTTCAAATTTACTCACAGTGTTACACACACACACACACACACACACACTCAAGACTGTAGGACCAAAGAGTTTTTAGTGTTTTCTAAGTTATATCAGGAAAAATCTGTTTGTTGGGTAAAACACTAATACTAGCTAAAAATATTCTTAGTGTATCTTCTTAAAAATCATTTTTAATGGCCATCCTGAATTAGGAATTAGAGAAATAAGAGCTACTTCTGTGAGCATAACAGATTCATCCAATGCAATAATTTCTCCCAGTTGCTTAAAATAGAAAAACTTTAAAATGATAATTTAATTCCCATGTTCATTGAATCCCCATGACGTACATGCAAAGGACTATGCTAGGCAATATGAAAAACACAGATAGTAAAAACATGATTCCTATACTCAAAACAGTCCTTTCTCACCACGTTTAAGCCACAAAAGGCCAGCTTCAAATGTTTTCAGACTCTGTTGGTCAAAGATCCTTTCTGCAAATCCAGACCCACTCCACAAAAAAAGAACACCTTGCCTCTGACACATTTTTCAGGTGAAGAATCCATGATATGAAACCAGAACACCTTCTTACAGGAACTTTTATTTTCATGGTTCACGTAGGTTAATACATTCTTCAATATAAACACCTCAGTACAGCTGTCACCCCCGCCCCCAAAACGGAAAGAGCCTTTAGGCCCAGTGCCCTGGCAAAATCATCTGGGCTAAATCGTGGTACGCTAAAATGTGATATGGCTGGCAGGAATCTTCCTCAAAGGGCAGGCCTTATAAATAGATATAGAAAGTCCTACTTCAAATTAAAAAAAAAAAAAAAAGAAAGAAAGAAATCTATGGTTAAATAGTCAAGTACACAAAGAACTCTGAAATTTCTGCTTGTTTTAATGAACAGATGAAAGTAATCAAAGAGAGCTCGTAACTTTAGAATTTAATGAGGTTCATCTTTTTAGAACTAAATATGCTCTCCTACTCTGTTTCCTTCTATGGGTATTTCCGTATGAAAGCAACTACTTTTCATGTATGATTTATCAAAGCTTTCATTATTTCTGGGTGCCTGCAGTATCACTGCACCTTTTATAAGCTTTAGCCTAAAAATATATATTTATAAAACTTCTTTCTATGACATGAGAAAAGCCACTCAAGGACCAAAAAGACTGATCAATTGACCTGAAAAGCTACAGAGGAGGAAGACGTGCACAGAACATGTATGCATATGTGTACCTATTCAGGCATGTGCATGTGCCTGCATCCACATACCTTTTTTGTTTCCCAAAGATGATTGCCAACCAACTTCTAAATCACTGTCTTCACTATTTTTAGCTAGCTCACCATATAGCTCATGTCTGAAGAATCTTCTCTTAGAAATTCTTAAGAATTCATTTCCTGGGACTCCTGGGTGGCTCAGTGGTTGAGCGTCTGCCTTTGGCTCAGGTCATGATCCTGGAGTCCCAGGATAGAGCCCCACATGGGGCTCCCTGCATGGAGCCTGCTTCTCCCTCTGCCTATGTCTCTGCCTCTCTCTCTCCCCTGAATAAATAAAATCTTTAAAAAAAAAAAAAAAGAAAAAGAAAAATTCATTTCCTCGGTCACGGTTGTGAGAGATTTCTATAATTAGAAACTAACATAATCAAAGACAGGGGGTACAGACCAGAGAGCACAAGAAAGGTGACACACTGTGCTTTGAAATTATGATTTACGATGTCACCCAGTCTGGCTTCAAATTAAGCATTTTTAAAAAATATAAACAGAACTTCAAAAGATGAACCTGTACAGTATATGAATTCTATCTCAATAAAGAAGATACATACACACAAAAACAGGATTTCTATTTGTCCTAATCCAAAATACCAAAACAATTACTTCCCTCATCCCCCAGCTCTGCAGTGAACTGCAGACAGAGTATGCTGTTGCTCCCCAGCATGAAGTAAACCCAGGGGGTCAGAAAATGGGGATGAAGAGAATAGAGTTTGTGCTCTATTGAAGAATAGAGCACTAAATCCTCCAAATCTTCTAGAACATGAAAAACACAATATAAGTACAGGTACAAAGTAGTATCTCAAAGAAAAATATCATCTAATGTTTTGGGAATATAGGATTCCATTCTTTTCTTTAACTATAGTTAAGAACTTAGTTTCAGTTACCAGTGAGTTTTCAGCTACAAAGAGAAGTACATTTATTACAAATGTCATGAGACTGTCACCAAACAGTCCAAATGTTTTTAGTCTATCTTTATGACACATTGTTCAATGACAGCTACTGACTAAAGTTTCGACAGCTTCTTGACAGATGGGTTTTTACTGCAAGCAGGGTATTAAAAAGGATATGGCCCATACTCAGATAAGGTAAAGTTTTACCTACCAAAGTTTTCTACTTAGGTGGACAAAGTATCAGATCATATGCAAAACAACTTAAAATGTCTTTTGAGTTCTTCATGTAACATTTTTTACCACCTCTAATATCAGGGGATAAAGGAAAGGAGGAAAAGGGGAGAAGGCTGGTTGGTAGGAAAAGACAGCAAAATAAACGCAAGAGGTATAATCTCACTTCATGTAACAATAACCAAGAAAAGCCAGAACAATTTCAATGGAAGAGAGATGATGGTGTATACATGCTTCCTAGTTACTGACTTCTCACACTTCCAAGCGTGAACTAAAGCATCTTAAACATGTTTTTTGAAAATTTTAACAAATGTATTATTACATACATGTTCTGTCCCTTTTTCTTCTGTGCTATGACTGCAAATTAAAAGGACAGCTGAAGGCACTCTGAGAAGATTAACTTTATAAAACTAACCTACAGTATCATCACACATTCAAAACTGACTGAATGAATAACTAACTAAGCAATGGTGCATAATTACAGATAATGCAAAGTTAACATACTTTTAAAACATTAAGACCTAAGAGTAAACAAAAGTTACTACATCTTACAAACTATAAAGTTAAAAAAAAAAAAAAAAGTTTGTATTGTTCTATAAGCTGGGCCAGGAGTGGAATTTAACAATTTTGAAGCCACAGGACACAACTCATGGGACTTCACAGCTACTATGGAACTCCGATGGTTAGAATATGGAGCTGGCTCATAGATGTTTAGAAAACAGACTTATTTTTTTCCCCCATATATGGCACAGTTTTCAAAGTTTTGCCTTATATTTTTTATGACATAAAATCATAATGGTAACTAACTTTGAAAAGAATGCCAAATGGTAAAAAAAAAGCCAGGACTTACCTGAGCCCACATGGGCCAGCTCAACACTACCCTGGAGTTCTATGGTAGCTGTGACATCACAGCATGGTTTATGCTGTGGGGTCAGGGTGGACTTGGAGTCAGCTGGCACAATTTCAGGAGCCCTTAAAGAGAAAAGTTAGTTTTAAGTGGTAATGTTCACAATGTGCTTTACCATGGTCAGCAGAAAGATGCAGATGTGCTGTCTACAATGTCTGGAGAGTTGTCTTCTACCCAGAGTTTAATTCACTTAGGTGGTTTTGCATATTAAAAAAAAGTTATGCCACCCAGTAATACTTTTTCTTTATATTCCTAACCATTTGGCTATAGTTCAATGACGAACTTGGCTTAGATATTCATATTCACAGCTAACTCCTTCAATACTCAAATATGAGATGCTTTTTAAATAAAATGGCCAATATTTTTAAAGTGCATCTTCAAATTGGCACAAGCTCAGTGGCAATCCCAGGAATAGTGTGAGCAGTCCAGACCACCTCTTAGAGGTATTATTCGCATGATAACCAATGGCAGCAAGTGAATTTACCACTTCTATTCCTAGAATAGTGTTACAGAACAATAACCTTTTCAAAAACTGAGATGAAAAATCACAAATTGGAGATAAATTCTTTATACTATATCAAGATAAGCTCCTGTTCAATTCAGTCAATAAACTCCATTATGAAAACATCCTCTTTAGAATAAAAGACTCAATGACAGAAAAGTCAAAATAATCTCTAATTAAGGCCTTCAAATATTCTATTATTAATGACAAACTATGCCAAATATAATTTATACTCTGGAGCTCCGATATCTTTACATCTCTGATTAGACTGTGAACAACCCAACTGCTGTGAGTATATAAATCCCCAAAATCATGAAAAAATACCTGAAACGACAAACACCTTCAGAAGAAAGATTTCGCCATGCAGGAAGAATGATTGCTGAAAGCACCACGGAAGGACTTAAAGGAACAGGTCACAAAGTTATCTTTGGGAAGGGAATTAGGGATGAGGGCCAGTGTTAACAGTTAAAGAAAATGAACATGAGTTCCAATTACAAAGGTCACTGAAAATATTGCCGAAAGAGTTAACTGAGGGGATATTGTTTCTTAAAAACCTATGGTTCCAGTTATATAAAGTAGTATATATCAAAACCACATTCACCACTGAAGTCAAGTCCCCAAAAGTTTTCTTACTGCAAATAAAAATTTCACCTGCCACAAGGCCACATTATCCTGGATGAATCTGAAACCAAATTTTAAGATTTTTAGAATTATACTATTTTAGGTAGTCCTGGAGGGGCTACTGAATCGTCTAGGCACTCTCTTTTACAAGTCATGGTAGAGTTTATAAAAGGAAAAAACTCTTATGACATATAACATTACACACTGTACGTAATATGTCCATGTAACTCTTCTTCTAGCCAAAAATACTGATAGAATACAGAATCATCAAAATGGAAGAGATGTTACAGTTGCTTAGTCCATCTTGATAAGATCCCCAGGTTGAAGCACAAAACAAGAACATCCCCATGATTTGCCACTGCAAGAAAGTTCTACAGCTTCAGGAAACACCTATGGCCACTTAAGTATCCATGTTAAGTGGAGTGGTAGATTTTCCTCAAAACCGTCAGCCCCATATATCCAACTACTCATTAGACAGATTCGCTACATCCTGTCTAAAACTGAACTTCCTGTCTCCCATGTTTAGGAAAAGTGATCCAATACAAGTGTCTAAACCAAAACCCAGGATATATTTCTTAACTACTCTCCCCTTCACCCCCATATAGATTTTGCCAAGTTTTGTCAATCCTGACTTTAAAGTCTCTCTCAAATACCACCCCCGCCCAACCCCATCTCCAGGGGTTGCAGTCAGGACTGCACTCTCCCTCACCTAGATTACTGTAATGTTCTTAAGTGGTCAGCATGTCTTCCAATCTAGTCTAGGACCAGAGTGATCTTCCTAAACCACAAATCTGATTAAGGCAGTCTCCTTCCACATGTTTACCACTGCCCTTATGTTAAAACCTAAACTCCTTAACCACGTCAAGAGGCCTTGAAAGGTTCAGCATTATCCCAAAGCAGTACCCCCTCAACAATAGCCCCACAGCTCCCACTCTAAACATCAACCCTGCTAACTTCATCAGTTTCCTCTCCTGACTCTGAGGTCTTCACACATGCAATTCCCTCTGATGAAAACATTCTTCCCTCTTCTCTTTAAGGTTTTGGCTTAGATGTCACTTCCTCCTGAAAGCCCTTTCCAGATCTTCAAATGAAATTAGGGTATATATATATTCTTCTAGCATCTTATCCTCCTTCTACCAAACTCATCACCCTATACTGATTTATTGAATTTAATCTTCCTCTACCAGAGCACAAGCTAAGAGCCATGACTTCTTTCATAGTGCTTGGGAAAACACTCCATTAATACCTAAGTGTGAAAATAAATGGACCGACAAAGAAAAGGCAAAAACCAAGTCAATTCTGGAAAGCAACTGGAAGGTGGAACAGGATGAATAGTCGCTTTACCGTATTTTTAAATACATAATAAAGCCATAATTACTTAAACAGAAGTGTGATACTGATGTAAAAACAAACATCAACACAAAGAGCCTCAAAACAAACCATGCAGAATCATTTTCTGTATAATAGAACCACTCAAATCCATGGGGAAATAATTTAATAAATCATATTTTTTTAAAAGCCACTTGTATAATTCCATTTATTTTTTTATTATTTATTTATTTATTTATTTATTTATTTATTTATGATAGTCACAGAGAGAGAGAGAGAGAGAGAGAGAGGCAGAGACATAGGCAGAGGGAGAAGCAGGCTCCATGCACCGGAAGCCTGACGTGGGATTCGATCCCGGGTCTCCAGGATCGCGCCCTGGGCCAAAGGCAGGCGCTAAACCGCTGCGCCACCCAGGGATCCCAATAAATCATATTAATAGAATTTGGAAAAGTATTTTAATCCTTAGTACAATCTAAAACACTGTAAAGAAAACAAAGTGTCTTTAGTATAACTCTCCTCATACAAAAAAAGAGGGGGGAGAAAATTTGCAGCAGATATGACTGTACAGTACATATTTTTAGAAATATAACTAAGAATAAAACAGAAAATAGAAGATATAAATCAACAATTCACAGAGAAAACTACAAATAACTAAACAAGACAGTACTCCTGCCTTATTAACACACCCCAGCAAAGGCCCAGCTGCCCTGGTGCTCTCACCTAGCTGATGGGATACAATCTGGGAAGTTCTTCCAAGAAATTATTTACCTTTAATATGTTCATGTTGTTTCCATGTGATCCCATGTCAGGGAATCTAAGAAAATAGAAATGCTAACAATTTCTGTTAATGCTATCAGAATAAAAACTATTCAAATAACTCAAAAGGCTAAGGGGCATGTTAAAATACAGCAAATTAATGCCCTATTACACATTCACTTTTTAAAAGATGAAAACAGGGACACCTGGGTGGCTCAGGTCATGATCCTGGGGTCCTGAGATCAAGTCCCACATCAGACTCCCCACAGGAAGCCTGCTTCTCCTCTGCCTGTGTATCTGCTTCTCTCTCTGTGTCTCTCATGAATAAATAAATCTTTTTGAATGAATAAATCTTTTGAATGAATAAATGAATGAATAAATAAAATCTTTTAAAAATAAAGATGAAAACATTTTAATTAATTCAAAACAAAGTTCAACAAAAAAGTACAATTTCAGTACAATTTCAATTACTTAAAAATAAGTAAATGTAAAAAAATGAAAATACACAATAACATGACAGATATCCTCTAGCTGCTGATGCTATACATTATTTTCATAGTTTTTTCTCTGAAATACTCAATGAGCATGCTCTGCTTTTATTATTTAAAAATACACCAAACCCTCATGTACAGTTACAAGAAGCCAGTACATATTATCTAATGATGAAACAAGAAGAATGCTATGTTCATCCACAGTTGAACAAAATGTGGGATATACATACTATAGTATTCAGTCTTAAAAGGGAAGCAAATTCTGACATGTGCTGCAACATGAATGAACTCTAAAGACATTACAGTAAATTAAACAAGCCAGTCACAAAAGGATAAACACTGTATGATCCCACTTCGGTGAGGTACCTCGAGGAGTTAAATGCAGGGACAGAAACCAGAATGGTGGTTGGGGGGGAGGAGGTGAGATCTCTTGTTTAGGGATACAGAGTTCAGTCCTGTAACACAAAAAAAGCTGTAGAGACGGGTAGTTGCGTGATGGCTCCACAACAATACGAATGTACTTAATGCCACTGAACTAAATGCTTAAAAATTGTTATGATGAGGGTACCTGGGTGGCTCAATGGTTGAGCATCTGCCTTTAATTCAAGTCGTGATCCCAGGGTCCTGGGATCGAGTTCTGCTTCTCCCTCTGCCTATGTCTCTGCATCTCTCTCTCTCTCTCTCTCTCTCTCTCTCTCTGTCTCTCATTGAGTAAATAAAATCTTAAAAAAAATTTTTTTTGTTACAATGGCTACGGGCGTCTGGATGGTGCAGTCAGTTAAGTGTCCAACTCTTGATTTTGGCTCAGGTTGTCATCTCAGGGTCCCAAGACTGAGCCCCATGTAGGGCTCCATGCGTAGTGGGGAGTCAGCTTGAGATTCTCTCTCCTTCTCCCTACCCCTCCCACTTGTGCACTCTCTAAATAAATAAATAATAAATCTTTTTTAAAAAAATGGCTCAGATGGCAGGTTTTGTCACTTGTATTTTACCACAATTAAACTTTAAAAAAAACAATGATACAAGGACATATTCAGATATATCAGAGGTGCTGCTTCAAATAATATCACCTACATAGTATTTCTACCTCCCCCCAGATAAATGTTTTAATTTAATCTAATAATTTCCAAATTGAGTATCATTCTGTGAAAAAATTGTCAGGACTCTGAAAATGTTTATCTCATGAAAGAATAAATAAAAAACCAAAATCAAAAACCATCTGAGGCACTGTTTAGATAAGAGAGGCCTAAAAAGAGAACAGTAATAGATAAAATGCACAATCTGTGACTGAATGGAGTTGGAGCAACTGCTATTAGTGAAACTGAATATGGATTTTCTGGATATTAAATTTGAATTGAATATTAAATTTTCTGGATAAGCATATTATGTAGTTACACAGGGAAAATGTCTTTGTTTTTAGAACATACATGCTGAACTACTTAGAAGCAAAATGTCATGACATCTGCAATTACCTCTCAAATGGTTCAGGAAAAACAGAAAGACAAATAGGGAGAGAGCAAATGTGGTCAAGTATTAACAACTGGAAAATCTAGGTTAAAGGCATATAATATAGTTATACTTGTAACTTTTCTGCAGGTTTTGAAATTTCTCAGAATAAAAGGCTGATGGGGGGGAAAGCTGTGTCTGCACAGCAGGACTGGGAGTGAAAAGAAGAAAAACTACTGTTTTTCGTTACAAACTCTTCCCTCTCTACTGCCTGATTTTTTTTTTATCATGTGCACAGTTTAATAAATGCTTTAAAGTTGTTTTATGATAAACAGTAAAGTTCATTGGAGTGTAAACTTTTTATATTTAATATTTAATATAAAATATTTAATATTTAAACAATACATTTGGATTTCCTAACTCAATAGGTACATTTAATATAAGTCTTTTTAAAAATGAAAGCCTTTACTAAATCAGTGATGCGTATTCAAATGCCAGTACCATAGAATCAAAAATCACCTGATGTACTCCCTTTTTTAGCATAAGGAGGCACATTATTAGTTGGCAGGTCAGTGTAATCAATCATGTCTAAAAGGCAGGAATTGCGTCTCAGACCAAAGGCAACTAGAAGTATGCCACCGGGGCTCTATTTCTGCTGTTCCCACCCACTTGCCTTAACGGACAGACTCATTCCTGGAGGCTTCTTTCTCATTCCGGGTATCAGGAAGCACTTTCAAAAGCCAGAATGAACTGGCCAAGGGGAAAAAAGTATGTGCATGTTCCCTACTGATTAGAATCTTTGACACTGCTGAGAATTATCACAATTTTCTTAAAAATCGTAACAAAATTTTATTTTATATCCAGAGTGCCAAACACAAGAGAAAATCCTTAGAAACAAGAAAAACAAAACAAAAGCTATCTAAAGAGAATACTCCATTCGCAGTGCTAAAAATAATTCTATTACCTATAATATCAACTACCTTGGATAGGAAGGAGATCCACAAGCCAGAAGGAGTATGGAGTGAAAAGACACCTCAGTTTTGATAGCTACACACACGCCCACATAAGAGTATCACAGAGTTAACCAAGGACATACAAGGCATTGTCGGCACTCTAGCAGCTTACTTTCCTTTTATGGATGCAGTGCTGCAGGAGTCTGCATGTATTTTGGATTCTATTAAAAGCTTTTAATAGAATATTTTAACAAACCATTTTTATTTTTTTCTGTTTTTTAAAAATGTGATGGTTTTATATGTCAAAGACTATTAAGACCCAAGACCTTTTCTCAAGTTCTACCTGTATTATGGGGGGGGGGGGGGGGGGGTGCAAAGTATTAAGGGAAAAAGGACACTAAATCAGAAGAGTATCTTTCAGTTAAACAGTCTGATACCAATACAAAATCAAGTTCAGACTCAAACAAAATGGTTCACTAGCATCCAGGAATAAATTCAGCCCTTAAAAAATAACCATAACCTAAATCTATCAGAACAATGAACAATTTCATTAGCTCCCTAACTCCCAGAAGATGATCTCTAAAAATTAAATATTAAAACAAAGATCTGCTACTGGGCTAACAAATCAGAAGTGAAGATGGCCACATTTTTTCCACAAGGCAAAAAAAAATACTAAAGATGGAAAATAGATTGTCCAAACAGCTGTGGTATTCAAACCGAAAATAGGCAAACACATGAAAAGCAAAGAGAATACTACAGAAATGTCACACTAAAAATCATACGAGTACAAACAATTTAACCTAACCATGGTATGCCCAGCTCAGCAATCAGTTTCATCTAGGCATATTTATTTGGAAAAATGGCAGGACTAAAAACATTAATATTCATAGACATCAAACATTATTCAAAAGTTCCTGTAACAGTCACTCCTTTCAAACAGTGAGCAAAAACCAAAAACCCCCGCTGTGAATAAGAAATATATATTTGATCTTCATCTACTGTTCCTGGCACATAATTGCTAAAACCCTTGTAATTTCCTAAGTAAGATCCCTAGGGGCATCTTTTGTTACAATATTTAGTTTTGTTCCCAGTTCCTGAAATAGCTCTAGAGAGATAAAGGGGAAAACGAATCTTTTGTTATTCATAAAACAAGTCCCTTTCTCCACTTCTGAGTTTATGTTAATGAGGTGACTTCAGGAAAACCCCTAAGGATGGGGGCTGGTTGCCAAGGGAACCAACCTTGGGATTAGAGGGTTGGCATTTTCAGCCCCATCCCACTCCCACTTCCTGAGAGAGAGGAGGAGCCGGAGGATGAGTTAATCACCTGTGGCCAATGATTTGATCGATCTTACCTGTGGAATTAAGCCTCTGTTAAAAAAAAAAAAAAAAAAAAAAAAAAAAAAAATTCCCTGAACTACAGGGGGTGGAGAGCTTCCAGGCTGGTAAGCGGATGGGGTGCTGGGAGAGTGGTAGAGGACAGAAAGACATGGAAAGCCCCTTCCCTTACCCTTTGCATCGCTTCCATCTAGTTCCAAAAAAGTTCCTCTAGGCTTCAAAAAGGTTTGAAGCCTTTTTTAATAACCATCTAGTAAATAAAAGGTTTTCCTGAGTTCTGTGAGCAATTGTACCGAATTAACTGAACCCAAGCCAGGGTCATGGAAACTCATGATATGTAACCAGTTGATCAGAAGCACAGGTGACACCTGGACTTGCTATCTGTAACAAACAAACAAGCTGTTTGTATTAATTTCCTATTGCTGCTCTAACAACTCACTACAAACATCATGGCTTAAAATAATTCAAATTTTTTATACTCACCAAGGTGTGCTCCTTGGGGAGGGCCTGGAAGAGCCTTGCCTTTTCCAGCATATAGAGGCTACCAGCATTCCTCAGCTCATGGCCCCGCATCACTAAGACCTCTGTTGCTCCACTGTCATGTCTCCATTTGTGACACACATTCTCCTGTCTCTCTCTTGTTTATAAGGACCCTTATGATTGTTAGACCCACCTGGATAACAGGAGGGCATCTCTCCATCTGAAGGTCCCTTAACTGCATCTGCAAGACCCTTTTTACCATGGAAAGTAGCATATTTATATACTCTAGGGATTAGAATTTAAACATCTTTGGGGGCCAGAAGGTATTATTCTGCCGGCTACACTATTTCAATCAGTCATGTAAATCAGAAAAGGCTGGGGCGGTGGGGGTGGGGGTTGGGGTGGTGGAGGTTGTAGCAAAAGCAAGCATTAGTAGGCAACCAAAAAATACAACTTTAGACACTAGCTCCTCTCACTAACAGTGTGTTTTGCAAGGTATTTCAGGTTTTGTGTCTTCAGGTTAAGTCATCAATAAGGTATCTCCGTGCAGCAAATTAATTTTTAAAGCTAAAGAACACAAAACTAGAAAAGAGAAACCTCTTCCATTTCTTTCCTTACAAAATAATTTATATGCCAAGTTTCCTCTAAAGTTAAAAGGTCAGCCACAAAGATCATAATAAACGGGTAAAATTGCCATTGTGTCTTCTGTCAAGGATTTCCTTTTCTGTTTTGTTCTGATGTGGTACTTTTCTTGGTATACACCACTTTATCATCATTCTAGTTCAGAGTACTATCATCTCTCAAAAAATAATAATATAGGACTTTTTTTCCGGTGAAGTTAATGTAATTTCGTTTGGATTATTGTACAACACTCACTTGACCAGACACACTATATCTCAAAACTAAATAATTTTGAAAATCACCATAAAAAAAAAAAGTCACCATTGAACATTACATTTTGGAACACATTGATTTTTCCAGAAAAAGAAAAACACTAACACAACCTTAATAGTTAACTTCCTTGAGAAGAACCATCCATATCTATAATTCTTAATGATACCAAAATAAACTGAGTATTTTAAAAGGTAAAAGACTATACCTCACTAAATTTTGTCAAAATGAAAAAAGTATTAGTGAAAGCAAACAAACACATTGACATGTTTACCTCCATACAAGTCATAGGTATTTTGCAGTTGCGTCTGGTGCTCCAGAGTAGCTATGTAGGACACAGTACACAGGCAAGGAGCCAAAATGCAGTTGGCATCAGTGCAGAAAATAACAGCCACAAATACTGATTTTCAACATGTTATGAGAAAAGGGGAAATATTCGAGCAAACAGAAGAACTACCTTTGCAGACAACTTGAAAGAAAAAGTCAATGCTAATGTGTTTTCTGTATTTTAAGAATCATGTAAGATTTTTAACACTCAAAATTTTGCTCAGGAATACCCCAGACTACAATCCTCATGCTGCCATTTCAGCATGCTCACTGATGAGGAGATTCTGATTTAGTCCATAAATCAGTGATGCTCAATAAGGGACACCAGCACATGCTGCAAGTCACCCCAAAGCCTGGGAGCAACAGGAGACATTACTGATGCACACATTTCTCTATGCCACCGCCATGGGGCAACTGAATACTTTCAGCCTAAAAATCTAGTTTCAACATGTACTCGTTATACGAGCTTGATTCTTCTTCCCCTATACTTTCAACACTACTCTGGACCCCCGATCTCAAATCTTTCCCATCTTCATTAGCAGGGTCACTGGACAAGCTAAACATAAGAAAGATGCAGCTGTTGTTGAAGACATGAGACAAAATGCCAAACTGCAACAGATTCATTAACAATATAAAATATTCAAGTAAAAATTTTATTTGCTTTAGGACTTCAGGAATAGCAAACACAGGATTTTTTTCTTTATATCATATATTCACCAAACTGTCAAATATTCATCATTGAAGGCAAGAAGAGAAATATAAGGTAAAGAAATCTGACTTCAGACTTTTCATATCCATAGACTGCCTAGTGATAAACTGAGGTGTGCCTCTTCCAAGACTATATTGTACCAACTTCCCATCTTTTCCTTACAAGGAGAAATCAACTTGGCTCCCATTAGCTCAAGCCCTGGGTAGTTTGTAAAATAAAAAAACAGAGGCTAGGAAGAAAGTAAAAAATCCAGAAATTCAGAAAAGGAGCATAAAGACCAATTTGTCCAGATCCCAGTTTCCACAAGGGCTTATTTGTTGAATAATTTAACAAATGCCTGGATGCCTGCTATGTATCAGGCACTGTTTTAGGTACTAGGATATAGCTCTGATGGAGACAAAACTCCTGACTTTCATGAAGCTTAAATTTTAAGAAAAAAGGAGACAAAGTGGAAAGTGACAACAGTCGTGAAGAAAATTAAAACTGGGGGATGGGGTAAGAACAGGGCTGAAATTATAGATAATAGCAGTCAGGGAGGCCTCACAGAGAAGGTAACAATTGAGAAAAAGAACTTAAGCAACTAAATGAGCTAATCCTGCAATCTAGAGAATGAGTAATCCAGGCAGAGGAAACAGCACATTCAAAGGTTTGAGGCTTATGTGTAGAGAAGAAAGGTGGCCAGAGTAGCTACAGTGAATGAGTGAAGTTGAGAGCAACAGATAGGTGGGGAGGGGGGAATTCGTAAGGTGGGGAGGAAGACAGAAAAGTATAGGACACAGCTGTGGGAGGCCTAGAGAGTCTCTGAGGGACTCTGGCTTTTACTCTAAGCAACAAAGGCAATCACTGAAGAGTTCTGAGCAGTTTCACAAGAGTACCTCTACTTGGAGAACAGTTTGTAAAAGATGACAAGGACAGAGAGGATCATGGTTTGGACCAGTGTAGTGAGAAGTGGTCAGATTCTGCATGTATTTCGAAGGTAAGCCAGGAAGATTTGCCAACAAGAAGGAAAGGAGTAAGAGAAAAAAGGAGAATCAACGATGACCAAGGCTTTGGGCACAGCCAGTGGAAGGATAAACCTGCCATCAAGGGAGAGGGGGACTGTGAAAGAATAGGTTTGAGAGAGAGATCAGTACAGTTTCAGCATCACTAAGTTGTAAAGAAGTTGGAAATATTAGCTATTCAAGGGAAGATGTGGCGTACACAACTAGATATACGAAGTCCAGAGTTCGAGAATACAAAAAGTTATCACTACAGATTTAATATGGGATTCTTATGTGACCCTGAATTTTTTTTTTTTTCCAGTGGATCAACATGGGTCACAAATTTAAACATTCTTCTAAAGGGCAACCAATTCAATACAATAGCAGAACTAAAATGGTATATTAGGTAGGTGCCTATTCTCTAGGGACATTATCTATCCAGCAGGAAAGGCAGTCTATGATTAGCACCAACATGACCTCCCAGAAAATACCTGGCACCAAACTGCAGACATTCCAGAGACAACTGCACATTTAAATTCACACCTCTGCCTTTACCATCCCAGTTCCCACCCCCAAATTCCACTTTCACTGATGTCAGGCTTTGGCACTGCTGTCCCCAATGTCCACTCACCACATAAGATAATAATAATGACTTAGATGAAACTTATACCCAACAGTCATGTAAAAAAGAAACTTGCTCAATACTCTTGGCACTTCAATTTACTTTTGCCTTAACAACTGAATCTTCCTCATTCCTATTTTAACAAGCTACAAAACTGGCTAGACTTTGAGACTTTTTCCAATTTCAAAGGGAGGGATGATTTTTCTTTTTTAGTATATATGCTACCAAAGGGACCACAGAGATGATTTTCTTAAATGCCTAACATGGACAAACCATAATATGTCATATCTGATGAAATTTGGAGAACATAAAGCAAGCAGAAATAGGGAAGTAAAGATTAATTTTCAGTACATGTGGGCTTCTGTTTATTAACCCAATACAAGGTAAACAAAAAAAAAAGTTTCACACATATTTCAGTGATGTTTACAAGTTAGGATAGGACTACCCAATAAAAACATGGCCATAATTTTTGGTACAACAGTTCAGAACCATACTGTATGGTGAAGTAAAAAATATTTGTTGATAGGAAAAACAATGCACATTACCAAGAACTAAATACAATTAATACTTGGCCCTAAGAACCTAAAAACCCTGGAATGGGTGGGAATAGGGACTTAATGACAAAGAAACTGTTTGTTAAATGAAACAAGATCAAATACAACAGTGGTTCTGCTGGCAGGAGTTTTGTTCCACCCTTAAAATGAACTCACAGCCAGCAAAATGCAAAGAGGTACAAGGATGGTTATCCCAAAAGAAGTAAGGTCATGTGGAAAGAAAAAGCAGCAACAAAATGAGTAGTCGGGAAAGCAAGAAATAATAGCCAAAGACAGAGTTCTATTGATCTTCTAATTTGTGTGTTTCAAGAAAAACTATTTCAAAGCAGAAGTTCTTATCCTGAGATCCACAATCTTGAAGAAACTATGAACCTCCGATTTCTAAAGGAGTCTATGATCCCAACAGAGGTTAATAGTTGTCTCAACGTATTTCATCTATAAACTTACCTGTACTATATGACCTTGTACTAAATGTATGCATAATGCATTACCACCTGCAAAAATGATTCTTTAAGAGTTTCCAAAAGGCATCCAGGTAACTTAAAGACAATCACACCTAGATACAAAGGGTCACGTATGAATCCATCTTTATGGACTATCCAGAATAGCTAAGTCAGAAAGCAGCCATGATGGTCAGAGACAGTATGACCTTTTGTATCTCCTTAAAAAAAAAAAAAAAAAAAAAAAAAGGAAAATTATATTATAAAGGGTACCCCAATTTGAAGGAGAAAAAAAAAAATCAATGGGATGAAATGGGACAACACAGCCTAAAATGGCTCAGTGCACTCTCATCCCTAGTCCTCAGGATAGAAGAAAATTGGAGCTCAGAGTTACTAAGTGCCTACTGTGTTTTGTTGCTCAGAAGGATTTACCTTCTGGGACAAAACTGAAATTAAAAAGTCAGATTTCTTGAAATCTACACTTGGGACCTACAGGTTCAAACAGTTTTGTCTTCTATGTTCTTGGAGCTATATTCAGGAGGTTAAACAAAAGAAATTTTAAATGGGAAAAAAAATCACATAAAGCTAAGCTATATCTAAAGCTTAGCTATTGTTCCACACAGTATTTAACTTGAATAGTCACTACAAATAATCCTCTACAAAAATTTTCTTTACAAAACAGACTATCAAAGTACGCACCCCACCCAAATTTAAATCATAAAATTCAAAAAGCTAATCTACTCAAAAAGAAAAGAAAAAGCACAGAGCGTCCAATAACTGCTTTTGTGAATTACATCACCAATATTTAACTCACAAGGTCAGTAACTAGAGAAAACCCTGCTCTCACAAGTCCTGGTCCTTCGACAGGTCTGAGGCAGTAACTGGGACCAATATTCAGAATTTCCTTAGGAAGCGCTAAAATCACAAAATACACAAATCATAATTTGAACTGTGGAATTCAGCGGGTTCGTAAAATTAGTTTCATAAAATTTGCAAATATTTACTACATGACATTCATGTTAAATTAACATCAGTATTTTCAAGGTCAATATTATGGTTGTTCAACTTCTTGGAGTCACATTTTTGTGATATTTTTAACATCTGACTAAAGCTTCTATCATCACAAGATGCTCACACTGTTTACAAACACTCTGAAGCAGCAGCTGGTGTTCCTCAGTCACATCTTGTTACAATAAATAGAGTAGCAGTTTTAAACTCCAGGTATGTATTTCTTCCACTGATGTGTAAAAAACTTTGCTTTAACTTAAAAAGCTTTTCTCCCTAATGAAGGGAAGACACACAATGAAACAGAGGCAATTTAGGACAAAGTTATTATAACAAGATCACAAATACAGAGATTCTTATGCACGCATAGTGGGAGTACAGCTATCATGCTGAATGACCTAAATGCTAAGTAATATAAATCCTAATAGTATCTTTCATATCATTTTTAATATCTTTTCCCATCCCATTCAAAAAAAATGCAGAAACTTACCCACACAAGCATTGAGGAATAGCCAATCAGTCTTTTTCATCCTGTTTTTAATTTGCTTTAGTTTTTTAAAGTCCACTTCAAGTTCCTCCTTGCTGCCAACAGCACCAGCCAATTCAATCCTCTGAAAATCCATTTTCATTTCAGAGTCCCGTTTCATAGTAGGAGGTGATCTTCTTTGGCTATTCCCACTGCTGCAGCTTCCCCTCCACCGAGCTCGGTCTTGCTCATTTATTATTGAAGAAGCCTCTTCAGTCTCTGCCAACTCTATTGCTTCAATATTATTAGGTCTGGGATGATCACAAACAACACATTTTTTAGCCTTGGCCCAGTTTTCATACGTGCAAATAGAACAAGTCCAATGCTGGGTCCTTGTGTTCGGTTTATTTCTATCATTGTATTCCTCGCAAGGATCAACAGAAAAAGCAACTGGTCTGGAACCAGATCCTGAGGATTGAGGAGATTCTGTGGGACTCCTGGTCCTACGCTGGGATAAGCACTGGGTACATCTGATTGCTCTTGGCCAGTTCAAATAGGTGCACATGTGGCATGACCATTTATTTGCATTTTCCATGCTATAAGAAGACTTAACCCTGGGTCTTGCACTAGAGTCTGGACATATCAAAGGACTACTTCCTCCTTCGGTGCTAGAAGGATCCCAATCTCTACCAACATCACTTGAACCGCTTTTAAATGGATCTTCTGTGATAATTGTTCCACTTGGTCTTTGGGCACGACACATAGTACACTTGATCGCAGATGGCCAGTTTTCATACGTACAATATTCACAAGCCCACTTAATTCCACGTTCTGACATTGTGCTCTTCTTGAAGTGAGTTATGTCAGGCAGGGAGCTATAAATAATTAGGACATGGTTATTAAAACAATAACTATATAATTTCATCTCTGAAAATGTGCCCCAAAACAAAACTACCCTTCAACTTATAAAATAGAAATCTCTCAAAAGAAGCCTGAAAAATTTAACAATGAAGTATCCTTGTTTTTCCAATTTCCATTAGAGACACCAGAGATAAGTCCCAAGGAAAAATCTTAGACCTTGGGATTTAATGATATTGTACTTTAGAATGCAAAAGAGATAAGCAGAAGATAAAAGATTTGTTCTAAAAGGGAAGCAAGTTAAAAAAAAAAAAAAAAAGCTACTAATAGAAATGCTTAATTTAAGCCAGGTCATCATCATCAATTTAGAAAAGTAATCAATAGTTAAGATTCAAAGAGAATGGAAAGAACACAAAAACCAAATAAACACATAACAATTCTCAAATTATGAACATAACACTATCTATGATAGCACAGATTCTTATGCTATCTAGGTACAGTATCATTATGTTTGATTCACTGAAGAATTCAGAAGATCAAACAAAGTCAATTCTAACATTTTGCTAAGAAAGAAAAAAAGCAGCTTAAAAATGCTACTTACTTATCCACTGCTCTTAAAAGCACAGGCAGAAAAGAAAAATGTTGAAGAAGTAATCCTTACATTCATAAAAGTAACACTACGAAATACTGCACCCTCAAAATCTAGTTCTGTCTGGAGCACAAAAAGATAAAAACTGTGTATCACCTATTAGGACAATAAAATCGACGGAACGTCCCTAAGGTAATTACTAGCATATACTCAGTCCAGTAGAATTTTGAATATTCATACTCAAAATATTCAATATTTAAAATATACTAAAAATTTAATTCATACTGAGAATATATTCAACTATTTAAAAGCTTCCTAGACTGGGCTTACTACTAACACTACACTAAAATGAAGACTTCATGATTTAATGCCAACTTAATCTATGAAGTAACTTCCACAGCAAACTTAATAATGACTTTTCTTTTAATGGCTGACACTAAAGCCAGACTCTTCATTTTCTTAAATCCCTCAACTTAATATCATCCTGCCACCTATTTTTAGCCAGAAAAGTGAAAAATCCTAGGCAGAGTAACAGAAGCCTTTGCCTCTCTTTCTCAGGGATTTTTCCTGACCTGAAAAGCTCAAGCTTTCATTTTGTTAAGTGCATTATTGTGTCTCTGTTTGCCAAGTCCTCACCCATTTACAGTGTGAACTCCATTAAGAGGACAAATTCACTACAAGAAAGGCTATAATTTAATAGCTAAAATAAAAATCACACTTACTAAGGTTTTAGTTTCCATGCTATAACCTCCACCTTGCACATGGTTAGAATAAAAGTAAGGTTTTATAAATCAGACCAAAGACAAGATTCAGTCTTCATGTTGGCTCAGATTCTGACTTCCTCAGGAGACACTGGCAAAGCGTGCTAAGTGGTTCTGTCTGACTGTGAATAGCTAGTCCTGTAAAGGAAACCAAAACTGAGTTTCACTTGAAGCCTGCTACTTTATCCAGAAGTATTTATTAAAAAAAAAAAAAAAAAAAAAAAAGCCTTTAATCTACTCATTTCTTTTAATAATGGATTATTGTATTAAGCATTTTATTTTTTATGTATTAAGCATTTTAATTTAATAAATCAAATTAATTTAGCAAAAAAAATCAGCTAACTGATTGAGCTGGTCAAATTAGACATAGGAAAGACATTTTTCTCTAAAGCCTTAAACGTGCATGTATGTGCACTAATGGTATGGTTAATATTAACTTAGTAGTGCTAAGTCAGTTCCTGCCCGTATTACTTACTATTGAAGAAAGATGATGTAAACCAAGTAAGCAGAAAAAGCAAAAAATAAATATTGCTTTTATTTAGCCTGAATTCTTTTTCTCCTTCAGCAACTCTATTTTTTCCTTAACCAAGGTTATTTATATTCATATTGCTTAGATTTTGAAATTTAGCTTGTACACAGTGATACACACACTCTAACACCATCCAAAAGTGTGAAGAGCAAGGAACTATAATCATAAGCATCCATAAAATGGGACAATCGAATTTAATGGCAATTTTCATATTCACCAGGCAGTTTCTTCCTTTAGTTTCTCAAGAATGAAATATAAATAAGTTGTTCATGCTACTGGAAAATAACATGATCAAGTAGAAACTTATCATGACAAGAACAAATGACATAATGAATATATATTCAAGGCTACCAGAAGTAATTTCCATATTTCATTTAAAATATTCACATTCAAAATTTCAGGCTTGCTTTAGTAAGTCTTACTTTGATATGCTCATAGGCTCAACTAAACAGCTTGTGACCTTACATTACATTAGCTAATCTTCATGGAACTAATGTGCCAGCACAACATATTTAAATGTCCGCATCTGACAAAAAAAAAAAAAAAAAAAAAAAAACTGCCATAAAATAGTCATTGTCATATATGCCTGGTAAATAGCCTCTCTCTTCAAAAATCCAGGTAAGTAAACAATACCAAAACCATCCTCCAAAAGTTTTAAGGTAAGTACATGATATTAAATAATGATGTATATACAGTATCAACTCTACAGGAAATTGAGACTTTGTAGAAATACCACTTTTTAGTAAATGAAAACAAACTCATTGGAGAGGATTACCTGAGAGAGTCATTTGTACATGTTGTAATCAGTAAATGAAATGGAAGAGTAAAGATTACTTTGGCTCAACTACATGATTTTGCATTACTGAGATGAAATTAACACTAAGTACACTTACTTTTTCTTCCAGATGTCAAAAATCCCCCCAAAATAAAATTATTTTTAATAGCAATCAGCTCTAAGAGTTAATATTGTACAGTGAAATAAAACTGTTGCTAAATATCTTTTAAGTTAACGTATAATCATATACCCAAGTAAATCTAATTTACAAGTCTAATTTTACATGTAACAGATTTCCAAATTCTATCCAATGAATCATACTTCAATTAATTGGTACAATAAGAAGCAAAAATAAAATCTGCACAATCTGGACTCTCTTTAAGGAGAAACAGATACAACTTCTACTTTTCAAACAAATATTCCTTGATTCGAATGCAATACCAGCAGTTTCCATTCTGTGGACCAAAGAGTCCATGAATCCATTTCTGTATCCCGCTCTCCCTGTAGACAGATTGAATAATGTCCCCAAGTATATCAATCAGTTTTGATTTTATACTTCCCACTTCAAATACTAATAAAAGCACAAGTATTATGGGCATATGGATTAATGATCAGGGAAAAAGGCTACTAACTCATTTTTAATACTGTCATGCTTAATAATGAATTAGTTAAACCGTATTTGTGAAGTGTTACTAAACACTGCAGAAGAAATAGATCTATATTACAGGCATTCCTCAAAATTGTAGCTACCCTACAACTTCTCCCAACCACCTACTAAAACCCTATCAAAGGAAACTAGAGAAGTGAAATAATCCTCATCAAGTACAAACTTCTTAAGAAACAGAGCAGCTCAACTGCCAGTTAGTTTCAAATGGTAAATCATCCAAAGGACTAATAGCAGTCTTTAAGGTCTGTATTAGCTTTATTAGGTATGAGTCTGTATTCAGTAATATAAATATTAACTCATTAACATAAATTATTGATATAAATATTAATTAACATAAATCTGTAGAAATTTACAAATGCTCAGAAAGCATCTTAGGGGACTAAAAATGAAAGTTATAACTAGCAGGTTATTCCAAGCATGCTGAATTTTCAGGTTCTATTACAGTATCACCTGGCACTCCTGAACTGTAATATTGATACATAAAAAGAACTACTCAACTCTTAAGCCAAAAATCCCACAGTCATTCCCCTCTTTTCTCCCACATCTTTCTACATAATTGTCCATCCTCACAACAGTTAACAGAAAAAACAACTGGCCTTGAGCAAGATCCTGAAGACTGATGATACAGAGGACCCTCTCTCCATAAATCTGACCTCATTTCAGGGCTCCATCACCTTACTGCAGCATCCTCCATTAAACCTCTTCTCTTCCACCCACAGCAAACTCCTAACCCTGACTTCTCCCACACCATGAGGACCTCTGCACCCAGCACAGAAAAGCAGAATCCTCTTGAATCCTGCTCCCCCACCCCCAGAGTCTCTGTCTCTAGTGGTTTCTGTCCAATCAGTTCCTTCCCATCCCCACTGCCATCCACTCTTCTCAGTTCAGGTCAGAACTACTATAATAGCCTCCTAAGCACCTTCCCCTTCTAAATCCACCCAGCTTACTACTACCAGAAAAATCCTCCTAATAGCAAGGCCCTCTTTCTGAAGCAATTCTGCAGTAGTATAAACTCCAAAGTCCTTCCCTCTGCACACACAACCCACCTCACAGACTCCCTCCCAAACACCACACATACCCACCAGCCACATGCGCAGACCAACCCCTGCCCTGTCCAAGATACACGAAGGCACTACCTTACAAACACAAGCACAGCAGATACCCACGCTCAACTTGCGGCAAACCCCATCCCTTCTTTAAAGCTCAGTTCAAGTCTCTTCTCTCTCAGGTTTTTCAAAAGTTTCGGCTTAGGTTGTGATCTGAAAGTCGTGGAATCAAGCCCCAAGTCAGCTCCGTGAACAGCATGGAGCCTGCCTGACTCACTCTCTCTCTCCCCCTCCCTCTGCCCTTCCCCCATCCACACCCTACCCCCCCCCCCCCCCCGCCCCACTCCCGCACTTGCTCACACTTGCAAACTCTCTCTCAAATAAACAAATAAATCTTTAAAAAAAGAACTGTGGCTCAGGGGCTCGGGGCATCAAATGGCATGGAATGTGGACCAGTCCTATGTTTAATAAAAATCCACAGAACAGACCACAATGAGTGTCCTATTAAAAAAAAGAAAAAAAAGAGAGAGAGTGGAGCATAGAGCAATTTCAGGCAAAAAGGAGACATTTCAGAGGATGGCATCCACTTCTGTGGCAAGACCTCAGTAGCCAGGGTCCACCACTAACAACTAGGTACAACACCATAGGCACTCCTGAGCTTTTTAACTACTCAAGTTCTTTAATGTAAAGGACACAAAGGGTTTTGTGTCCTTTATGTCCTCTAAAGGTCACAAAACCTTTGGCAATCATTAAATACCCTCTGAGAGTACTAAATCTATGTAAAATTTTGTAAAAAAAATAGTCAAGAATCAGATCTCAAAAATGTGTTGCCCTTCCTTCTCTACAGAGATCATGGTTCCCTGTGTCATCTGTATCTAAGAAGATTTAAATTAAACATACTTGCTAAGGTCCCTTTCCAAAACTTTGTGAACAAGCTGGACAAAGTAAATTCAGTTAAAATAACAAAGTTAAATAACATGCCATGGTGTCCTGCCATGGTGTCCTTGGTCTTCCTAGCACTGTGCCTGATTAGCTGAGCCAATTACCCATACAACTAATACATCTAACTTTATTCCAACTAAACGTAAGTCCCTGAAATATAACAAGAATTATAAAGCTTACATTTTAATATGTGAACATTGCAGAATCACGAAAAACTATAATAAAAACTACAATTCTAATAGTTTTTCTTTCAAACCACTTGGCAATCTATTGATTAGAATGGAAGATCTATAAATACAAAATTAATATATACTATGTCAAAAATCTTGCACAAAATAGTAATACTCTTTTAATCTACTCTCTATTCTTTTTTTTGTTTTGTTTTAAGGTTTTATTTATTTACTTGAGAGAGAGAGCAAACAGGGGGAGGAGCAGAGGGAGAAGCAGACTCTCCAATGAGCAGGGAGCCTGAGCTGGGCTCCAACCCAGGACCATCAGATCATGAACAAAGCTGAAGGCTACTGCTTATCCAACTGAGGCAGCCAGGCAATGCATTCTTTTCAAGAGGAATTCTACTTCTTTAAGTATGTACTAGAACTTTATCTGAGATCTTGCCAACTTCCTCTATACTCTTCAGTTCCTAGACAGTAACAAGAGTAACACATATCTATATATACATACACACACACACACACTATATTTATATACACACATACATACATCTATACACACACACACACATTCAACTACCATAGAACCCATTTCAGTATGGTTCATGCGTACAGTTTCAGAGACTTCACAAGTCTATCATGTACCCCCTATTATAATCCCAAACAAAACAAATGTAACCTAACAACCTATAAAAGTTACCAAAGGTCTACAGTACACAGGGCATCTGCAATCTAATTAGATGAAACATGACTACGATTTTCTTAAATATGTATGGCAGTGGATTAGCTGGCATTATCAACCCAGCATTTAAAATATATATATATAACATATGCAAGAATTACAAAGACGCTACCTCACATTCAGAATTTGTTTTTTTTCCACTGTCCTATTTCTGTGTTCATACTAAACAGATGAATCCCAATTAATAAAGTATCCATAGAAACCAGTATACCTATGCCAAACTAAAGGCTATTTTTTTTGCCAAATTGTATGAACATTACTTGTGTGACACAGGAAGGAGAGGTACAAACTTGGAACTTTTAGATAATCAGTGAGTTCTGATGTAAAACAAAGAAAAAGATAAGGGCACAAAGTCACAAAGCTACAGAGTGGCACAACCAGAGATTCTGGCTCCAAAGTTAGTATTATACACAATACTTTATACTGCAGCCCAGTCACTTATTCCCATTATCCAGAATCTGAACTATTAATAAACTGCACTGAATTTCTCACTAAGCAGTCCCTTCCTAGATGACTATGACATACTATGGTTAAATGAGCAAACTTTTGCTTTTTTTTAGGATTTTATTTGGCAGAGAGAGAAATAGAGAATAGAAGCAGGAGAGTGGCAGGCAGAGGGAGAAGCAGACTCCCCACTGAGCGGGGAGCCGGATGCCGTCCTTGATCCCAGGAGACCCTGCTTCTCCCTCTGCCTATGTCTCTGCCTCTCTCGCTCCCTCTCTCTCTGTGTGTGTGTGTGTGTGTGTGTTTTTCATGAAATGAATAAAATCATTTAAAAAAGTAATAAAATAAAACATTAGCAAATCAAATCCAACAATGTATAAAAAGAATTATACACTACAAGCAAGTGGGGTTTATCCCAGATTGCAAGGCTAGTTCAATGTTCAAAAAATCAAGTAATGCAATCCTTCATTTCAAGAGACTTAAAAAAAAAAAAAAAGATCACATGAATATATGCAGAAAAGGCATTTGACAATATCCAACACTCATTCATGAAGGTGTGGGGCGGGAATTCTCAGCAAACTAGAAATACAGGGCACCTTCCTCAACATGATAAAGAACACATACAAAAAACCGACAGCCAACATATTTAACAATGAAAAACTAGAAACTTCCCTACCAAGATCAGTAATAAGGCAAGATGTTCCCTCTAACCATTCCTTCCAACATCAAATTAGAAATTCTAGCTAATGTTATAAGAGAAAATTATAAGTACACATATTGGGAAGAAAGAGGTAAGATGGTCTTTATTGGCAGATGATATGACTGTCTATGTAGAAAACAAAACAAACAAAAAAATCAACAAACAGCGCCTAGAGCTAATAAGTGATTATAACAAGGCTGCAGGATACAAGGTTAATACACAAAAGTCAATTGCTTTCCTATATACCAGCAATGTACACATGGAACTTGTCCATTCACCTCAGATCATGTGTCACACCTACTGAAGGACATCATCAAGAGATTCATTATAATCCCAACCAAAATGCCAGCAAGTTATTCTGTGGGTATCAATAGAAAAGCAATTTCAGGTTTATACAGAGAAGCATAATTTCCAGAAAAGCCAAAAAGTACTTAAGAGTCTGAGAACTGACTCCCCTAACTTCAAAACTTATATAAAACTACCGTAATCAAGACAGTGTGTTATTGGCAAAACAAGAGACAAATAAGTCAATGCGATAGAACTGAGCCCAGAAACAGAACTACAAATATATAGGTAATTGATCTTTGACAAAGGAGTAAAAGCAACACAATGAAGAAAAGATATCTTTCCAAAAAATGGCACTAGAACAACTAGACATCCACATGCAAAGAATTTACTCTAAACACAAACCTCACATTCTTCACAAAAACTCACACAAAATGGATCACAGACCTAAAATGTAAAATGAAGAACTATAAAATTCCTAGAAGACAAAATAAAAGGAAATCTAGATGACCTAACTATGGGAATGACTTTGGATAAAATATCATAAAAGAAATACCTTAGTATTTCTTATTGAAATTAAAAACTTCCACTCGCAAAACACACTGTCAAGGGAATGACAAGCCAGAAAATACTTGCAAGACGTATCTGCTACAGGACTGTTATCCAAAATTTACAAAGAACTCTTGAAACTTAACAATAACAATCCAATTAAAACATGGGCAAAAGACCTAAATAGACATACCTCACACCAAGGAAGATCCACAGATGGCCAATAAGCCCATGAAAAAATGCTCAACATCTTGTGTCAACAGGAAATTACAAATTAAAACAATGAGATACCACTACACACCTACTAGAATGGCAAAAATCCAGAACACTGACAACACCAAACGCTGGGGAGGACATAGAGCAATAATACTTCTCATTCATTACTGATGCAAATGCAAAATGGTATAGCCACTTAGGAAGAGTGTTTGACAGTTTCTTACAAAACTACACATGCGGGCAGCCCAGGTGGCTCAGCGGTTTAGTGCCGCCTTCCGCCTATGGCACGATCCTGGAGTCCCGGGATCGAGTCCCACGTCAGGCTCCCTGCATGGAGCCTGCTTCTCCCTCTGCCTGTGTCTTGCCTCTCTGTGTCTCTCATGAATAAATAAATAAAATATTAAAACAAAAACAAAACTACACATGCTCTTACCATACAATCCAAGAAGTGTGTGCCTTGGTATTTACCCAAAGTAGTTGAAAGCTTACATCCACACAAAAGTCTACATACAGATGTTTATAACAGCTTTATTCGTAATTCCAAAACTTGCAAGCAACCAAGATGTCCTTCAGTAGGTGTGACACATGATCTGAGGTGAATGGATAAACTGTGGTATAATGAAATACTATTCAGCACTAAAAAGTGAGGGATCAAGCCATAAAAAGACAGAGGAAACTTAAATGCCTATTGCTAAGTGAAGGAGGCCAATATGGGAAATGGCTATATACTCAGTGACTCCAACTACACGATATTCCAGAAAAAGCAAAACTAAGGAGACAGTAAAAAGACCAGTGGTTGCCAGGGGTTCTGGGGAGGGAAGGATGTACAGGCAGGGCAGAGAGGATTTTTAGGGTTGTGAAAATAACGCTGTACAACACTATAATGGTGGATACTTGTACATTCTATAGATTTTGACACATACAGAATGATAGTGTTACCACCTATTATGGAGTGTGGCTGATAATGATTTCTCAGGATAGATTCATCAATTATAACATATGTACCACTCTGTTATGGTTGATTTTGGGGAAAGCTATGCATGTGTTGGGGCAAAGGGATATAGAACTCTCTATACTTTCTGATCAATTTTACTATAAACTTAAATCACTATAAAAATAAAGTTTATTTTTAAAAATTTGTTTAACTTTTCTAGTCACTAATACACAGGAAACATTTTCTTCTTTTAAAAAAACAATCAGGGATCCCTGGGTGGCGCAGCGGTTTGGCGCCTGCCTTTGGCCCAGGGCGCGATCCTGGAGACCCGGGATCGAATCCCGTATCAGGCTCCCGGTGCATGGAGCCTGCTTCTCCCTCTGCCTGTGTCTCTGCCTCTCTCTCTCTCTCTGTGACTATCATAAGTAAATAAATAAAAAAAAAAATTAAAAAATAAAAAATAAAATAAAAATAAAAATAAAAATAAAAATAAAAAAAATCAAAAAAAATAAAAATAAAAATAAAATAAATAAAATAAAATAAAAATAAAATAAAAAAACAATCAGCTCTCAAAGAATGATGAGTTTTTAAAAGGCCACAGGAATTTTGGTTTGAACCTAAAGCTGCTCTAAAAAATAAAACCAAATCTGAAATATAGCCACACCTAAAATGTTACATTAAAAAAAAATAAAGGACACAAATATTAGTATGAAGAGCTCCCACTGGCCAAATTTGGATTAACCTGAGCATCAACATAAACAATGACAATAAAGATTTTATTTAAAAAAATACATTTTACTAATTTATTTTAGAGGAGAGAAAGAGAACAAGGGGACGGGGAGAGCACAGGGGGATGGAGGAGGAAAGAACCTCAAACACAGTCTATGCTGGGCAGAGCCAGATGCAGGGCTTGATCCAGGACCTTCAGATCATGTTCATGTACCTGAGCTGAAACCAAGAGGCAGGTGCTCAACAGACTGAGCCACTCAGCGCCCCAACAATAAAGCTTTTAAAACACTGACTAAAATAAAAATCTGTAAGTCTTCACAGACATTGACAAACACACAAATAAGCAAATAAGAAGAGAAAGGTCTTCCTTACAGTAAAAATCCAACGAATAAATGCAAAAAGAGTAACTGGATTAGAAAAAAAATCACCATTTGGCAATCACCAAAGGATGTTAAACTAGTTAACAATAGCTAGTTATGTTAAAAAAATCATCAGTGGGAAAAAAAAAATCATCAGTGGATGTTAAAACTAGTGGGTGAAAATCTGAGATTAACCAGATATTTATTCATTCATTTATTTATTAAGATTTTATGTATTTATTCATGAGAGGCACAGAGAGAGAGGTACAGGCACAGGCATAGGGAGAAGCAGGCTCCATGCAGAGGGACTCGATTCCAGGACCCCGCCCCGAGCCAAGGGCAGACGCACAACTGCTGAGCCACCCAGGCGTCCCTAACCAGATATTTAAATAGTTTCCAGTATGTCCCCACAATAATAACTGGTATATTTCAAAATCTGATAGACATTACCATAACCAAATAATCAGAAGTTAACCATACAGTTAATGACATCATTTGCTTCCCGACATGCTATATGAAGAACATAGCATCACTTCTGTGGAATTCTTGTCAAAAAGTGCATAATCTGACTCCAAATATCAGACACAGCATATTAAGAAACCTTCCACAGAATAAGTAATCCTATGTTCTTCAAAAGCATCAATATCATGAGATATAAAGGCTTTACTGTTCCAATTAAAGGACCTTATATAAAACTGGCAAAAGACTGCAACACATAATCTGAGATTTTCTTTTGCCTTCATAAAAAACATTGATGGAGTAACAAAAGTTGAGCAAGATTTGTAGAATCTTGGGGCACCTGGCTGGCTCAGTTCATAGAGCATGTGACTCAATCTTGGAGATGGAAGTTCCAGCCCCATACTGGATGTAGATATTACTTAAAAAGATATAAATAAATAGCGAAACCTCCATCTTAAAAAAAAGATTTGTTGAATCTTACTAAAAATTACATAATAATAATCATACAATGTTAATTTCCTGATTTTGATCATTATATTGTGGTTATGTAGCATAAAGTCCTTGCTTTTTAGGAAATATACACCGAAATATTTAAGGATAATGGGATATCAAGCCTGCAACTCATTTTTAAACAGTTCTGGGGAAAATATAGATTTGTTATTTATATATATATATATATATATATATATATATATACACACACACACATCATACAGTAAATCTTACCACTTACAAAATACTTTCACATATATTATTTTTATCCTGACAAAAATCATGGATTAGGTATAGAAGAGTCCTTTTTATCAGAGAATAAATATGCCTCCTATACCCTAAACCTTTCTCAAGAATTAGCCCTTCTTTCCATCCCTATCATTAAGCCCTAGTTCATCGTTTCTTTCCTCAACTATTTTTCTAACTGATCTTCCTACCCTCGTACTCCACATCTCTACCAGGGTGGTCAAAAAAGAAAGAAAAAAAAAATCTGATGTTGCTATTCTGCTGCTCTGAAATTTTCAAGAGCATCCCACTGAAGTTAAAATCCTAAACAGGGCATCAAAGATCATTCCCTGATAAAATCTTTCAAAAAGAAGAAGGAAGAGGAGGAGAAGGAGGAGAAGAAAGACCCATTTATTTGAGAGAGCAAGAGATCAGGAGCAGGGGGAAAGAGAGAAGCAAGCTCCCCACTGAGCAGGGAACCCGATGTGGGGCTCCATCCCAGGACCCTAGGATCATGACCTGAGCCAAAGACAGACGTTTAACCAACTGAGCCACCCAGGTGCCCCATGACAGATCTTTAAGTATCCCCTCACTCTTCCAAACACAAACATACACACACTTCAAGAATATACTACAATACTATCCTTTAGTGATTTTACTAGGGCCTCTCACCAAAGTGCTAATTTGAAATCTACTTTAATCTACTATGGGAAGATGAGTTCCATCTCTTGATATTTATATTCGTTTCTCTCAATACAGGAAGATGTATTGCGCTTCATAGACACAAGTTCAAGTCCCTCACCATCCTTTACTGACTCACAGGGTATTGGCCAAATGCTTAAGACTCAAGGGTCTTCATTGAAAAGAAATTACAATAACAATGCCACATCTGTCTTTAAGTAGGTACTAAAGCCAGTAACCTCAAGATCCATATCCAATAATTAATATTACCAACAACAATTGCCGACTTCAAACAATACCACCTTAAATTACGTATGGAACTTTAGGTCATGGAACACTTGTATTACTTCACTTAATCCTAAGAACCCTCAGGTACTCTCCCCCCCTAAGGTACCTTGAATCTCCCTGAGGTACAAATACATTCATTTTAATGACACGGAATCCAGGGCTCCAGGAAAGGTAAAATGATTTGCCTAGTGTCACAAAGCTTTACGAAGTAAACCCCAGATTCTGACTCCTGTTTTTTTCGCATTCGTGTACCACAGCCTTCCAGGATCACAAAAGCATTTCCTTAGAATAAAACACGAATATTAAGTGACAAGACAGGCTGACGTTATAGTCACTGTCTCTAGCTACCACAAGGCACTGACATTACTCCAAAACAAGCCCCAAAATCTTTATTTTCCTCCAGAATCCCCTACCACACCCCCAGGTCCAGCCACCATCAACTCTCCTGCGGATTAGGACAAAGCCTCTCCACTAGTCTTACAGCTTTCTACTCTACCCACCATCCTCACACAGAAGCCAGATGGATCCTTTAGAAACGTAAACCAAATCACAACACAAGAATTTAAAACCCTCTAATGGCTTCCCAATCCATTCAGAATAAAATTAAAATCTGCCAGCCTTTCTTGAAAATCTCTACATAGAAAAATGGAGTTCATTCTGTTCCCTTTTACCAGCAAGCTCTCACATTAGCTTTGTATTTGAAATCTCTTCTGCCTAGAATGCTCTATCCCCAGATTTTCATATGGCCAGCTGTCATCACTGAGATAGATCTAGGTTTAAATACCACCTCCACAGAAAGATTTTCCCTGACCACTCAGTCACATCCACCACATCACCCTGCTTGCTTTATCTGCATGGCTCTTACCACTATCTGGTTTTTTGTTTGTTTGTTTGCTCCTAGATTGCCTCTCCATATAGGAATGCAAATACAAGTAATTTGCCTTGTCCACCTGGATACCACAATATCCAGTAGAATTGCTTTTGGAAGAGTGAATTTCAGGTTGTCACTAAATGTTTTAATTTCAGTAGCCTCTGTAACAGTGTTTTATATTATCTACTTTTTGAAAATCCTAAACTTCAGAGCACACAGTAGGTGCCCAATAATTAACCTGCTAGATGAATTTCTATAAAAAAAAATGCCTTCAAATTCTCAACTTAATAAATATCCCACACACACACATATTCCAGCATACACACACACACAGAGACAGAGTAAGAAGACAAAATTCTTCTGCCTTCCTATCTGTGAAGATGATCCATTCTA
This sequence comes from Canis lupus baileyi, assembly GCF_048164855.1. Classification (NCBI taxonomy): domain Eukaryota; kingdom Metazoa; phylum Chordata; class Mammalia; order Carnivora; family Canidae; genus Canis; species Canis lupus. The sequence goes on from NC_132866.1 coordinate 7,017,908, forward strand.
AAGAGGACCACTCTACCTTTCTAATTCCCAGCCACAATACTAGCTCTGGGATAAGTGAGGCAGGGGGGACTCTATAGGAGTGCCTTTCCAATCTCATCCACATGCTTTAGTTATCCTAAAGCTGCTGGTACCGAAACAGGACATGTCATTTTCACATCTCCATGCCTTCACACACAGGTTTGCTTCTGCACAGGATGCTTGCCCATTTCCACCCTCCATTCTTACCCGCTTTCAGAAACCTACTTACTTCTGTGAGGACCAGCTTAAATGTCCCCATCTCCCTAAAGCCCTTCCTGACACAAACCTAACCTTATGCTAACGTTTCATAGTTTTGTGAATTATGGTTTCCAATGATCGCCTGTGAAAAATTCACCTTTATGTGTCTATAAACAATGTCTGCTCTCCAATCGTCACTTACTCATCATTTAGGCAATAAAAAGCAATGAAATATTCCACTGGTATTCAAAGGGTAGAATTTCAAAAAAATATTAGTCAAAATTAGTTCTGCGAATTAATATAGCTCCCATTTAAACAAACTTTAGCTTCACTAAATACCAAAAAATTAATTTTTATAATAAAAATTTGTAATAACTTATTACCCCAACTAAAAAAAGCTAGGGATTTAAAACTTTTTGTTAGGGATCCCTGGGTGGCGCAGCGGTTTGGCGCCTGCCTTTGGCTCAGGGCGTGATCCTGGAGACCCGGGATCGAATCCCACATCGGGCTCCTGGTGCATGCAGCCTGCTTCTCCCTCTGCCTGTGTCTCTGCCTCTCTCTCTCTCTCTATCATAAATAAATAAAAATTTAAAAAAATTAAAAAAAAGAAAAAAAACTTTTTGTTAAAAATCACAAAAATAAAAAATAAAATAAATAAATAAAAATCACAGAAATGATGTCCTCCCTTCAGAATTCCAATCAAAGTGATAACAGAGTTACCGTATAACCCAGCACTTCCACTGCCAGGTATATACTCAAGAGAAATGAAAACCTTTGTCCACCCGAATACTTGTACAGGTATTCATAGCAGCATACTTCGTAACAGCCCAAAAGCAGAAACCTAAATGTCCATCAATCGATAAATGGATAAACATAAACAAAATGGGCTATATCCATACACTATTAATTATTCAGCCATTTTAAAAAAGCACTGATACATGTTACAACATGAATAAGCCTTCAAAACATTATGCTAAGTGAACGGAGTCAGACACAAAAGGTGTCATATTATAGGATTCCACTTATAAGAAATGTACAAAATAGGGACACCAGGGTGGCTCAGCAGTTGAGCATCTGCCTTCTGCTCGGGGCGTGATCCCAGGGTCCGGGATCAGGTCCCGCATTGGGCTCCTTGCAGGGAGCCTGTTTCTCCCTCTATGTTTCTGCCTCTCACTCTCTGTATCTCTCGTGGATAAAATCTTTAGGGGATCCCTGGGTGGCTCAGCGGTTTAGCGTCTGCCTTCAGCCCAGGGTGTGATCCTGGGGTCCCGGGATCGAGTCCCACATCAGGCTCCCTGTATGGAGCCTGCTTCTCCCTCTGCCTGTGTCTCTGCCTCTCTGTGTCTCATGAAGAAATAAATAAAATCTTTTAAAAATAAATAAATAAAATATTAAAAAAAAAAAAGGTACAGAATAAGCAAAACCATAGAGACAGATTAGTGGTTCCCAGGAACTGGGGCCAAAGAGGGAATGACTGGCTAAGAGGTACAGTTTTTGGGGTGATGACATGTTCTGCATAGTGGTGATGGCTACACAACTTTGTGAATACACTAAGAACCAATGAATTATATACTTCTTCAAAAGGATGAATTTTGGAGCACCTGGGTGGCTGTCAGTTAAGCGTCTGCCCCCCACGTGGGGCTCCCTGCTCAGCTGAGAACCTGCTTCTTCTTCTCCCTCCGCCCACCCCCCTGCTCCTGCACCCTCTTTCAAATAATAAAATCTTTTTAAAAGGGGTGGGGGTGAACTTCATAGTATATGAAATAAACTTCAATGAAGCCGTTACTTTAAAATTAAGAAAAAAATGAAAAGATACGCAACAAGCTTTATGCATTCAAATATTTTCTTATTTATGTGAATTCAAGCCACATAAAATTCTGACTTACCAAATGGTGAAAAACCAAAATCACACTGTGTTGGTTAGGGAGAGAGTGGGACAGCCTGCTCTAAATACAGGAACTATAAAAATAAGGAAATTCGTTTTTTCACTACTGAAAAGTTAAATTCACTAGGCAGCTGAAAAATTATCAACTTTATATTCAATTTACCTGACTAACATCCATTTAAAAACTCAAATTGATGGTTCTTGTCAAAAATGTCATCTTAACCAAAATAACACCCTTCCAGAAAGCAAAGAATGCTTACTAATCCAGATTTCTTAAATAGTAATAATCCCGGTATCAACTCCATGGAAGTGCCTTTTATGGATGCCAACAGCCTAAGTAAAAATGCCTAATAATATTTAGAAAGTTCATTAATAAACTAATTTTGTCTTTGATTATGCTAAAAAGGTTTCTGCTGCTTAAAAGAGTTTTTATGTAAACTACTTTCTAAAAAAAAGTTAATTACAAGGAAAAATATTCTGATGAACTGAAAAGAGGTCAAGTTTCCACATATGTGCAATGGATAATTCAAGATTGTTTACTGCTAAGAGACTATGTATCCATAAAATACCAAGCCTCCTACTCACACACACAACAGAAACATATACACCTATTTTCCTGCTACATCAGCACCCACCTATGTACTATATAATTACACATATTATCTTTGGTATACAAAAATACTATGGACTGGCTTGTGTTTTCTTCCAACAGCGTTGACAGGTAGCAGTGAATCACACATTCTCCTGTGTCTCATCTGCCTCATGATCAATGACACATGCTGCCAACATCTGAGGTTAAGGATCCAAACTGAGACTACAGATTATTTTCTCCTTCTCATGATGCTAAATGTTACCTGTATACAAATATGGAATGACCTCTTAGTGTCACTGGAGCCAAACTCAAACCGAACTGCACGAGACTCAAATCTGAAGTAAACCACACAACTACAGTACTTCTGTTTATTTGAATACATGATCATTACCAAATTGTTGAGCACACTCTACAGTAAGAAAACCACACTAATAATAGAAATAAACATACCGACCAAGAAAAAAAAAATTTTTTAAGGGACAGACATAACTTCAAGCATTTTATCTCATATGTCCTCAAAATTCCAGAAACCCCACTACTTAAAAGACTACAAAGAGAATACCCTAGAACACTTCTATGACCAAAAATACTTTGTCAGAGTATGCATCCATTCAGATTTCAGTGCTGAATATACGGTCTTCACAGAAAAAAAATTCATACCTATTTCTCAGAGGTCTTAAAATTTAATTTGGAATCAGAATAAAAACATAAAAAGATATATTGAAATCCAGGATAACATATGCTAAGAAAAAAAAAGGAGAGTTCCACATGCACACACACAAAAAGGAGTGAATAGATCCCTTGAGGTTGAAATAGCCAGAAAGGCTTTTCAAGAGACAGGACTCAACCTGGCCGCAAAGAGAGTATCCATGAATACAGCGGAAGAGGGTTTCAAACAGAAAGAAAGGCCAAAGGAGGGACTTCACAGCAGCAACAAACAAGTTAGTTTGGCTAGCGGGAAGAATCCACAAAAGGGGAGAAATAAGAGTTAAGACTGAAGTGGATCAGGGCCAGGTTACAAAGAAACCTGAACACCACACCAAGAAGCTTAAACCTTACTTTGCATGTAAGTGCTCTGGAAGGTTTTAGGTTGTGATGTGACGAGAGCAGAGTGTTAAAACGTTCAAGATATTATTTACCCAGAGTATCAGCAAGCATAAATATTCCAAATGAAACAGGACATCACAGAGAAAATGTGTTCAAAGCCTGGGCATAAGTTTATTACTAGAAGAGGAGGGAGGCAGCAGCGATGCTCAAATAATAAAATTTAAACCAAGTTAAATAAAAACTTAAGTGCTGTACTTTTCCAACTCCCATTTATTTAAAGTTCCCACTTATTATAAAAGCAATATAAGTGGAAAGCACATCGAACAACCCTCACTATATCAGTGACACATAGAAGGCCATTTGCCTCAAATATTGTACAACTGGATGGTGGGTTCCAGAACTGTGTTAGCCCTCAGCCCTTAAAAATGTGATAAGCCATAACCCTTATCAGCGTTAAGGCAGGTTGAGGCCAGAAGTTGAAAACACACTACCGAGTTCATCACACTAACCCAAGCACGTTTCAAAAGTAAATAAATGAGCGTTTTAATGCTCTCAATCATTAATAAAAGGTGCTGAAACATCAACAGAAATAAAAATCCCTCGTGACATTCAACTATCCTCCCCAGAGATTAAAATGAGTCGGTACTGTCCTCTCAGTTTCCCTGATAGCCCAGTAAGACCAATGCTATGAAATCTCCGCAAAGTGAATGCATCATCTTAAAAAAAAAAAAAAAAAAATCAAGAGACAGCAGGGTTCTAAATTTCTTTAGCATTCCCTCATTCAATTAACAATAACCACCAGAATGGATTCAGCTTTGTTTTGCACGGACGTAGCTTCTGTGACTTTTCCAAGGCCCTTGGCACAAACCAAGATCAAAATTCTTCACGGTTTCCCCTGGCGTAGGGTTTGTACACTGAGTCATCCACGTTTGATCAAGACGGGGGGGGGGGGGGGGGGTACCCTTGAGGCAGCACAAGTGATAATAAAGTCCAACTTAAAAAAAAAAAAAAAAAGGGAGACCACGGAGAGAGCAGCGCCGCTCGTTAGGGCTCTCTGAGACTTTAGGGTTTCTCAAGCGTATCCCCAAAGCACTGTTCCTGTAGGTTCGGTTTCCTGACAGCACCACGGATCGCACCAACACACCGGGCCCAGAGGACGGCGCTTCACCTGCCTGGTCTGGGGGAGTTGGGGGGGGGGGGGGAGGTGAGGTGCGGGGAAGAGCCTCGATCCGCAGAAACTCAAGAAATCTGCAGCCAGAGAGTCTCAAAACACCAGTTTTGTGCCTGAGATAATGGGCCGCTTCAAAGTTCCCAGGCTGAACACCCAGGCTGCCGGTCCCCAGTGCTTGACGCAAGGGTTCCTTACAGTCCTTTTGTCTGTTCAAACGAGCCTCGGCAAGCGGCGGCGGCGGCCGAGATCCTCGCCCTGGGCCCCGGTCACCGCGAGCCCCGCGGGCCACGTCCCTCGGCCGGGCTGCAGCTCCTCCTCCGCGGCCCGGCCCCGTCGCCCCGCACCTCTGTTTTCCGAGACTCGGCACCTCGGGGGGGGCGGCCGGGAAGCGGCCGAAGGGCCGCAATACAAGTTTGGAGGCCAGCAGCAACTCGCGGGGATGGAACAAGTATCGGGGCCTATTGCAGAGCAGGGGCGAAGGGGGGAAGCCCCGCTCCCCGCTCCCCTGCCCGTGGGCGGCAGGGAACCAAGTCGGGGGGCGGAGGGGGGCGGAGGGGGGCGGGGAGGGGAATCTGGCGGAAGAGAGGTAGCCGCGGCGGATCGATGGCCGGTAAACAAGCGCGGCGGCGGCCCCCTCCCCCCGCCCCCGCCCCTGCCCTGCCCGGGCCGTCCCCGCACCCGGAAAGCCCAAGATGGGAGCGCGGCGGCGGCCGAGCGGCCTCCCTCCCCCCGCCCGCGACGCCGCCCCGGGGAGCAAGGGGGCCGCGAGGGGCCTGCAGTGGGGCGCCTCCCGGGGCCCGGTTACCTGGCGGCCGCGGCTCCGGCTCCGGCTCCTGCTCCCCGTCCGGTGCTCAGCGCCCGGCGGCGGCGGCGGCGGCGGCGGCGGCGGCGGCGACTCCCCCCCGAGCAGCCCGCGGCGACTCCCCGAGCCCGGCCCCTCTCCGCCTCCCTCCGCGCCGCCTCCGCCCTCTCCCCTCAGTCAGGACATGGTCTCCGCGGGCCCGCGCGCGGCTCCCGGCTCCCGGCTCCCGCGGGCAGGAGGGTGGAGAGCAGGCGCGGAGGCGCGGGGCGCTCCGGGGGGACGGGGCGGGCGAGCGGCGGGGGGCGGCCTCGGGCGCTGCGGCTCCTAATGGCGTCGGCGAGGGGCCCCGGAGCCAAATAAACCCCGCGGCGAGCAGCACAACGTCAAGGCCGGACCCCGCCGCTCGCCGCCCCGTCATTGGCCCGGAGGCCGCCAGCGGCGCAGCCAATGGGCGGCCGCCTCTTTCCGGGCGCAGGAGGCGGGCCGCGGGGGGGTGACGTCATGCCGGCGCCCGGCCCCGATTGTGAGGCTGCGGCCGGCCTGGGCGGCGTGCGGGGCACGCTGGGAGGCGGCGGGGCGGCGTGACGTAACGCGCGGCGCGGGGGGGGTGGGGGCGGGGACGCAGGCGACGTGCCCGGGGCGGCCCCTCGGCTGACCCGGTCGCGATGCCCCGACGGAGCCACCTGTTCGCCCGCCTCCCGAGCCACCCCTGGGGGCCGGGTCTCCCGACTCTCGCTCCAAGACCCAATATTAAGAGTTTTTATTGGACTTTTTTTTTTTTTACAATGTCTGTTTTTTGCATAAGCGCTGCCCGCGAGGCGCCTGCCCATAGCTACGTGTGGACGCGGGTGTTCGTGGTGCATATCGTGCGCGCGCGCCCGTCGGCGAGGGGAGGCCGCGGAGCCCTTGCTCCCCGCTCCCCCCACCCCCTCCTGCCTCCCCTAGGGCCGCCTGCTCTGCAGCACGGAGAGGATCAGCTTCTCTGTAAATCGGAAATGTAAAGGCAGAGGGTACATCGCAGCCCTTGGAAGAAGCCCTGCCGGGAGAATCCCCAGAGCCCAAGGCTTACACAGGATATGTGATAGGGCGATGCATTCTGAATGTTTCTTATTTGACTTTAAATATAGCCAAAGAGGAAAAAATGAGAATAATATCATGGATAGTTTTACTAAAAGAAGTCTCCCAGTTTCGGAAGAGAAAGAAAAGAAAGAAAAGAAAGAAAGAAAAGAAAAAAAGAAAGAAGAAAGAAAGAAGAAAGAAAGAAAAAAGAAAAGGAAGGAAGAAAAAAGGAAGGAAGGAAGAAGAGAAAAAGAAAGAAGAAAGAAAGAGAAAAGAGAAAGAGAAAGAAAGAAAAAGAGAAAGAAAGAAAGAAGGAAGGAAGGGGAGAGAGAGAAAGAAAGAAAGAGAAAAAGAAAAGAAAGGAAAAAGAAAGAAAGAAAGAAAGAAAGAAAGAAAGAAAGAAAGAAAGAAAGAAAGAAAGAAAGAAAAGAAAGAAGAAAAAGAAAAGAAAGCCAAAGAGGGATCCCCGGGTGGCTCAGCGGTTGAGCACCTGCCTTCAGCCCAGGGCCTGATCCTAGAGACCCAGGATAGAGTCCCGCATGGGGCTCCCTGCATGGAGCCTGCTGCTCCCTCTGCCTGTGTCTCTGCCTCTCTCTCTGTGTCTCTCATGAATAAATAAATAAAATCTTTCAAAAATACATACATATAGCCAAAGAGCTAAGCCGTTTAGCCTTTTGCTAAAAAGCCCACGAATTTTCACATTTTTCCAGCTGGGGAGCTTTGTTTTTCTTAGTGGGACTTGGCTTTGAGTTCTTCCTACTTCGAGACTGCATTTCAAGAATTTGAAAGACCTTAAAGTGCAGCAGCAACTCGTTAAAAGGTGTAGACCTCTTTGTTACCTGTTGAAGAACCATATCACTGTCAAAGGGCGTTAGCAGTTGTATTGGACACCCCAGCGTCAATAGGAAGAATTACTGAGGGTTTAATTGGATTTTTGAAACTGGGAGACTTCTTTTAGTAAAACTGTCCATGATATTATTCTCATTAAAAGCTAAGGGTAGGGGATCCCTGGGTGGCTCAGCAGTTTGGTGCCTGCCTTTGGCCCAGGGCGTGATCCTGGAGTCCCAGAATCGAGTCCCATGTCGGGCTCCCTGCATGGAGCCTGCTTCTCCTTCTGCCTGTGTCTCTGCCTCTCTCTATCATGAATAAATAAATAAAATCTTAAAAAAAAAAAGCTAAGGGTATGTGTGTGTAGCCTTACTATGGCCGCTTAAGAAGAAGAACCTTGTAGAGCTACCCCTCACCAAAGACCTTTCATGATGTTGGGACATTTTGTCCTCACAGTGACAGAGATTTTCAACAATCCCCATCTTCCCAGAATATTACTTGGTCAAAGACTTGTCAATACATTGAGTTTAATCGGCAACAGTCATTTGCCTACAAAACTTAACAGGTATTCTCAAACATGTAATTAACACGGCTGTAGCTTAAACACCATGTTAGTAAGTAAGAACAAATGGTCCAACCTATATTTCACTTGGAAAATGTTTTAAGAGCTTCTGATTTCCTCCAGCTTCCCCTTCCTGCACCTCAGTTGGCAAACCACCTCACCTACGAGTCAACAAGAATCGCAGAACTCGGTGTTTTTGTTTAGTTTGAGTTGTAGTTGATTTTGTTAAGAGAAGGGGGTATTAAAAAAAAAGAGAGAAGGGGGTATTGTCGGGCTAAGGCTTATGAAGTCTTCACTCGAGGTAGCAAATGTAAAGCAAGCATCCTGTGCCAAGGAACGAGAAGTACACAAAGATGAGTGAGACATATTCTGTGTTTGAGGGACTACAGCATAGGAAAGGGAGTGAGATAAAAATAACCATAATTATAATAGGAGGTGGAATGTGCTAAGTACATTCAAATGAAAATTACCTTGTAATTGAGAGGAAGAGCAAATCCAAAAATGATTCTATGTTAAAGCTGGGGGGGAAAAGTATGCACTGTTTAAAAAATTAAGTTCTTTTTCTTAGAACTCTTGTATTAAAGTGTAGGGACAGTGTAATTTTGTTGTTTTGGCTTTTATCTTGGGTGTTTCCCAAATAACCCATAGAAAATAAAATTTCCATTTTACTTCTTGTGAAGGTCTTGAACGCCAAATTATGCATCTGAGCTTAATTCCTTTACTAGTTCAAAGCCATGGAAAGGTTTTGAGCAGAAAAGTGCCGGTACTGGAGCTATATAACCTGGAATGTCTGTGGGACAAACAAGGGTAGAAACAGGGACAGAGAAACCAATTAAGAGACGAGAACCCCCAACCAGAGTAGCTGTTGGAATGGAAAGGAGGGACAGATATGAAGTAAGGTGGCAGGAGAAGGGTCAGGGGTCAGGGTTTGCCAGTGTCTGAATCTGAAGTAGAAGAATCAAAAGTCTGAGAACTCTGATAGTGAGGTGATTAACAGTGTGAAACACGGGAGAGGAACTAGGTAAGAGGTGATCAGGTTTGTCCAGATCCTGGGCTCAGGAGGAAATATGCAGCAAGCAGGGGAAATGCTGGTCTGAAATGTGATAGGCTGGAGCTGGAGATAAGCATCGGGGACTTATCTATGTAGAAGTTACCACTAAAGTCAGGGGAGTAGGAAACAAGAACTCTGAAGGAAAAGAAAAGACTGGTTGGAAAGACATAAAAAAATATAAATAAATAAATAAATAAATAAATAAATAAATAAATAAATAAATAAAGTGCTCTGAAAGCCAGAGCAGCAGTAAGGCTTGAGAACATGGTAATAAACAATGTCTGGTTCTAGAGACTTCAGAATTAGAACAGAGGAAAAGTCACTGGGCTTGGCAAACAAGAGGCTTAGTGACCTTCTGGAGAACCATTCTCAGTGGGATGATGGAGAAAGAAGCCAGATTTCAAAAGCTGAAGGCATGTGTGGGCATTGAAGCGGCGATTATAGTAGACTACCAGTCCAAAATGTTTACCAATGAAAAGAAGGCAGGTGGTATAATAATACACAGGGAGTAACAGGAATAAGGGAAAGATTTTGTTTTCTTTTGCATATTTTTTTTCAAGAATGAGCGCCTCTGTGTACTTCTCCAAACAAGAGAGAAGGTGAAGAAGGAAAAAAGTGATTCACATCTCACAGGGAGGTAATCCAGATCACAGCTCTTTGTCTTGGAAGACAGAAGGGCCTCTTCTTTCTCAGAAACAAAAGGAAAGGAAGATGTGGAAAAATAGAGGTGCTGGGGGATTCTGATCGGAGAGTGGTGATAGAGCAGACTCCACACACTTTGTCCCCTCGTGGGCAGCAGGCATGCGGTCACCTGCTCAGGACTGGGCTGGGAAGCTGGAAGAGAACAGGAGATGTCGGGACAAAAGTTGGGAGGAAGTGAACCGACAAGAACGGAGAAAGGAGAGCAACAAGGAACCAGTTACTCCAGCAAGGTTGAGAAGCCCAGAGTCAGGCCCAGAACAGGGAGGTCAGACTACTGAGGCTACTTAGGGGAGATGACATTTCCAAATAGGGAAAATGAAAGGCGCTTTGCTGAAGGAAAGGAAAACAGGTGCAGCCCGCTTAGTGTCCGTTGGGGATGTATGCTTCCATGAACCAAGATTTATAAAATTGGTGAGCTTCTCTCAAAAGAAATGCTAGAGAGTTTGATTGTTACCAGAATGAGTTCTCAGCCACGCTGCAGAAAATGTCAGTTGCATAAACTGCAAAGTATCTTCCCCTTACTGTATAGGATCAACATGATTCCTCAGTTAAAGAAAAAAAATCTCTTTACAGTAGAAAATGCAATATAATAGTGCTGCCTGATACATTCTTATGCAATAAATGACACTGTTTTGTGGAATACAGGATTATAGGATTATCCTGTGACCGTCTTGGACACCAACCACAAACCTGCCTGAGAAATCTCTCATGAAAGGGCTAAGTATGTGTGTAAGGCATCGAACAGAATACTGCTCATTTGATTTAAGCAAATCCTGACCCTGCTGGAAGTAGTCTCATCTCCATGGGTAAGAATTTATGCTCATAGAAACAATTTCACCCTACATCTACATAAAGAAATTTTCAAAAACCTTCAACTAGGCATCCTTGTAAGTTAGGCTTACTGAGTTATGAGAGAATTGATGTTTTACTGAGTCTTCTTAAGAAGTCTGGGGGCATCAAGCATCTGAAAGGACTTCCCTTGTGTTATTTTCTGGACCTAGAAAAGTTTTGTAAGAGGCAACAATGTGAGGGTGGAAAGAATGTGAACTTTGGAGTCAAACAGACCAGAGTTAAATTCTGCTTGGCTGCATAGCTACCCTGAGTCCCCATTTCCTCATCTGAGGAATCCAGGGCTGCTCCGGAAGTTAATCAGAGAGTCAATGAGATTAGAGGCAAAAAGTCCTAGCAATAATCATAAGTATTGGACAAATGTCGATTTCCCCACTTGGTGTTTCACTTAATTCACATAACATTTATCGAGGAATCATGCCATATCAGGCACTGTGCTGTGTGCTGGTCTCTGGACCAAGGGACTAACAGTCAGGGGTGGTGGGGAGTAGTTCTTCACCTGGGACCCCCATACCCTATAGGGGTCTGTGACTGAAGATGGGAAGAAAAGACATCTTCATTTCCACTAATGTTTAACGGAAATGAAGAAGCTAAACAAATCATCAATATAAATCAATAAACCACAGTAATATTAACAAACCTGTGGCTTTGGCACCAGCAGAAGTCACGGATTTCTTAGGACACATTACAGTTGCAGATATTTCAAAATACGGTTTATTTCTATCACAACTGTGAAACCGTGGTAACCATTAGGCCCGCCACTAGCTTCTTATTTAATGTGTTATTTTAAAAGCGCTTAATATTACAGGGATTTTTTTTGACACTTGATAACAAGAAAACCTATTAAATTGCAATAGAGTTTCTCGTTTATGCATTTAAGAAATTATTCTGAAATGGACATGACAGTAAAAAAAAAAAAAAAAAAGGTTGAGACCTGCATTTAATTGGAAAGTACAAATGCATAGGAAAGGCTATGTTTTGCACTTAAATATGATTAGCTCAGCAAGGAGGGAAGAGGAGGCAGGACACAGTGGGGAAGATGAGGAACGAGATGGGTCCCACTAAGGAAACTAAGAAAAAGTGAGGGGATACCTGGGTGGCTCAGCGGTTAAGCGTCTGCCTTTGGCTCAGGGCGTGATCCGGGGATCCGGGATCCAGTCCCACATCGGGCTCCCTGCATGGAGCCTGCTTCTCTCTCTGCCTACCTGTGTCTCTGCCTCTCTGTGCATGTGTGTGTCTCTCATGAATAAATAAAATCTTTAAAAAATATTTAAAAATTAAAAAAAGAAAAGAAAAGAAAAAGTGAAAAGAAGAACTGATATCTGGTCAATCTCAAATGTGCTTTAATCCTCATCCCTCCTGAAGTATTTTTATCCAGTTTATAGTTTTTATAAGCAAACTTCTTCCCATTCCAGTGCTGACAAGTTGACACCTCCACCACCACCCCTAACACACACACGCACAGTGGAAATAAACATACTGATCTAGGATCTAATACTTTCTTACATGTCTTATTATATAATGCTCATGGAATTGAAAATATTTTGCCACTTTGCCAAACACTAAAGTGATAAATTATCTAAAAAGTTAGGAATGGCACAATATTTTTCATTCCTCTCCTTCCAATTATCTCAGAGACCACAGTCTAAAAATATTTCAAAACATTTGAAAGCATTCATGATGTCATTCAAGTATTTCTTAAATGAATAGGAATGATTCAAGCAAATGGTCTTGTTGGCTTCAAAAACAATATGTAAATTCAAACTGTGGACCAAAGAGAAAAATCTATATTGCGCCTTCATGGCTAGGAAGAAACCATGGAGTTCATAATATTTGGTTATCTTCAGTGTAGAAGATTCATAGTAGCTATACATTTACAATATACAAATTACAAGCTAAAAAGGGGGCCAGTCAGACAGAAATGAAGTTTTTGGACTAATACAGAAATTACTCAGTTGTTCACATAAGGTATAAAACATGAATCTCTAACTAAGAGAATCACAGGCTAGTGTTAGTACACTACCTGGAGCTTTAATGGCTTTCATGATGAATAGAAAGTATCATCTCTGTACACTAGATATTTTGACTGTGGGGGGCACCTGGCTGGAGCATGTGACCCTTGATCTCAGGGTCGTAAGTTTGAGCCCCACATTGGGTATAGAGCTTACTTAATAAATATGTAGAGGTATTTTGACTGATTCACTGTTAAATCCTGAGTACTGAGAATGATGCTTAGCACATATAGGTGCTCAAGAAATATTTATTGAATGAATTAAATTGGCTTTCTTGCTTTTATGCTTCAGGATATTTTCAACAATCATTATTCTAGTTCCAAAACCCAATGCATTGAAAATTTGTTCAAGAACTCAGAATACTTTGGTATTTCCTTTTGATTTTTTTTTGGTTTGTAATTTATATATCTTATGCAGTATCTTGTGCAAAAATTTAAATGTCAAGCCTTATAAGTGAATGCAGATGAAAATTATATCTAACACATTCACTTTTACATTTAGCAATCTTAAAAAAAACAAGATGTATTTTATGAAATTTGTCAAGGGTGTAGTGAGCTTCAGAAGATCTATGGATGCCTTAAAATTGTATAAGAAAATCTGCTGGATGGTTTATGCAGTTCTGGAGGGAGGGTCTATAGCTTTTGTCAATTATCTAAAGGCATTCATGATCCAAAAAAGGCTAAAAATCATTGATTTAGGCTATATTTTATCATTTTTTAGACAACAACAATAATTTGTATCTTTAGGATATTTAAATTTTCTTTATTTTAAAGATTTATTTATTTATTTTAGAGAGAGGAGAGAGACAGCACATGCAAGCAAGGGGAGGGACAGAGGGAGAGGGAGAGAGAAAAAGAGTCTCCAGCAGACTCCCCACTGAGCACAGAGCCTGACACTGGACTCCATCTCACAACCCTGAGATCATGACCTGAGCCGAAATCAAGAATGAGATGCTCAACCAACTGAGCCACCCATGCTCCCCTAGGATATTTAAATTTTTTTTCAAAGCACTTTACCATCCATTACCCCATTCTATCCTCATCGGTTTTGTCAGGTAGGTGTTAACTCCAGTGATTGAATGGAAAGCCAAGGGACAGAGAGGTTAGGAGGCTCTCGTTTTAGAATTAGAATACGGGCTCCAGAAGTTATAACCCAGTGACCCAGGCCCACACTTTTTCATCGACCTAGCTGGGCCCCAGAAAACACATAGCTTACCAAGGTTTTCATAAAATGTGTGGATTAAAACTAAATATCAGTGCCTTCTCTAATTTTGAGATTACTGTTTTCAAGAAGCAGTCCTTGCAGATAGAATTTACCAGAAGGATCGCAGATTACTGGCCTCATTGCATTTGTGAAATAAGAGACTTCTCAATTGCCGGGGAAAATGAGAAATAGCAGAAGCACTCAACCTGAAACCAAACTCATTCAGTGATGAACTTGAAAAAAAAGAATGTGCTCCAACTGGGTGAATATCTCACCCAATGTTTTTGGACGGGTAATTAGCATCAGCTTCAGAGCACTTTGTTTCAGGAGCCAGCAGGCAGGCCAGTAACCAGATAAGAAAGCAAGCAGAAAGGGAGTTAGCTGGAGTCCACGCGCCTTGCAGGGTCAGTGGGTCTGGGAAAGAAGACTACGTGCGTCCGCCCCGGACCGCAACGGTACAACCACCACTTACAAGCATCTGGGAGCTCAAGCAAGATGTCAGCAACCTGCCTTGAGAACTCATTGAGTTGTACAACCACCTTGCAGAACTACATCCTTCCTCTTTACATTCTTGTGAAAATGTCAACAATTCGCCACTCTCGTAGTAAAAAACAAACAGCAGGAAAAACTTAAGTTGTCCAGGGCCTGGCTTTAAATCCTACTCACGTTGAAAACATTTTCTCCAAACAAGTCGTAGGCAAAATAACCATTGTCCCCATTCTTAGCGGTTGTCCTTAGAAGACTCGCATGTCAACACCCCAGGCAGAAACAGCATGCTCCAATGGGAAAATTGAAATTCTTTACAAATGCATGGGTGAGGTTGAAGAAAACTAACAAAGATGATGAAACAGCCCTGAGCTGGCAGTAAGAGGGAGCCACACTACCAAATCCTAGGGAGGGAGCAATTGTAGGGAGGGCCACCTGGCAGGAGCCTTCCTGGAGTAACACAGTCTTTGTCACCTGGGGGCCCAGTGAGAACAAGCCAGAGTAAACATCCTGGTGTCTCTCTCCTCCCTCCAGTCTCTGGACAGGGCCTCCTACTGGCCCAACCAAACCAGTGACCATAAGGCCAGAGAGCCACGGACACAGCCCTCACAGGCCAGTCTGCCCCAGGGGCACAGAGCAAGTGGGTGTGGAGGGACAAACTCAAACTCTCCAGCCAACAGACACTACAGCAGAACAAATGCAAAAGAACAGATATTTCCTGGGGCGTCTGGGTGGCTCAGCCATCTGACTCTGGGCTCAGGTTGTAATCTCATGATCCATCAATCCATCGATGGAGGGACTGAGCCCTGTGTCTGGCTCTGCACTCAGCAAGGAGTCTGCTTCAGATTCTCTCTATCTGTTTCCATCCTGCTCACTCCCTCTGTCTCTCAGATAAATAGATAAAATCTTTTTTTAAAAAATGCATGTTTCCAGAACTTTACTTGGAGGCAACAACTACTGCTCTTTTTAATCCATTTGCCTAAGCAAAGACTTTTCCACCCAAAGACAAGGTAGTTTGAGAACATCTGAGTTTTCCTTTTGCTACTTCAGCATGGTTTGATGCCATAAAAAAGAATTACATTAATCCATTCCAAAGCTGAAACTCAGGAAAGATGGATGTCAGAGGTGGTACAGACACATTCCAGTGAAATAATGGAGTCATCAGGAAAAGGCTTCCTAAAGCAATAGGAAAAAGTTTAAGTCCATAAAGTTATCTCTCTAGCAGCGTCTCTTCGGACTGAAATGATCTATCACAAAAGATAAGATTTGTCAGAGCCTCGACTGAATTTAATGCCAGTCATCCTTATATGTTAAACAATTAAACTGTATTTCCACCGCTGGTGGATATGAGACCTTCCTTTTATGGCTTTGTCTTATGGTATAGCTTTGGTTCTGTCTGTAGGATTTCCATCACTGAAATCAGGATTAGAGATGAAGAATCTTTTATATTATTAAGTAGGAAAGAATTATGTAAAGAAGCCAGCTCTAACTCAGAGATAACTATATTTTAATAAAGCAGAGAGATTCATAAATGACATGTAGCTTTGTGTTAAGATAATATTCCTGAAAGCCTGGCTAATCAGGAGGGGAACCCCCCCACGAAGAAAACATTAGCAGTTTAATCACCAGGTCGCCTTGCACAACGGACAACTGATAGCATAGTGGCCCACGGTCAGTGTAACTGAAGCGTGACATTTTTCTTGTGCTGCTAGGCCGAGATACAACGTCTGTCACCATTAGAGAGAAAGAAAACGAATCTTCGAGAGGAAGGCATACTCTTGCTCAAGAGCTGAGAAATAGACCTCTTTAAAAAAAAAAAATACATTAGCTTTCCATCAGAAAAGCCACATATACGATATAAAAATGCCTGAGCAGATACTATACCATGCAGGGCAATAAGAAAAAGGAGCTTTCTTTGTTGGAGCTGAGTTTCAACAGGAAGAAAAAAAAAAAACAAAGGTACGATGTCCATTTGGAAATGCTTTCTTTAGGGCCCAGAACTTAAGTTCATACCATTGTAACCAGCCCATCATTATCTCCTTTCTCACATGCATGTTGAAAAAAATTATTTAGTCCCTACAAAATACAAAATTCTGTATAACTACAGTGAAATGCTCTCATTTGCACAATGCCAAAGCAGGTGAAATGGTAGACTAGGTAAGTTAACTTACAGAAAAGCAGTAAGGATGATAGAATCTACATTCCCCATTAGAATTCCTTGTCTGAATTTTTAAAAAGCTAGAATGAGAACATTTTAAAATATAGTTTCTCATGGCCCTAGGAGTTAGGGATTGATTTATTTTTCGGAGATTTATAGCCCTCATAACTTAAAAAGAAAATGAGGTTGTAGATTGTGGTAGAAATTGTGAGAGACTCTTTCCAACACCCATTCTCCTTTCTCAAGCAGCAGAACACTGGTTTTTAACAAAATTGTTGCTCAGATAAATGCCTTTCCTGGGTTTCTAAGTCTCTATTATAGGTAGGTGTGGCCTGTTATTAAGTTCTGGCCCATAGTGAGTGAGAATGTGTGTGTGTGTGTGTGTGTGTGTGTGTGTGTGTGTGTGTGTGTGTTGTAAAGGATTTGATGGGAGTATCCCTCAAAAGGAAGGAAACAGGCCATTCAGCTCACCCTATCTTCCTTCCTGGAGTATGGATGTAATGGCCGGAGCTCCTGTGGCCACCCTGAGCCATGAGGTGATTTTAAGGATGGTAAAGCAGAAATACAGCCCATGCATGGCCTGCTTTCGACCAGACATCTCTCCCATGGGAAAAATACATCTGTCTTATTGAAGCCACTGTTATTTGGAGACTTTCTTTTTCAAATAGTCTGATGGAATGTCCACTCCCTGATAACCAAAGAATTGCTCTTGTTCCTTTTCCTGCAGCTTTACATTTTTATCATTTAACACTCCATTTTTCTTTTTGGGGGAAGAAACCCTAGTGAGCAACTCAAAGAAGGAAGGGAAAAAGATCATTGCGAAAAGTGTCTAATCCTCAGAAGATGCCAGAGATAACTTTCCCAAGTCTCTAAAAATATGACAATAAATGAAGTATCTGTTTCAGAGAGAACTGAATTCATAAACATTACAGTTTTAAAAAAAAGAGAGAGAGGGATTCTAACCAGAATATTTTTTATATGACATTTCCAAAGCTTAAAATAACTTCTAACTAAAACTGAATCTTATGCGGGCAGATTTTAACCAAAAAGGTTGTGGCATTGCACATTACTTACAACACTTTCTGACCCACATAGAGTCATGGGTGGGATGACAAGGATGGTGACATGAAGACACCTGGTGTGCCCTCCTTCACTTCAGCTTCTTGCTCAGATGTCACTTTCCCAAACCTGAACGTCTAAAATTGTAACTCACCCGATTTCTTTCAGCATCACTCCCTGACACTTTCTATCCCTGTTTAAATATATAAATATATATATATATATATTTATATATTTATCTTATTTGTTGCCAATGTCTTGGGCCGGAAGGTAAACTCCATGAGGCAAGAATTTTTCTCTAGTTGTTAACCTTATGCCCAGAAGACTGCTGGCCCATACCATTTGCTCAATAAATACATGCTAGAAGGCCTGGCAAAACCACCCCACTCCCTGCCCTGATTGTAACCACCACAGCAGTTAGGACGCACACCTAGGTTCCTACAGCTCCAGTGACGGATGGTTCAGTTGTGGAGAGGCCTGGTGGCCCTGCCTCAGGGCGCACAACCAATGTAGTCACACAGGCCTTGCACACAAGAAGCCCCATTCTTGGGGTCTAATGCTCCGTGGCTGGTTGCTGTCTTGAATTTCTGAATTCATTTGATCTCTGCATTTGTGTTTTATAAGTGAAGTTTGATGGGTCAGTGGAGTGTATGCTCCTGGTTCACTCACCATCTTGCCTTCCTCCACCTCTTCCCATCCCCAGGAGAGGAGCTCAGATGCCCAATTCCCTGTCCCAAGTAGTAAGCACCTCTGCCTTTGCTCTTGGCAGGATCCTGGGTGCAGACCCCCAAAGAACCAGGTGGGTCACGCAGGCCCCGTGTGCCAAGTCACCAGGCAAGATCCCAGACAACTATGCGGTTTGGCACTCACCCCACCAAAATCCCCATACCCGTTCCCAAGACAACGCGACATTAAAGAGAAACTAAAGAAAGCTGTGACTGGTGGAGAGAGAGAAATCATGGGTGAATAAGAAAAAAAAAGGGTCTTTTTCCTGCTTTTGAATGAGGAATCTGCATTTTCACGTGCCACTGGGCTCTGCAAATGATGTAGCCAGGGCATCTGGCACAGAAGGGAAACGGGCCAAGGAACAGGCTCTGTGCCGGGTCCTGCCAAGCCTAGTCCAGCTGCAGGATGCCCTTTAGGGGCTGCCCTCCACACCCTGGTCCTGTCCACCAGCAGGTGTCAAGCATGCACAGAGCCACCAAACTTTTTCCAGTTCTGGTCAGCAAGTCAAGGGTCTGCCCCTCCCTCATCCATGCGTCAGGTGCACCTTGATGCCCTTTTGGACCAAGCTCTATCCAGGTGTGAATGCGCAGAGGCAGCGGTGCGCTGGTAAAGGTTTAAAAACCAGCTCTCCGGGATCCCTGGGTGGCGCAGCGGTTTGGCGCCTGCCTTTGGCCCAGGGCGCGATCCTGGAGACCCGGGATCGAATCCCACGTCGGGCTCCCGGTGCATGGAGCCTGCTTCTCCCTCTGCCTGTGTCTCTGCCTCTCTCTCTCTCTCTCTCTCTCTGTGTGACTATCATAAATAAATAAAAATTTAAAAAAAAACAAAAACAAAAACAAACCAGCTCTCCGGGAGCAGGAGCCCTGATTTGCAGCATTTGCTGGCTGCCGTGCTATAGATATTCCCTCAGGGCCGATTCCAAGCTACCTGTATCTGATAACCAGTTCACGAAATTCTTGAACACTTAAAAATTGGCTCCCATAAAGTAATACAAGGAGGCTGCTGCCCCTTACTGCTTGGAGGGGAGAGGAAAGAGAGCTCGCTGTGATTTCATCTATAATCTGGAACAAGGGACACCTGGGTGGCTCAGTGGTTGAGCGCCTGCCTTCGGCTCAGGGCGTGATCCTGGAGTCCCGGGCTTCTGTCTCTGCCTCTCTCTGTGTGTCTCTCATGAATAAATAAATAAAATCTAAAAATATATATATATATATATAAATAATCTGGAACAAAAAAAATAAAAATAAAAAAATAAATAATCTGGAACAACATAGGCAATTCACAAGGAAAAAAACCAAACAAACCAAAGAAGCAGCAAATGAGAAAAGACTCTTAAAGTGACTATGAAAATACAAATAAAACAGAGGACTATATTACTTTTTAAAAAGTCAGTCTGATAAAAATGTTAAATCTCGAGTTTCAGTAAGATGCATGACTGGCAAGAATGTAAATCTGTGCAGACAGATTTGGAAAGCACTTTGATGGGATCCAGTAAATTCAAAACGTGTATCAGGTCAGCAGTTCCTCTTCCAGGTGAGCTCAGGGAAGTTCCCCAACGCGGGCAAGGATGTTCACCCCACATCATCACGGTGGGCTCCCTGCCCCATTACCCAGCTTCAACAGTTACCAACTCATAACCAGCCTCATTCCAATTTTATCCCATCTGCTTCCCCACTTTTTTTTTTAAGATTTTATTCATTTATTCATGAAAGACACACAGAGAGAGGCAGAGACACAGGCAGAGGGAGAAGCAGGCTCCCTGCAGGGAGCCCAACGGGGACTCAATCCCAGGACCCTGGAATCACGCCCTCAGCCAAAGGCAGACGCTCAACCACTGAACCACCCAGATGTCCCTGCTTCCCCACTTTCCATATGATACTGAAGTAAATTCCAGACAGCATATCATTTCATCCATAAATATTTCTGCATCCCTAAATAAAAGACACCTAGAATAGTCCTTTGTCAGGTATGTGGAAGAGAAATCCCAGCAGGGTAATCAGGGAAGGGTGGATAAAAAGGCAAAGGTACTTTTATGAGCACTCTGGAGTTTGGTTGATTCAAGAGTAATGTTTCAAGTACATTCCCTGAGGAAATTGTCCCCGTTCCCTACCGGACACAGCAGGCTGAAGGGACAGCCTTCTGGTGCTTGGCAGATTTGGAGGTCAAATAGAATCTGTGCTAGGTAATCAGCTTAGTGGATAATACACGGAGAACTGCCATTCGCATGGTACTTACAAACTTCCAATGCAGGGGGTTGTCACCTGTTTTCATATTGTCTCCCTTGACTATTGCCCTTTGTTGTCATTATTTGAAAATATGTACCTGATTAGTTATACTCAGTCAATAAAAATATCAAATGTATAAATAGCCACATGAGAGGTCTTTCAGGTGGCGCGACCTCTGATTGCTAAATTCACTCCCACCTCTCGACTTCTGTCTCAGGGCGATATCTCATACTTGAAAAAAATGCATGCTGATGGCAATGACTTTCCAGATTGTTTATCAACATCGATCAAAAGAACCCCCCTTTCCAAATTGCTGCTTTGGTCTGTGATTTGCGGAAGGAGCTTTAGGATTTTTGTCTTAATCTGAAAATGAATTAGGACAGAGGTCGAAAAGAAGAAAAGGAAAAATGAGACACTTTCACATTTTGAGAGACACTGTATTAAAACCTTAGTAAACTGCTCTATATTTAGTCCCTGATTAAGTGCTAGAAAACTCCCAGAATACAACAGAGAACATCATCTCCACACGGAACATGGTTTCCTAATTCCTACACACTACACAAAATCCTGCAAACCATCTCCTTACTCACTGTCGCTCAGGACAAATCATTACTGACTCATGAGATTTTAAGCAGCAAGCAGCCGGTGGGAAGGGAAGAAAGAAAAAAAATGTGCAAAAGCAAGGTGGTTACCCTGAAAGCACAAAGATCCGCCTAGCTTTCCTGTAAGAGTAAGTCCCCAGCTCGCCCTAAGGCCTGTGCTACCGTGGATTGAACCTCCACGTAGAACAACGGCAAACATGCAACGAAAGGACAGATGGGACGCTGTCGCCGCGGGAGTGTCAGGTACTCTGAGAGTGAAAGAGGCAGAGCTGTTGCGTCCCCATCACGGAGCAAGATGCATCCTCCTCAGTGGAGCTCTCCCGATCCCAATCCTTAACCAACTTTGTACCTCTCCCCTCTATGATCTGCAACTCCTGCTCCTCTTTTATAAACCCCTAAACATTCTCGTTACTGATTTCGTTTACTTACAAAGACCGTTGTTCGACTTCAAAATTTCATCACGGCATCTAGAGCCAGGGTGAAATCATATATTTTATTTGAAATAAATGCTTGTCATTCACCCTGGCTCATCTCTTGGGGGTGGAGGGTGTGGAGAGGATGGGGAATGCTCCCAACACTGACTCTCCCTCGTTTTTTGTCCAGCAGCAGCAAGAGTGGGATGGTCCCAACCACGGCTCTGGGGTCACCCACCTAACACCAGCTCATGATACTGAGCCAGACATTGCATCAAGCAGCCTCTGTTTACCCATCTTTAAAATGGGAACAGGGCAGCCCCGGTGGCTTAGTGGTTTAGCGCCGCCTTCAGCCCAGGGCATGATCCTGGAGACCCAGGATCAAGTCCCATATCAGGCTCCCTGCATGGAGCCTGCTTCTCCCTCTGCCTGAGTCTCTGCCTCTCTCTCTCTCTGTCTCAAATAAATAAATAAATAAATAAATAAATAAATAAATAAATATCGTTAAAAAAATACAATAAAATGGGAACAATAATATATCCCAAAGAGGACTGTGTGTCACTCCGACCTTAGAAGCATGACAGAGAGGGCTAACCACGGGACTGAGCATCAGAGAAGCTCCCACAGTTCCTCCTCAAGGCCGGAGGCCACCTCCAACTCCTTCTCTGCCCACAGCCAACCAGCCACTTCTCCCCTGGTCTCTTTTACAAAATAAGTGGAGTTAGAGGAGCTCGTGAATAAATTCCCGTCCAGGTGTAAGGTTCTAGTAACTCCTTCTGAAATGACTGACCCACTGTTCCTTGTTTTTACAAGATAATATGTGGATCCTAGAGAATGTGAAATTCTGGCCAAGTAACAGAGCCCCTGCTTCTGCGTATTAAACCTGCATGCGGAGAATCCACTTAAGGAGCTCTGCAATGAGCGCACCCAGAAGCGGCTGCTGGATCTCCTGATAAAAAACAGGGTTCGTGTTTATAAAGCCAGGAGGTGACCTTCCTTTCACCTGGAGAGAAAGGATTTTAGGAAAGGAAGGAAATTGCCGTGATCTCTCAAAGTCTGTGTCCCCACATTTGTGCGTGGAATGGACAGTCCTCCCTAAGGGCTTAGACTGGGAGACTCACATGTCCATTAACCTTTATTCGTACCGTATTTGACCGTTTGCAAAGCATTTTCACAACCATTATCTCCTACCGGAGCCAATTCATGCTGAGTCTAAATCCTTTTCCAGAAACCCTGACTGTTTCGGAGAATGTGGGTCTCTCCAATCCATCAAAACCGAGGCACCTCAGCTGGGCCTCCCACCAAAAAATTATCATTTGGGGGGCAATTTTTGAGAATGTATTTTTTTTCAACTACATCATTGAGTCTTTTGAATGTGCATATAAGATGCCATATTTCGTGGAGTGTAATATGTGTATTTTTTTTAAGATTTTATTTATTCATGAGAATACACAGAGAGGAGAGAGAGAGAGAGAGAAAGAGAGAGAGGGAGGCAGAGACACAGGCAGAGGACGAAGCAGGCTCCATGCAGGGAGCCCAATGTGGGACTCGATCCCTGGTCTCCAGGATCACACCCTGGGCTGTTGGCGGCGCTAAACCGCTGAGCCACCCGGGCTGCCCGTAATATGTGTATTTTTTCATATTTAACGTCTCTGAATTCATGATGCATCTAGTAATGCAGCCTTAGCTTTCTGTCTTAACCCTGTGAACTGGGTTCAGTAGTGTCCCCCAGAGATTCATGTCCACCTGGAACCTTGGATTGTGACCTATTTTGGAAACAAGGTCTCCAGCGATGCAGTCAGTTTATGATGAGGTCATACCGTGTTGGGGGGTCCTTGATACCACGGTGACTGGTGTCCTTAGAAGGAGAGAGGAGGACATACCGAGACACAGAGGAGACACAGGGAAGAAGGCCATATGACAGTAGAGGCAGAGATGGAGGTGACATGTCTGTAAGCCAACAAGCACCAAGAATTACCAGCTCCCAACCAAAGCTGTGAAGAAAAGAAGGATCCTCCCCCAGATTCTTTGGAGGCAGCATGGTCCTGCCAACACCTTGATTTTTTACTTTTAGCCTCCAGAACCGTGAGAGAATACATTTCTGTTGTCTTAAGCCAGTCAGTTTGTGGTACTTTGTTACAAAAGCCTTCGGAAACTAATACACCCTGCAAAGTGTGTACCCGTGTGTGTATGCACACATACACACAACATGCACATGGGTTTGGTTGGTTTTCATTTCCCTTTCCTCACTCATAGGGGAAGGATGAAGAGCATGACCATCTCTTGAGCTGCCAGGTTCACACTGTGCTAAGTGATGTCATAGGGGCCAGTTCACGAATTCAGTCAGTCTTCTACTCAGTACAGGAGAAATAGGGTCACAGAACTTTGCTTAAACTCAACTTCTTGAATGTTTTGAACTTGTCTTTAAAGGATAAAGCTTTAGGGACACCTACGTGGCTCAGGTCATGATCCCAGGGTCCTGACATCCAGCCCCGTGTTGGGCTCCCTGTTCAGTGGGGAGTCTGCATCTCCCTCTCCTCTGCCCCTCCTCCCAATTGTGTGTGTGCTCACTCTCTCTCTCTCTCTCTCAAAAATAAATAAATTAAAAAATCTTTAGAAAAAAAGAAAACAATGACATTTTAAATAAAAAATAAAGGACAAATCTCTGCATTCTCCATCTGCCCCACAGCCTAAAGGAAGACTCAAGCATCTAGGGAGCAGTAACAATGGGAATAAAGCATCCTTGGAGCTGAACTTTAACCGGGGTTCTGGGAGAATTTCAAGAAGCCAACCCCACACCCACCCCATTTGTAACAAGTCCTTAGAGCCCCAGGTCCTCTTGAAGGTGACCCTTCTCTGCCCAGTCCGGGTACCACTCTCCAGTGCTGCCCTGGTGGTCTTACGGCACAGCAGGTGAAATGTGTTGTTATTTGCATGTGGTTCCCTTTCAAGGAAGGAAGGACAGACAGATGGAAGAAAGAGAGGAAGGGAGGGCTTAGCACAGGACCTGGAACCTAGCAGGCTCAGTCACTCCACTCTGCAGGAAACAGAGCTGCTTTGTCATCACTGCAGAAGGATCTTTCCCAAGTCTTTACCTCAGGCACAAGAGGTCCCTTCCATGGCCTCGGACGTGACAAACACACACACAAAGCCCATAGATTAAAGAGCACGTGGTGTTTGGGCCACTTGGGATCCTATGCTCAACACTGGCACAGTACAGGTCATAACTGGACATATACACTGTGCACCCAGGACACACTCATCAGGCCTTAGGGAAATGTTTCTCCACAATTCCTGGCTTCTGTCCTTGAACAGAAGGTGGCTGAGCCTGATCACCTTGGAGATCCGTGGTTGTGCTGTTACCAACGTTGGAGACAGACACAATTTCCAAAGAACAGAAGGGATTTGGCCAGGGGAAAACACTGAGAAAGACAAAGAGAAAGGCAGATTGGTCAATTTGCCAAATCTTCAAATAGCATAACCACAACAGTGTCTTGCAAAGAGCAGCATTGGTCCCCAGGAGTCCTCTATGCCTTTTTGTCCTTGTTCCTTCATGCCCTAATTCAGGATTGGAAGATCTTCACAAAGGAATACAGTCTTCACTGGAATTGCTCATGGTGGCCCAGGAACATGGTGCAATATTAGATGATCCATACCGTTCTTAAATATGCTCATAAGTACATCTCAATGTAATCATATGAAGCACAATGTCCACAGATCTAGATACTGCTTGAAGAGATGGAGAAAATTGCAAAAAAAAAAAAAAAATTCCTAGCAGTTTATATGGTGAAATTCAACTTGCTGTAATCTTTTCTGCAGCAAAGATAGCTTGTCACAGGTAATCCCATACAGTGTTTGATTCTGATATATGAAATCTGCAGCTCATTTCTGAATCTAACTATTGCTTTAATAATTTTACTGACAACTTCAATTGATATTGCGTCAACAGAATGAAGTTTCTCTGTTGAAATTTAAAGATTTTTTTTTTTGAAAGAGAGATAACACGAGGTGGCAGGGCAGGGGGAAGGAGAAGTAGGCTTCCCAGAGCAGAGAGCCCAATGTGGGGCTCCATCCCAAGACCCTGGGATCATGACCCAGGCCGAAGGCAGATGCTTCACCAACTGAGCCACCCAGGTGACCCTCCAAATTGAAATTTAAATTAAAAAAAAAAAAAAAAAACTATTCAGGAACTACAATGACTCAATAAAAGTTGTCTAAATTAGTACTACTGTGTAGAACGCAAATTATCTGAAAATTTTGTCTATAACAATGTGAATAATGACTCTGCTGCAATACAGGAAAGAATAATAAATATTGTACCACAAATACAGACTGATGAATTTCATCTTTTTTTTTCTTTTTTCTTTTTTTTAATAATAAATTTATTTTTTATTGGTGTTCAATATGAATTTCATCTTTATCACTTGGGCAAACATCACCAGCCCATTAACAAAGCACCTAGACGTTTACGATAATAATTCAAGTCCGTTTCTTTGATATTTTTGCCGACTTTCTGCAGGTAAAAGCCATGGCTTTATAAATAGAAATATTTTGTTGTTTTGTCATTATGAAGATATATTTGTTGAGGCAGGAGGGTAGAACATATTTTTATGTATCAGTTGGGGGACTTGTTAATGACTTTTAAACATTTGGACACATGGCATGTGGGCCTACCCTCCCACTCTCGCCCTGGGCCCTGCCAATGGTGGGGGAAAGCCTGTACTCTGAGCCTCCAGTTTCAGCTCATGCATGCATGTGGTGGACAGTTCCATTTTAAATCACAAGAGCTCTGATGCATCTCCAGGGGAGGTGCCCCTTTGGCCAGGGAGCTCAGAGGAAAGCCTACTTAGGGGGTATGGTAGGTAGAAGCTATTTTCCA
This sequence comes from Canis lupus baileyi, assembly GCF_048164855.1. Taxonomy (NCBI): domain Eukaryota; kingdom Metazoa; phylum Chordata; class Mammalia; order Carnivora; family Canidae; genus Canis; species Canis lupus. Next base: position 7,044,432 of record NC_132866.1, read on the forward strand.
GAAGATTCATTCCTTCAGTTTATCCTTCTGCTCCCCACAGGTCACTCCAAGGCCCCAGTTACTGGCTCTGGGCTTTAAGAAAGGGCAGGACCAGGAGTTGGCCAATGGGCAGCTGGCCAGAGCTAGGATGAGCATCCTGGAGTGGGTGTAAGTGGTACAATACCAGGGAAAGTGGGGTGAGTACACATGAGCATGCTCGAGGAGCTGCCCAAAGTAGATGCTAGGAGGACCTGACATTCCCTCCAAGCCCCAAGAGCATGAGCAAGGGTGTACCTGGCGGGGGGGGGGGGGGATTAGAGTAGATCTAAGTGCAGAGGTTCCTGAGCAGCCACTAACATCTGACACAGCACTGGGGCCATCTAACTGCAGCATTGGAGGGAATCCTAGAAAATCTGATCCACTCAGTACAAGTGAGGTGTCTCATTCAATCACTGTGGCTGGGGGTGAGCTCGCTCTAATGCAAACACGGCAGCTGAGCTCCACCTCCTTCACCAAGACAAATCCAGAGAGGGCATGAGGGTTCCTCCTGTGTGTCTATAATAAATATATCTACACCCTATGACAAACGGTTGTCCAGTGGCTTAGGGGTGAAGGATCAGGGTGGAAAATCTGGAGCTCTAGCGCTCTCTTTCTGAGGCTGCATAAATCTCCCCTGACTAGGGGTACGTTCAGTCCCCCAGCAGAGGGGGGTAGTATGCTGGGCATGGCTGACACTGGGGTCAAGAGGCTGCCGCTCAGGGGAGCCAAGGAATGGAAGATGATGTGCTAAGCAGGGGGCGGTGAGTCTTTGGAGATTTCTAATCACCAGTAACAAATCCAGAGGGACTTCCCAACGGCGGCAGAGTTTGCAGTGCCGTGTCATCTGGCAGCTGTGAGTTCAGTATCCTTTTACCAAATTGGTTATTTGGCTGTTTTAACAACTGATTGTAACTCAGTTGATCGTCAGAGTCAAGAGGCTGATCAGATTTGGGTCTGAAGTAGATGTGAACCACGAAATCACCTCTCAGATGTTACCGAGCAGCTTAATCTGCACAGAACCCAAATCTATATGTAACACACCAACCTCTCTCTCTCTCCCAGAGAGGCACCAGGAAATCGCAGCGTGTCAGCATTTACAGGCCATTTCCAGCACCATGGCAACCTGTACACAACACATAACAGCATCTGGAGATCCTGACCATCAGCCTGAGGCCCAAAGCAAAAGACAGAGCTACAGCATTTAGACAGGAAGCTCATTCACTGGAGGAATTAAAGTTAAGAATTTAAGACATGAAGCCTTGATATATTCTTGATGACAATTTTCCTCACCTAACCTAAAAGAGGAAACAAAACTGCATATCTGGTTTCATTCTGACCAACCGGAGTGATGAGTGACAGAGAAAAGCAGGGCCACTGCAGCAGAGGGTCACTGCAGATGGGCCAAAGACGCAACACCCGCACCAGGCATTTATCCTGGACTCCCTAGAAGGCAGTCTAGGGGGGCGCCTGGGGGACTCAGTCAGTGAAGCACCTGCCTTCAGCTCAGGTCACGATCTTAGAGTCCTGGGATCGAGTCCCACATCGGGCTCCCTGCTCAGGGGGGGGTGTGTTTCTCCTTCTCCCCCTGCCCCTCCCCCTGCTTGTGCTCTCTCTCTCTCTCTCTCTCTCTCTCAAATGAATACATTAAAAGATCTTTAAAAAAAAAAAAAAAGCAGGTCTCAAAAGATGTAGAGGAGAGCTGCCTGTGTCTCAGGGGCCTGGGAAAGCCTGGCTTGGCTCCTGCAGCACTCTTGGGAAGAACGGTGGAGTCCAACAGCTATAAGGCCACACAAGGACTTGGCGGGCCAAGGGGACCCAGGAGGTCAGAGGGGCTGTGCCAAGGCCCCGAGTGCCAGGCCTCAGGGGTCTGAGGGCCACGCTGGGCAAAGAAAAACCATAGCATTCTCATGCCAAACTCCCAGCTGGAGACACTAGCACCCTGACCATCTCCCCTCTTTGGTCCTGGGCGGCTTGTGCCTTTCCCCAGAGGCTGCTGTTACCGCCACCACCTTCGTGGGCCCTACCATTACTTGGTCCCCTTAGCTTGTGTGTCCTGTGTCCTTCCAGGCTGTGGTTCCTGAGGCTCTAACTCCTGCTGTCACCACTGTTGAGGGGCCCAGAGGTTACAGAAGGGTTTTGCCAAGAACCTTTGTACATAGCTCCTTCTAAAGCAGCAAGCAGAGGAGTCTGTTGTGCCAAGAAAGAGAAGGGTGACAAAGACGGGCACAGAGGAGACCCAAGGCAGTGTTAGAACCACCATGATTATGCTTTCCAATATTTCTATGATCGTAAAGTTTGTCCTCAAGGAGTTAGCACGCTAATGACCCCCTTCCTGTCTGTAAATGAGGCTCAGGAACTCTTGAAAATGTCTAGCCACTTCCCTCTTGTCTGCCCAGGGCAGCTGTTACACCTCCACTTCTGACCTTTGGACTTCATCTGGTTCCTGAGCCTGTCCCTGGATTGTCTCTCTTACTGGCCTCTTCCAGCTGATGACACATTGGACTGTTTATCTGGCTTCCTGCTGTAACATTCTCCCACAGCCCGGTCAACCCTGGCTTCTCAAGAAGCACCCCTGCTTCTCTAGGGAGAATCAAATAAAAGTAATACTTATTTCTGGGACGCCTGGGTGGCTCGGTCGGTCACACGTCTGACTCTTGATTTCAGCTCAGGTCATGGGATTGAACCACGTGTCAGGCTTGTCAGGCTCCATGCTTAGCAGGGAGTGTGTTTTTCTCTCTCTCTCTCCCCCTTTCTCTGCCCCTCCCCATGCTCACATTCTCTCCCTCAAATAAATAAATGAATAAAATATTTTTTTAAAGATTTTATTTATTTATTCATAAGAGACACAGACAGAGAGAGAAGCAGAGACACAGGCAGAGGGAGAAGCAGGCTCCATGCAGGGAGCCCGATGTGGGACTCGATCCCCAATCCCAGGACCATGACCTGAGCCAAAGGCAGGCACCCAACCGCTGAGCCACCCAGGCATCCCAGATAAAATCCTTTTAAAAGGACTTATTTCTTACAGAAGACCTAGAAAATACAGGAAAAAATAAAGAATAAAAATTACCTACACACCCCAAACCAAGAAAGAATCACAGATAACACTGTAAGGAATTTCCAGAAATGTATTATTAAATGTATTATTTTTAAGATTTTATTTATTCATTCATGAGAGGCACAGATTGAGAGAGAGAGAGGCAGAGACACAGGCAGAGGGAAAAGCAGGCTCCATGCAGGGATCCCGATGCAGGACTCGATCCCGGGTCCCCAGGATCAGGCCTTGGGCTGAAGGCAGCACTAAACTGCTGAGCCACTCAGGGATCCCCAGTGTGAGTATATTTATGTACATACTCTAGGGCTTTTTACTCACATTTAGCATTTCTACATATGTGTGTGCGTATAAATTCTTTTTTTTTTTTTTTTTTTAAGTAAGCTCTATGCCCAACATGGAGCTCAGACTCAAAGCCCCTAGAGCAAGAGTCACATGCTCCACTGAGCAAGTCAGCCAGGTGCCACAATTTCTTTGTAAAGATTTTACTAAATAATTACATGAGATTCTATTTTAGGAGTAGACTAGCAGTTAGCCACTCCCCTACTGCTGGACACTTAGGTTGCTTCTGAATTTGACTTTTTGTAAGAAGAAAGAACTTCCAAAGTCTTGTCTAATGCTCTTGCTTCAACATACACCAAAGTCTTGTCTAATGCCCTTGCTTCAACATACACCAACAAAGAACTTCCAAAGTCTTGTCTAATGCTCTTGCTTCCATAGCACACACTCTGTTCCCCCCTCCAGGGACTCATCCCATTGCCCAGAGATTAACCCTAATTTAGATCAACATTTTACCAGTGATCAGGGTCACCAGGCCTCAGAAGTGGGCACCATGTGATTCCTCCTTCATGGCCTGACTCAAACGTAGATACTCATCTTGGCTGTGGCTGCTCTACCCTCTGCCCTGGTGTAAAGAGACCCAGGACTGTTATTCACATGGTTGTTGGGCGGAGTGGACATGAAGTCATTTCTATCTTGTCTGGCTGCATAGTGCACCTGACCATGCAGAGGCTGTATCTAGATTAGGCATGAGAAGTAAGAGACCTTCTTCACCCCAGGTCCAGGTGAGCTCTCTAGGCAAGCCATTAGCAGAAAGCTCTGCTTTGGGGTTGTAAGCTGCTTGCCTAGTGTAGCCATTTAACAAAATGTTTTCAAAGAACTTACACACACAGGTACACACACATATATGTGATTTCATAGGGAAATGTGAGTAAAATAGCCGTATACACACACACACACACACACACACACACACACACACACAGGTCCTTACCACTATTATGAACAGCACTACAGTGAACATCTTTGGGCTGACCTCTTTCTCTAGATCTCTATTTTAAACACACTCTATGAACACACAAACATTGTATTTATCAATCTTCTCTGCCAATGCTCCCACCTCTTACCCTCTGGACATCCCAACAGGCAGCAGGAAGTTGCAGAAATCAACACAAAATCTGAAATCAGGATTCCTAGAATGGTTTGGACACCTACTTCCTGTGCCTGGGGCAAACCACTCAATCTCTCTGAGCTTGTTTCCTCATGTGTAAGATTTAAATTAAGGTAGTGACAACATCTGTGAGCCTCACGGGGTCACAGTGAGAAGCAAAGGAGATCATAGATGGGAGGAACCAGAAGAGGATGGGAGATGAGGGAGGCATCGCTGTTCCTCAAAACAGCACCTCACATCTTTTTCTCTATTTTTGCTCAGAACTTTGATCTCTTGGAAAAGTGTGAAAGGACTCAAGACACAGGAAAAGAGGTCCAAGAAGCCAAAATGGAGAATTATTCCCCTTCAATTCATGGGACATTTGGAACTACTTATTTACATATAAAAACACTTAGTAAGCAATTTAGGAATGGATTTGGAAAGCCCTTCGTCTTCCTCATCTTCACAGTTGCCCTTGGCCACTCTTGATCAAGTCCCCATTTCCTGATACATCACTTCATCTCATATGTCCTGACTTTGGCCTACAATTAATAACAGGCTATTTAACAATGTACACCCTGTGCATTTTAAGTATGAAAAGTTAAAGAAATACTCTTACTCTTCTAGCCAATGGCCTTGGGGACTAGAAGGGTCTTTCTTCTTCCAAAGCTATTTTGATAGCTTTGCAAAAAAACAAAAAGCAAAGACAAAAACATGCCTTAGAAATGAGTATAGGGGTACCTGGGCAGCTCAGTCTATCAGGCATCTGCCTTCAGCTCAGGTCATGATCCTCGAGTGCCAGCATTGAGTCCCACATCAGGCTCCCTGCTCAGTGGAGAGTCTGCTTTTCCCTCTGCCCCTCACCCCACTCGTGTTTTTTTTTCTCTCTCTCTCCCTCTCAAATAAATAAAAATAAAATTTAAAAAAAAAAAGAAATGAGTATAGGAGTGGGCTTGCAATCAGAAGTCTTATTCAACAATGAATTACTTTTCAAATTGAGTTGTGTTTTCCTTAGACAAAATGCAGAGACAATAGCCATTGCCATGTTAGCAAAACTTATCTCTAGATGATCCTGTGCCCGCAACCTGCCATGCTTCTCCCATTCTCCCAGGGTGAGCCCGAAGAGGGGTCTGTCTTCCACATTCCATCCCCTTCCCATTTCATCCTGTCCTCAGCATGCTAACTGCTGCCCATGGATCCCTCGGGCTTAGGGCAGGGAGAAAGTAGGATAGTAAAGGAGCAAAAATGTATTTTTACTTATGTGTTATTCTCATTCAGCAGCTCAATGCCCTCTCTCCCAGCAGATGTCTAAATGCGGACTCCTTATGTCTTGGGATGCACTGGGGGGATGTAGCAGGGATAGGGGTTAGAGACCCACCCACACCTCCAACACTACCCTTGACATCGTGCAGGTCTTGGATGCAGGTGAGACACTCTCATGTTGGACTCTCCTAATGCCCCTGCCCCCCTCCTTCAGGGGTAGAGTTGGCCAATCTGACCCACCCAAGAGCTTTTCTGAGTTTACTGCTAGTATACCACTGGGGTGGGGGGGGTCTGTGCAATTCTGCAGGCATCAGACTGAGGCCTGAGCTGGCAGTCTTCCTTATGGTGAGCACTCCACCACATAAAGTGGTCTTGGCAGTGCCTCCTTTCTTGGTTTGAGAAGGAAAGGGAGTGGGGGAGACCACAGTACCCACTGCCCATAGGCTGGCAGCCCTTCCCATCCCATCCTCAATCTTGAAGTTTGCAGAGCCAGTTTGCCCCTGCCTTTCTTTCTGCTGCTGCTGCTGCTGCTGTGATGAGTCCCATTCCTTTCTCTGGAATGTGGACATTTGTCACTCACTGACCTCTCTTCCTAGACAGAAAAAGTTACAGAAGCAAAGGAGACCACACTTCAATCAGCTGTTGAAAATCATTGAACTACACTCATTGCAGAAACAGGCTCTGTTTTGTTGTCATTGTCTAGGTTGTTTTCATAGCTGTATAAATAAAACACGAGGAAAGCCACTCAAAGTGGAGATTCCATGTAAGTTTCTGCGACTGCATGGTCACCAGCCCTAGAATCCTGTTCTCAGCAGCAAGACAGCGGAAGGAGCCAAGTGGGCAGAGCGGAACAGGAGACCCAACCCACGGGTCCAGCTGGACTGGGAGGGCTGGCTGGAAATGACCAAGGAGCTTTGTGCCAGGACTTCTTGGAGGCAGGACTGCAGGGGCAGGTAAAGGTGCTCAGTCTGCACTGAAGCCTCACCAAGCAGTCCCGGCTCAGGCCTGGTGCACAGAGTGTGCCCAAGAATGTTTCGAGTCCCACATTAACATTAACATTCAGACAAGAGAAATTTCAGTACCATATGTTGCTTCCAAGAAATTTCATACAATCATTGTGAAGACAAAACAGGACTTTTTCCCAACAGTCTTAAAATGAATTCTGAAGCAAGATTATGAGAAACTCAGTAATGTTGGGAATAATATTTTATAGCTCAGAGGGCCAACTTGATATTTTAAAACTCTGCTAGATCTCTGGAAAACATGAGTGTAGCAATAAAAACATTATAAGAATAGGAGAAGAATCAGGATATAATTTTATTTAGCTCTTTATTAAGCAAGTAAAAGATATTAGGAGGACTTCTGGGTTGAAATGATGGATCGAACACATGCATCTAACTTCACTTCCCCCTGAAATCTCCAATAAAGGGATTAAACAAAGAAACAAGTGAACAAAAATAGAAACCAAGAAGAGCAGAGAGAACAGGAGAGGGAAATTGTAACCAGATTTTGTAAGCTGGACATCAAGCTGTCACTGACTTAGGAGATCCAAGAAAGTCAGTTCCTACCCAACAGTGAGGATAACTGAGAGCCGTTGGTTTATATGCAGAACCTTAAAAAGGCACGGGAATGGACAATACCAGGGACTTCCAGAACTGGAAGAAAGGAAATATGCTAAAGTGAGGGTTGGCTAGAGCTATTGGGTAGTAATCACATGGATTCCTAGATGCCCTGCCTAATCTATGTGGCTGCATGACAGTCCCAGCCCCAGCACCATCTTGGTGAAACAGGATCCAAGCTAGGGGATGGCAGGAATGCTCAAAGGTGTGGGCACCATACCAAATACATATGAATGTATGGAGAGCCCTTGCCTCCTCTTGAACTCCTAGATGGCTGGTATCCAGGCTGTCCCTCTCCACAGAGAGACTGTGTCCTGACAAATCTGGCTAGCCATGAGAAAATATCTCAGGTTACGGGCAACAGGAGTGTCCCCCAGAAAGTGGTCCACTTGATCTTCCTATGGAGGAGCACAAAGACAGCAAGTCCCGCACACACATACGGAGTGTCCAGTAAATTTTTGAGTTCCCATTTCACAATTAAGGATATAAAACATCTGAGAAAGCATATTATCTAAGGAAACCAAAAGAAACAGAAAAAAAAGAATTTGGTGGAAACAAAAACTACATAGAGAAAAGAAAATTAAAAGAAAAAACTCTCAGTGAGAGATAACAGACGCTATTACATCATGAAACAAGAATAAGGCACTATGAAAAAGTAGTATCCAGAGAACATCTCTGAAAAACATGAGTGCATCAATAAGGAACTCAACAGAGTTCTGGCAGTGTGTTAAGCCAAGAAAAATAGAAAAGCATAAAGATCAAAAAGGAAGAAGTAGGGCAGCCCCGGTGGCGCAGCGGTTTAGTGTCGCCTGCAGCTCAGGATGTGATCCCGGGGACCCGGGATTGAGTCCCACGTCAGGCTCCCTGCATGCATCCTGCTTCTCCCTCTGCCTGTGTCTCTGCCTCTCTCTCTCTCTGTCTCCCATGAATAAATAAATAAAATCTTTTTAAAAAAGAACATTTAAAAAAAAAGAAGTAAAACTGTATTTATTTGTAGACAAAATGATTATTTATATGGAAAATCATAAGGAATCTATAAAATATTGTAACCAATGAGTTTAAACAAGAATACGAGGTCAGTATACAAAAATATTGTATTTCTATACAGTAGCAACAAATAGTTAAAAATTTTAATACAAGAAAAAGGGCAAAAGATTCCATAGACACCTCCCAAGGATGATACACAGATGTTAAGTAAGCAAGTGAAAAGACGCTCAAAATTATGCCTTATTAGGGAATTGCAAATTCAAGTGATGAGATGCCGCTACGCATCTAACAGTATGGCCAAAATCTAGAACATGGGCAACTCCAAATGCTGGCAAGGATGTAGAGAAATAGGAACTCTCATTCACTGTTTATGGGAAAGCAAAATGGTATAGCCACTTAGGAAGGCATTTCTTTTTTTTTTTTTTAAGATTTTATTTATTTATTCATGAGAGACACAAAGAGAGGCAGAGACACAACACAGGGAGAAGCAGGCTCCCCACAGCAAGACTGATATGGGACTCAATCCCAGGACCCTGGGATCATGACGTGAGCCGAAGGTGAAACAACTGAGCCAGGTGGCCCTAGGAAGATATTTCTGACAAAACTGAACATGCTCTTACCATGCAGTCCTGCACTCATGATCCTTGATATTGACCCAGAGGAGCTGAAAATTTGTCTGCAAAAAACTTGCACACAGATAGTTATAGCAGCTTTATTCATAATTGCACAAACCTGCAAGTAACCAAGATGTCTTTTAGTAAGTAAATGAATAAACTGGTCCATCCGGGCAATGGGCTATTATTCAGTGCTAAAAACAAACAAGCTATCAAACCATGAAAAGACACAGAGGAACCTTAAATGCATATGACTAAGTGAAAGAAACCAATCTGACAATGCTGAACGACACCATCTATGGGACATTCTGGAAAAGGTAAAACTATGGAAACAGTAAAAAGATCAGTGGTGGGCATCCCGGGTGGTTCAGAGGTTTAGCGCCGCCTTCAGCCCAGGGTGTGGTCCTGTAGACCTGGGATCGAGTCCCGCATTGGGCTCCCTGCATGGAACCTGCTTCTCCCTCTGCCTGTGTCTCTGCCTTTCTTTCTCTCTGTGTCTCTCATGAATAAATAAATAAATAAAATCTTAAAAAAATAAAAATAAAAAAAAAGATCAGTGGTTGCCAGGGGTTGAGGTAGGAGAGTAAAAATGAACATGGGGGACACAAGGGATCTGGAGGGCAGGAAACTACTCTGATGATGCTATAATGGTGGATCCATGTAATTATACATGTGTGCCAACCCATAGAATGCACAACACCAAGAGTAAACCCTAACATAAAATATGAACTTGGTTGATGATGTGTTGACGTTGGTTCATCAATTGCAATAAATGTACCACACTGATGCAGGGATGTTGATGAAGAGGAGCTGGAAAGGAGGTACATAGGAATCTCTTTCTCTACTTTCTGATCAATTTTTCTGTGAATCTAGGACTGCTTTAAAAAATAAAGTCCATTTGGTGCACCTGATTGTCTCAGTTGGAGGAACATGTGACTCTTGATCTTGGGGTTGTGAGTTCGAGCCCCAAGTAGGGTGTAGAGATTACTTAAATTAATAAAACTTTTAAAAATAAATAAATAGGGATGCCTGGGTGGTTCCGATGGTTAAGCTTCTGCCTTCAGCTCAGGTTATGATCTCCAGGTCCTGGGATCAAGCCCCACGTTGGGCTTTCCACTCAGTGGGGAGTCTGCTTCTTTCTTTGCCTCTCCCCCTGCTTGTGCTCTCTCTCTCTCTCTCTCAAATAAATTTAAAACAAAATCTAAATAAATAAATAAAATCTATTAATTTAAAAAATACTATACTGGGTTCTATTCAGGAAGTTCTTTCTCCACTTAGAATGTTCTATTCTAGGGGCATCTGGCTGGCTCAGTTGGAAGAGCATGAGACTCTTAATCTCAGGGTTGTGAGTTCAAACACCAAGTTGGGTGTAGAGATTACTTAAACAAAAAATTTTTTTATAAGAATGTTCTTTTCTAATATTTTCATGGTTTTGATTTTCACACCTTCATCCTTCAGGAATTAATTTTGGTTAATAGTATCAGAACAATGATTCTATTAGGGGAGGGAGAGGGACAGGGACAGATCAGCTGGATAAAGGGCAGGAGGGAATTCATTGGGATGATGGAACGTATACATCTCATTGGGTGGTGGTAACATGAATATATATCTTTATTGAAGTTTATCAAGCTGTGTATTTTTTATTTTTTTTTTTTTATTTATTTATTTATTTATTTATTTATTTATTTATTTATTTATTTTTATTTATGATAGTCACACACACAGAGAGAGAAAGAGGCAGAGACACAGGCAGAGGGAGAAGCAGGCTCCATGCACCGGGAGCCCGACGTGGGACTCGATCCCGGGTCTCCAGGATCGTGCCCTGGGCCAAAGGCAGGCGCCAAACCGCTGCACCACCCAGGGATCCCCAAGCTGTGTATTTTTTAAGGATATATGCACCCCATGTTTATTTCTTAAGTTTTTATTTTAATTCCAGCATAGTTAACATACAGTGTTATACTAGTCTCAGCAGTACAATGTAGTGATATAACACTTCCATACATCACCTGGTGCTCATCATGACAAGTGTACTCCTTAATTCCCAACACCTATTTAAGCCATCTACCCCCCCCACTTTGGTATGCATCAAATTTTTCTCTATAATTAAAAGTTCGTTTCTTGCTTTGTCTCCCTCTCTCTCTTTTTGCCTTTGCTTATTTATTTTGTTTCTTAAATTCCACATATGAGTGAAGTCATATGGTATTTGTCTTTCTCTGACTTATTTCACTTAGCATTATACTCTCTAGCTCCATCCATGTCATTGTAAATGGCAAGATTTCATTCCTTTTTATGGCCAAGTAATATTCCATTGTGTATATATGCTACATCTTCTTTATCCATTCATCAGTCAGTGGATACTTGGCTTGCTTCTGTAACTTGGCTATTATAAATAATGCTGCTATAAACATAGGGATGCATGTATTTCTTTGAATTGCTGGTTTTGTATTCTTTGGGTAAATACCCAGTAGTGTGATGTGATGACAAGCATCTTTTCATGTGTCTATTGACCATCTGTATGTTTTCTTTGGAAAAATGTCTGCTCATGTCTTCTGCTCATTTTTCAATTGAGTTGTTTGTTTTTTAGGGTATTCAATTTTGCAAGTTCTACATTTTGAATCCTAGCTCTTTATCAGATATGTCCTTTGCAAATATCTTCTTCTGTTCCATAGGTTGCCTTTTGATTTGCTGATTGTTTTCTTCGCTGTGCAGAAGATTTTATTTTGATGTAAGCCCAATAGCTTATTTTTGCTTTTGTTTCCTTGCTCAAGCCATACTGTACATTTTTAAATCTATGCATTTTACTTTATGTAAAGTATACTTCAGTACACATTAAAGAAGCTTAATAGAAAATTTAGAAGATAAAATTGAAGAAGTTCTCCAGAAAGTAAAAGGACAAACAAATTTTAAATAGTAAAAAAAAAAAAAAAAAGAAAAAAGGTTAGTAAATTAGAGGACCAATCCAGGGAGCACTATTTACAAAAAACATGAATCTTCCCCAAAAAGACAATCAAGGGGTGCCTGGGTGGCTCAGTTGGTTAAGCATCTGTCTTAGTCTCAGGTCATGATTTCAGGGTCCTGAGATCAAGCCCCACATTGGGCTCCTTGCTCAGTGGGGAAACTGCTTCTCCCTCTCCCTCTGTACTCTCTCTCTCCCTCTCTTGTTCTCTCTCTCAAATCTTTAAGAGAGAGAGAGAGAGAAAGAACCAAGATGGTAAAGGGGATGGAACCATCAAATAACTTAGAAAATATCCCAGAAAGCATTCTATATACACATTATAAATCTTAACTTTTCACTAAAACTCACTGTTTGGGGATCATTTCCAAAGTCGGTATGTAAAGGCCTATCTCTCTATAATGACAAGGTGTTCCTTTATGAGATAGCTCATAATTAATTAACCAGTCCCCTAATGGCTGACATTTATGCAGGTTCTAATCTTGTGACATTTTAAGTAATATTGCTGGTATCATCTTCACATATTCATCATTTTCCATGTAAGAGTTCCAGGAAAAATTCCTGGAAATTAAATAGCTCAATCCAAGGAAATATGTATTTTAATTTTAATTTATTTTGCCAGACCTCCCTCCATAGAGATGGCACCATTACGATCCCTTCTGGTATGAGCCCCGTTTTCCTTCATTCTCAATAATGCATGGTATCAGTGAGCTTTTTCATCCTTGTCAGCATACTTGGTGAAAAACGCTATATCCCATTGTATTTTAATTCTCAAGTTGAAGTTTTTAAAAGGTGTTTTGGGGGGCACCTGGATAGTCCAGTCAGTTAAGCATCTAACTGTTGATTTCCACTAAGGTCATCATCTCAGGGTTGAGAGATTGAGCCCTGTGTCAGGCTCCATTCTAGGCGTGGAGTCTGCTTAAGGTTCTCGCTCCCCCTCTCCCTCTGCCCTTCCCCATTATCCCTCTCTCTAAAACAAACAAACAAACAAACAAATAAATAAGAGAGGAAAAGGTGTTTTGTGTTTAATATCTGGGAATGATGAGCAATAAAACAAATAATATTGGATTATAACGCAAGGGATAAAATATCCGTGAGTCTATGTGGATACAAACTATTAGCTGTATAAATAAGTAACTGTGCGAGAGGTGACAACTCTTTCTTACAGAAGAATCCCAACTATTAAATAGAGAAGGAATGGGGGAGTGGTAATAAGAGATCACCATTAAAACATCACAGCAATGACTGCTATAGGCAAATTCACTGATGGATGCTAAAAGTTTAGAAACGAACAGGATATTTTCAGAGGCTCAAAAACACCTCACCCAAAAGATTTCAGCACTTCAAAGGGAAAAATCATAACTTCATAGCCGAGAAACCCAGCTATCAACTTGAACCAAGTGATCAGGGCTGACATACCAAAATCATGTATTCTTTTCTTTTTTTTTTTTTTTTTAAGATTGTATTTATTTATTTGACACAGAGAGAGAGAGAGCATGGGCAGGGGGAGGAGGAAGCACAGGGAGAGGGAGAAGCAGGCTCACCATTGAGCAGAGAGCTCAACATGGGGCTCGATCCCAGGACCCTGAGAGCATGACCTGAGCCGAGGGCAGGAGCTCAACTGACTAAGCCACCCAGGTGCCCCTAAAATCACGTACTCTTGTTGATGCACTGAGAAGGGTACCTCACTCCATGCATCCTTCCTGACAAAGCACAACCTCAATCTAATCACAAGAAAACGCCAGGCAAATATCCACATGGGGGGACATGCTCCAAAATATCTGATCAGGACTCCAGAAGTGCCAAGGTGTGGAAGACGAGGAAGATGGAAGACCCATCGCAGATGGGGAGATACTTAGCGGACAAGACAATGAATTGTCCAATTTGGACAATGATCCGAATTGGATCCTGGACCAGGAAAAGGACTGCGTGGAAAAACTGATGAAATATGAATGAACTGTACACTGTAGTTAATAGTACTGTGCCAACGAGAATCTCTTAGTTTTGATCATTGCGCTCCAGCTACAGGAGATGTTGATATTAGGAGAAGCTAGAGGAAAGGTGCATGGAAACTGCATGGAAACTGTATTATCTCTGCAACTCTTCTGTAGTAAGTATACAGTGACCTCAAAATAAGTTTCTTTAAGGTATTTGTTTTCCCTTTTCTGCTCATGTACATTCATTTTTCAAATTTATTTTCTGCCATTTATATAAGGGTTTTTAGGAATTCTTTCTTACATTAGGGAAAATGAGTTTCTTCATATGTGCTACAAATACTTCCTCCCTGTTATTTGTCTTTGATTTTACCTCTGATAACTTTTTTTTAAGATTTTATTTATTTATTCATGAGAGATGAGAGACAGATAGGGAGAGAGAGAGAGAGAGAGAGAGGCAGAGACACCGGCAGAGGGAGAAGCAGGCTCCATGCAGGGAACCCGATGTGGGACTCCATCCTGAATCTCCAGGATCAGGTCCTGGGCTGAAGGCGGCACTAAACTGCTGAGGCACTCAGGCTGCCCTCTGATAACTTTTAAGGCAAAAGCTTTCATTTTTATGCAAATAGATTAGCCTTTCCTTTCTGCGTCATGTCTAGAAAGTTATTTCCCATTTGGAAACTTTTCTTCTAATATTTTTATGCTTTCCTTTTCCACATGTAAATCTTTCTCCTGTAATTTATTTTGGGATATTTTTTCAAAAATGGTTACCTAAGTTTTTTTCCAATATTTCCACTAAATTATCCATCTTTTTCTCAGTGCTCTTTTTATTTAAAGATTTTATTTATTTATTTGAGAGAGAAAAAGCACACAAGCAGGAGGAGGGAAAAGGAGAAGCAGACTCCCCCCCCCGAGCTGGGAGCCCAATGCAGGGCTTGATCCTAGGACCCAGGGATCACAAACTGAGCTGAGGGCAGATACTTAACCAACTAAGCCACCCACGTACCTCTTTCTCAGTGGTCTTAAAGCCACCTATATTATATACTGATTTTTTATTTTTAGTTAATTTTTAACTAATTAATCCCTGTGTCCAACATGGGGCTTGAACTCATGATCCCAAGATCAAGAGTCTCATATTCTACGAACTGAGCCAGTCAGGTAGCCCTATATTTTTTTCTAATTAAACAAACTGCTTCTGAGGTTTCCATAAGTAAATATTCCAGAAGAGCCAGGGAGCCTCAGAGAAGGAAATATGATGAGGACAGAACCAGCTCAATCAGATATAAAATGTGCATTTTAAAGCTACTACTAATTCTAAAGATTTGCGTAGAGTGCATTGGCTGCAAGGACTAATTCATCTCTGCATATAGCACAGTCCTGACAAGAATAGGAAATCGATAAATGTTTGTTGAATGAGTAACTGACTGAGTAAACAGGTTGAGAAAGGTGAAAGAAACTATGTTGTTAGAGCCTACTCTTTCCAGTGCTTTATATTTGCTTTCCTTTTTACCTCCATTTTTTTTAAGATTTTATTTATTTATCCATGAGAGATACACAGAGAGAGGCAGAGACACAGGCAGAGGGAGAAGCAGGCTCCTCACAGGGAGCCTGATGTGGGACTCGATCCTGGGACTCCGGGATCATCCCCTGAGCCGAAGGTAGACGCTCGACGACTGAGCCACCCAGGCCTTCCTTACGTCCATTTTTTTACACCCAGTTTACCCTGAGCACTCATGCTCACAACGGTCCAGCCAGGGTACTCAACTGGTGGTGAGGGGTGGACCTAAGATTGGGCCGATAGTCCTCCAAGCCGCCCAGGATCTTGGAGAAGGATCACCTGCAGCTTGCCCAAAGACTAGTTCCCCCGGCCTAGTCCAGGCCTAACCAAACCAGCTTCTGTTTGGGGCTGAGCCCCCACTTCACAGAGTCACTGTCCATCCTGCTGCAGAGATTGACATGGGCCATGTCCCAGGTCTGCTGGACCCTAGTCCTGGACCTGTAGAGTCTTCTGGAGTCCTGAGGTCCCAACCCTTCAGGAGAATAACTACCACAGCTAGATCGAGACACCCAGAATTTTATGTGGCTAACCAGGAGCCTCTTGGGTCAGTCCTGGGAACCACAAGACAGCGGGGTCTCAGACGAGCATGGACAAGGGGTTGGGCAAGCGGAATTCTAACCAG
Organism: Canis lupus baileyi; assembly: GCF_048164855.1. Lineage (NCBI taxonomy): Eukaryota > Metazoa > Chordata > Mammalia > Carnivora > Canidae > Canis > Canis lupus. Next base: position 7,060,478 of record NC_132866.1, read on the forward strand.
ACCCCAACTGCTGTGCATCTTGTACAAACCCTTAAACTCTGTGAGCCTCATCTATATGGTGGGATTTTTTTTTTCTTTATTGAGGTAAAATTTACAAACAGGGACATGCTTAGACTTTACAGTACAATTCAATGAGTTTTAACAAAGAATAACCAAAACCCAAATCGAAATGCAGGGCATTTCCATGAATCCAGTGAATTCCTTGTCAAATCCTGACCTTAACCCCTTGTGTGCTCATTGTCTATCCTTAGAGATGATCTTCGCCTTCTTAGATTTCCTATCAACAAAATTGTACAGTATTTACTGTGTCATTTCTGGTTCCTTTCAGCGAATATTTTTGAGATTCATTCATATTGCTGCATGTAACATACTTCATTCCTTTTCATTCATGTCCATTATTGTATAGACATGCTACCATCTGGCCATCCATCCACCTGTCCAAGGACAGTTGGGCCGTTTCCAGTTGGTAGTGATGATGATAAAGGTACAGAGAGCATTTTTTAGTTTTGAGAGACACAGATTTCCATTCCTCTCGAGTAAATATTTGTGTGATAGCCATAGAAGCACACCACTTGTATCTCCTTCTAGAGAACCTGCTGCTTAGGGCACAGATGGCTGACATCTCAGTGCTTCCCCTTGGGACCTATGTCCCCAAGTGGCTTCCAGCCAATGACTGAGCAGAGTGGAGACTTGCACCAGCCCATTCCTGCAGGAGAAAGGACTTCCCAGGGATCAGAGCCTCCGAGCTCCAGCCAAGATTCAATTAGAGCTGCACTGAGGGCCATGGCTCTTCCCACCTGTTAGGGGCTGCACTGTGTCCCCCCAAATTAATATGTTGATGTCCTAACCTCCCTAGCACCTCAGGGTATGACTGTATTTGGAGATCAGGTCTTTAAGGTGGTGATTTAGGTAAAATAAGGTGGGCCCCTAATCCACCGGTGTCCTTATAAGAAGAGATTAGGATACAGATGTGCACACACAGAGGAGGGACCACATGGGGACACAGGGAGAGGGCCATGTGCAAGCCTTAGAAGAAACGCAACCCGCCAATGTTGTTGACCATGGGCTCTCAGCCTCCAGAACCGTGAGCAAACGGATTCATGCTGCTCAGGGCCCCTGGTCTGCATTGTCTTGTGTCGGCACCCCGGGGGGACCAGTCCACCACCCAGCCTTCCTCCCAGCCCTCTCTGTGCTCCCACTTAGACCTGCCCCATCACTGGGGGCTCCCTGCTGCCCGGAGCCCTCTCCCCACCCTTCCCAGGCATTTCCCCCAATGAATGTCTGCCTGTCTGACCCTGTCCGGTGTCTGCTTCCTGGAGGACCCACACTGACACCACCTGCCGGCCGCACCACCCGCGTTCTGGGGAGGTGGAGGCACTGGGGCCGGTCAGCTGGGCAGGCGGCGGGGTCCGTGGGGCCGCTCCACAGGCCGCAGGTGGGAGCCAGACCTCCGTCCCTTGTTCAGACACTGCAGGGCCGGAGGGCGCCGGCCACCCCACAGGGACAGACCCCGGGGTCTCCTGGCCACGGCCCGGCCCAGCAGCAGGGCACGAGCAGCAACGCCAGAGCGGGAAGGGCCTCGCAGGAGCCGCGGGGCCGGGGTGGCTGCAGCGACTGAGGCCATCGAGCATGCGGGCCCGTCTCCGGCTGACCCGGGGACAGAAACAACCGCCACCCCCGGCGCTGCCTGCCTGAGTTTGGGGCGGCTCTGCAGGTGTGTGGGTGCTGGCAGCTGCTCCCCAGCGCCCTGCCCGCTGCCACACGGCCTGCTCAGGGCCCACCTGCCCACCTGCCCACCTGCCCACCTGCCCACCTGCCACACGGCCTGCTCGGGGCCCACCGGACCACCTGCCCACCTGCCATGGTTGACAGCTTGGGGGACCAGTCCCCCCGCTGGAAGGGGACAGGGGGGCCGTGGTCAGCAGACACTGCCAGGCTGGTTCAGGGCTTTTCCCAGCCGCCACCTGGAGAAAGGTGGAGAAGGAGGGGATTTCGCAGAGAGAAAGCCAGGGTCTGGGTGAAGAGAGCACAAGGATGTGGGGGCCTGAGGGGCGAGGCCTGGGCTTCCGTGGGAGAAGGAGAAAGGAGGCAAGGAGGGAAACGCTGGCAGGCCATGCTGCTCTCCTGGGTTATAAACCACTTTCTCACACATCAGCCTTCGGATCTCATAACCACCCTGTGAGGGAGGCAGGTAATTATCCCCATTTCACAGGTTTGAAGACTGGGGCTCTGGGAGGAGGAGGTTCAGCAACCTGTCAGGCTCTAGTCGTGTTGGAATATCCTCCCCCCTTTTTTGTTTTTAAGATTTTATTTCTTTATTTGAGCGAGAGGGACAGAGAGTGGCAGAAGGGACCACATCCTCTTTGTCCCTTCCTCTGTCGATAGAAACTTGAGGTGCTTCTACCTTCTGGCTATTGTGAACAATGCTGCTATGAACACAGATGTGCGAGTGTCTCTTTGAGACTCTGCGGCCAGTTCCTTGGGGTATACACGCAGGAGTGGAATCACTGGATTGCATGGTGGTTCCAGGTTCAATTTTTTGAAGAAGTGCCAGGCTTGGTGCTCTGTGGTCCCAGAGCAGAAAAGGTCCATTCGAAGGCAGAGTCCTTACTCAGCGAGTATTTTTACAGTGTTGGAGGTGGTGTCCATGCTGTGAGCATCAAGGGTGGACATAAAACATGGACTTTGACCCCATTAACAGGGGACCCACAACTAATGAAGAAGGTAATCCTATTGTTTCGGTAGCTGACTAACCAGGTTAATAGTGTTCGTGTGGTCAACCGTCTGACACTGAGAATCCCTGGAGTGATAGTACAAGACTAAATGGGAATGTGTGAGCATATTAACCATGACTGTGTTTGGGAGGAACCTAGAATGACTTTTTCTGCTACCTTTTAAATTTTTCCTCATATATATGTACTGCTTTTATCATGAAACAAGTTAAAACAATCATTTTTCAACTTTTCTCCCACTATCTCTGTATTCCACTGCTGTTGAGTTGATGTAGTTATGAACCAGTCATCGCACACTTGTGTCATTTGCTAACATGCTTAAGAAAATGTTCTCAAAGTCCTTAGCATTTATTTAGTAATTTTTAAAAGCATCATTTATCAAAATGACATGTTTATAATAAAACAATAAACATTCCAAGAAGAATGTGGAAATTATCCAGAATTCCGCACCCGGAGAGAACCTCAGCGATCATTTCGGTGAATATTTCTGGTTCGCACAAACTCACTCTTTAATTGATTTATTTTGTTAGTTGTTTTTTTTTTAATTGACCGTATACTTTTATTTATTTTTTAAGATTTTATTTATTTATTCATGAGAGACACACACAGAGAGAGAGAAAGAGAGGCAGGCTCCACGCAGGAAGCATGATGTGGGACTCGATCCCAGGTCTCCAGGATCACGCCCTGGTCCGAAGGGCCTCCTGCTGAGGCGCTCAACTGCTGAGCCACCCAGGCATCCTGATCATATACATTTAAATATACAAGTATAAGGTTTAAAATCAAGCTTCAAAATGTGCAAAAGAATACACGGAGAAAAGAGCATCTTCCTTAACAATATATCTTGTTATATGTCAATAAATATGTAGACACGCCTGGTTCCTTAGGAAGGCAGGACCATATCAGATTCACTATCTCCACTCTGTGAAATCCCACACCACGTGCAGACACGTAACTTCTCTGAAATATGCCATCAAAGCTTTTGCTTTTAAACTCACCCGACTAAGCCTCACTTCCTATCCCACTCCCAGAACCCCTTTGCGTCATCAAGCCTAGCCTCACGTATTTCAATGAAATGCCATTGTCTGCAGGACCTTGATATCTGCTTTCCTGTTTAGCACTACATTTGAGAAACAAATTGGCAAGAAAGAAAAAGCTCACCTATTCACCACGAAGGTTTCCTCTTTCTCGATGTCCTGCCTTCTACGAGGCCGAGGCCCTATGGCACGCCCAGCGAGCAGCACCTCTGACAGTCCCAACACGCACTCTGTATTTTGCAAGGTCATGACAAATTGGATGGGAAGAAAAATCCAGTCGGGGCTGGGTGTGCCTAAAACTGTTCAAGCATCCAGCACATTAGCAACAATCTTTTTTGGAATGTTGCCTCCCCTTGTTCAAAAGGGCAACCACTAGCATGTGATGTTGTCGTTTGCCTTCTTTGTTTTTGGACCTGATTCTCCACCACCCCCGGAAGCAGCAATCTGAAGTCTGTTTCCTTAGCTAAATATTTCTCTTTTTCTTCTTCAAGGGCACTTGTATCCGTACACATTTGAATATGGGGCCACTCCTAGATCCGGGCTGCACTGACTGTGGCTGGGAAAGATGAAAGAAGAAAAAGGAATAACAGGCACCTCAAAGATTCCTTGAACTTTCTGGAGCTGATAGAAAAGCTGAAGAGGCCTTGGCCTATCGGACAAGGTCCCCTGTGTGGCCAGCAAGGGAGGGGTGCCCTGCCAAGCCCAGGGGAGGGTCTAAGTGAGGAGACGGCAGCCACAGATCTACGTGTGCCCACACGCATAACGTGCCCAAGCTCCCACCTCTCGCATTTCCTATCCATGAAATGGGCATTTTCCAGAACAATCTCTTCCAGAATCTCAGGGGGAAGGACAGCAGGCAGGTGCCTGGCCCATTTCAGAAGGAAGTGGATGTTCAGGGAACTCCTCACCGTTGGCCACAACAGCCAAGACTGGGCAGGTCCTCCCCGTACCTTTCAGGAAGGCAGTAAACCATCCTCATCAGGGGACGCCAGGACTCAGGGAAGGGAGAGCAGGTGCTTTGGGGAGGGCCATTTCCTAGCGGGGGTCACCTTGCATCTCTCAAAACAGCCCCGTGACCTTGACTGGATGAGGGAGTGTCAAGAGCCACAGCCGGGCTACTGAGTTCTGGTCCTGGCTCCACCCCTTAGAAGTCCTATGCCCTCCACTCATGCCAGTTACTTTATGTCTCAGGGTCCTTAACTGTGCACTAGAGCTAATGGTAGCGGCCCCCAGTCTTCCTGAGGGTTAGAGGAGAACCGTGGGAAGCACGTGCCTGACCTCACTTAGAGCTTGTTAGATGTTAGCTTTGGTTATTGGCCCGAGCACACCACCCCGGGGGCCAGCAGACCCGGGACCAGGGACCGAAGCAGGTAGCACTCTCAGGTCAGATGTGCTGACAGCCAGGGGCTTTGCTACTTTTGCTCCAGACACAGGATGTCCGAGCGAGGCCCAGTCCCTGAACTGGGCTGCACTTCGAGAGAGACCAAGAAGCTTACAAGGTCTGCACACCAGGAAGCCCTCCAGGTGACCGTGACAGGTGCCAGCCTCGGGGATGACAGCGCTGGTGGAATTTTCTCCCTGGACAGCTCAGGGGGTGGAGGCCAAGGGTGAGAAAGCCTGAGGGCCATCAGTGGCCCAGCTGGGCTGGCCCCCCATTTCCTGGCCCTTAGGGCCCCACAGTCTTTCCTCTCCCACAGGAGCCCCTGCAGCCAAGAGGCCAGATGGGAAAAATCAAGGAGGATTCCTCATATCCTTTGAAGCACTTTTTTTCTAAAATCCAAAAGATAAGAAGGGTGCCTCTTGTGCCAACACACTTATTCTCCTTTTTAAAAAAGCAAACTTCACGGTTTTAGGCAGAGCTGAATCCAGGCAGGAGCTTAACTTGCCTCCTGGACAGAGGATCCACTGGTTGGTTGAGCTGTGTTGAGACCTTTTTTAATTTGGAGGATTGTTTTTTTGTAACTCAGAAGGATGTGTGCTCAGCTCCATTTTAGAATTCGCTCTTTTCGGATAAATATCAGTCTGTCGTTTTGAAAGGGAACATATGGGCGTCAAATGACCATCATTTTCTTTTAATGGCAGACATGTGTTAATGAATATGTAAATGTCCAGAGGTGAGGCTGGTGAAGCTTGGCTGTTGCTGGGCTGGATTTCTTTGAAATATTCTTTGCACCAGATGGCGTTTGGGCTGCCAGAGACTGAAGCTTGGAGGAAGAGTCTTTGCTTCTCCCTCCCCATCCTTGGGGTGGAGGTGGTGGGGAGAGGATGGGCCCAGGGAGGAGCCCTGTTGGCTGCCTTTTGTGCAAATGGGCTGCACCACCCCACCCACCAGGAGAGAGGGTAAGGAGATACATGAGCCTCTGAGTCTAGATGATTCCTCCCACATGGCCTCAGCCAAGTGGGCCTCACTATCATCACCACAGAGGGTAGGTGATGCACCTGTGTGATACACGTAACGTGTCCAGAGCCCAGCAGGCAGCGAGGGTGTTGTGAGTGACAGCAGCTATGGTCATCCAGGCCTGGGCTCCACCTCCACCCACCGGCTTGACCTGGTTTGGGGCTGAGTGGCTGGCTCACTGCCATGCTGCACTCTAAAAAGGGAATATGTTGGGCCACAGCCGCAGAGTAGCAGGAAATAGAGCTTGCTTGCCACCCTGTCATTACTGCCCCAAACGTTCCTCCCAGGCCTCTGTGTCCCCTCATAGGGAAAGGGGTACCCTTTCCATGGAGGTACCCCAGGGCCCCTCCTGCCTCAGTAGGTTGTGCATTCAAATGACTATAGATTTAGATTGTAATGAGCAATCAGGGTTGAGATGGCCAATCCCCCACTGCACCAGTGGCCCAGCCATGCTCTAGACCAGTTAAATGGGAGCCCCATGGTGGGACCAGGGTATTAGTATGTTGCTAGTGCTCCCCTGGGGGATTATAGAGTACGGCCAGGGTGGAATGGTTAGGTAAGCTTCACAAATCCAAGGCCAGTGGTGTTCAGATATGAGCTTGGCACAGCTGACCTAACTGCCCCATCCTGGCCAGGTTCTAGGCTATTATACAAAGGCAGGGTTTCAAAGCTCAGCCAGCAGGACCTGCTCCACTACCTTAGTCTGGAGGTAGTAGATTTGTCCAGGAGTCTTTGGGGTCAGAGGTCAAGCCTAATGTGGGCTGTGATCCTGGTGGAGTGGTTTTGTACACGCCCACAGGCCATGCCTAAAAGATTCCCGGTTCACAAGCACACCCACCCAAGGGCTAAGAACGGCAGCTTGCTGTAGGAAGGGTCTAGCCTCTTTCTGATAGCTGGGTCAGCCAGGCCACAGCCTCTCCCCCTTCCAGGTCTTTGGTGGGCAGCAAAATGCTAAGGACAGGTCCAGTGACTTTAACAACAACAACTTCATTATCATCCATTTATTGAGGGCTGGCTCAGTGTCTGGCCACTACTGCCTACGTGCATTAACCAAATTCTAACTCCCATGGCATTCCAGTGAGGCAGCAGGTACAGTCCCTACTTTGTAGACAAAGAAATAACCTTGGGAACTAGCTCAAGGTCCCATCAAGAGGAAAGTTGGAAGCCAGAATTCACTCCTTCATATAACGGGCCCAATTGCCCCCGATCTTTCTGGCAAACCACCTTGGCCCCTGCTCCGTGTGTGGGTCTGAGGCTGCAAAGTCGGGGAGCCCCTGTCCAGACTTGCACCTGTCAGGGTGTGTGAAGCTGGAGTACAGCTCCTAGTTCTTTCAGCCATGACTCACTGTAGCAAAGCTCAGCTCGACTCCCGGGCACTTCTGCTTCCAGCTATGACACTGCAGCTTCTGTAAGACCGATTTTCCCAGCAAAAACAACTAGAGAAACTAGGCAGCACACACATGCATGCACACGCACACACACTCACACACACACACTCCCTCTTTCTTTGAAGGCATCTGAGAACTCCTGAGACAGCCAGGGCTTAAAATAATACTAAATAATTAATCAAAAGACAGAAAAAAGGAAGAGAAAAACAAAATAGGCAAGATAAACGGAAAATAAATATTAAAATGGCAGATTTAAATCCCAATATATGGTTACGCATATTGGTAAATATTAGTTACTAATTAAGGTTAGTAAATAGACTAAATGCTCCATTAAAAGAACTTTTATCTTTAGAGGTTTGAGGCAAAATGGCACCTTCTTAGGATGGATGCCCATAGTGCTCTCCCATCTGAGAATGCCCTGTTTATTTTTTTAATGGAGAGGAAGGGACTTTGAAAGAGATTAACTCATCTGGACAATACTGAAATAAGTAAAAAAAAAAAAAAAAAAAAAAAAAAGGACATGTAGAGATGTTAGAAATTTGAGGTTGAAATCTGTCTCAAGCTCAAGTGGCAGAGACACACCAGTGGCAAAGGGACAATCGTGAGAGCCACCAGAGAGAATGGACAGATCGTGCTCAGAAAACAGACCAACGGCCGCTGGTCATGACAGAAGGCAGCAAGCTAATACTTTCTTGAAGGGGGGAGCAGAAAACTGCAGACCCACAATTGCAAATCCAGCAAACGTATTTTTCAAAGATGCAAATGAAAACAGAAGCATCAGATAAACAAACTACCAGCAGAGCCTCACTGAAGAAACTTCAGAAGGATGTGCATTTGGAAGAAGAATGTGATTGTAGCAGCAAGAGCCGAGGTGCCACCAGGAGCGGTCAGCAGAGGACTCCTGGACAGGACCCTCTGCCACCCCAGAGCCTTCTTCCAGCTCCCAGCCTTACTGCCAGCTGCTCCGCCTTGCCCTCCATGGGAGCTTGCTTTCCTGTAAGTGGGTCTTCATTATGATCTGGGGGCTCTGATTAGGACACTGCTTTCTAGAGCAGTGATTCTCAGGTGTGATTTGGAGACTCTTTCGAGGGGCCCACAATGTCCAAAGTATTTTTATAATAATACTGAGTTGTCTCTCGCACTCCTGTTCCTCTAAGAACATACCGTGAGGTTTTCTAGAGACTACGTGACATGTGATGCTGCAACAGACTAAATGTAGAAGCCAATAAGAGCATTCTTCTGTTTTCTATTAAGCCAGATATTAGGGGCATTCAGATAGTTCAGTCAGTTAAGCATCTGACTCTTGATCTCAGCTCAGGTCTCGATCTCAGGGTCATGAGTTCAAGCCCTGTGTTGAGCTCCATGCTGGGCATGGAGTCTACTTTAAAAAAAAAGCTATATATTAAAGATGTACAAAAAATGTAAAACAATGCTATTGTTCTCACTGGATTTTTTATTTTAGAAATAAAGCTATTTTTCATAAAGGATATGCTGTGTTCATGTTAATGGCTTACTATAATTTTAAGATGAATGGATTAATTAATTTTGTGGGGGGTATTTTTAAGTAATCTCTATGCCCAATGTGGGGCATGAACTCACAATCTCAAGATCAAGAGTCACACACTCCACTGACAGCCAGGCAGGCACTCCATGAATCGGTGAATATTTTTAATTTCCTTAATTTTTATTTTTATAGGGATCTTATTACTAAATATAATCTACATAACAATGGCTATTTAGGTTCCTTATTAATTTTAAAAGTCTAAGGGGTCTTAGGACCAAAATGTTTGAGAGCCGTTATTTGAGAGCAATAAAAATAAAAACTCAAATGGATGCATCCTACCTATGAAGGATATAACAATGAAGAAGCTTTCTCACAGTTGCAGCACAAAATTTTCTTAATCTTTCACCACACTAACAGACTTTCATATTTTTTCCTGGTTTTAGGGGCAGCTTTCAAGAGTATGTATTCAGAGTTTTTACATTTTTCCTCAAGCTTCTTAATTTCTCTTTTAAATACTAACTACCATGCCCTTAAAAATCTGAAAAACAACTCTCAAAACGGATCTACCAGTAACTTAACTGCCTACCAGGTCAAGGTATAATACTTTTTAAGAAAATACCACAAAATCTAGACTCAAAAACACAAAATTTACAATGTCTGGTATCTAATAAAAAATTACTAGATATGTAAAGAAGTATGAATATGTGACCCACAAACAGGAGAAAAATCATTAGATGCAGACCCAAAAGTGACTGTCTTAGCCAGCGTGGCTTATTTTAACAGAATACCACATGGCTTATATACAACACAAATGGAGCTCTCATGGTTCTGGAAGCCGGAAGTCTGAGATCAGGATGCCAACATGGCCAGGTTCTGATGAGGACCCTCTTTCTGGTTTGTTAACTGCTATCTTCTTGTTGTGTCTTCACATGAAGAGAGGGGAAGGAAGCTCCCCCATGATTTTTATAAGGACACTAATCTTATTCACAAGGGCTCCGCATTCATGACCTGTCTCGTCCTAATTACCTCCCAAAGGCCCCACCTGCTAATACCATTACATTAAGGGATAGAGTTTCAACATATGAATTTTGAGAGGACACAAATATTCAGTTCCTGAGAGTGAAAGGAATAAATTAATTAGCCAAGGATATTTATTTATTTATTTTTAAGATTTTATTTATTTATTCATTAGAGACACACAGAGAGAGGCAGAGACATAGGCAGAGGGAGAAGCAGGCTCCTTCCAGGGAGCCCAATGCAGGACTTGATCTCAGGATCACGACCTGAATCAAAGGCAGACACTCAACCATGGAACCACCCAGGTGCCCTAGGCAAAGGTATTTAAATAGCTTTTATAAATATGCTCGAAGAGTTAAAGAAAAGAGGAACCTAATAGGAGAGAAATTGAAGATATTTTTAAAAGACCCCAAATGGGACTTCTAGAGATGAAAATTATGGTATCTGAAATAAAACTTTTACTGGGTAGAATGAACAATAAATAAAATATGCACAAGAAAAGATCAGTAACTGGATATAGCTACAGAAACTATCCAAAATGAAAGACACAAAGAAAAAAAGAAAACAGAATCTTGTGACCCATGGGATGGTAGCCAGCAGTTTGAGGTTTGTTTCACTGGAGTTCCAGAAAGGGAGGGGAGAGGATGGAACAGCTATCTGAAGAAGTAACTGAACATTTTTCAAATTTGATTAAAAACTATAAACCACAAACCAGAAATTTCAACGCCTGAACAAGAAAAACACAAAGACAGTGACGCCAAAAAGCACAGTATAATCAACTTGATGAAAACCAGTGATAAAAAGGGAGTTTTTAAAAACAGAGTTTAAAAAGGAAAAAGAAAAAGGGACATTAGGAAAACAAGAAGAAAGATAACAACAATTGTAGATTACAGCCACCAACTATTTAGGCCAGAAGATAATAGAAAAATCACTCTAAGATATGTAAAGAAAAAATCCATCAGAGTAGATTTGTATATATAATGGAAATGCCTTTTAGAAATGAAAGCAACATAAAGACTTTTTTCAGACAAAAGGGAAAAAAAGCCAAGAGGAATTTATTTCTAAAAGAACTGATCTACAAGAAACATTAAAGGCAATTTTTCAGACAGAAAGAAAATAATACCCAGATGGAAATTTGGATCAACACAAAAGGAAAGAAGAGTGCCGGATATAATTAATATGTGGATAAACACAAAATTTGCGGACTTCAGATAGAGCTGTATTTAAAGGGAAATTTATAGTCTTAAATGTGTGTCTTAGAAAACAGGTACCTCCATATCCATCACAGGGAGCAAAAGAAGCGAAAAGCATTTAAGAATATGTGAAATTCAGGGCACCTGGGTGTTTCAGTCAGTTAAGCCTCTGCCTTCGGCTCAGGTCACGGTCTTAGGGTCCTGAGATCGAGCCCCATGTTGGGTTCCCTGCCCAGCGGAGATCTGCTTCTCCCTCTCTCTCTGCCCCTCATCCCGCTTGTGCTCTCTCTTTCTCTCTCTCTCCCTCTGTGTATCAAATAAATAAATAAAATCTTTAAAAAAAAAAAAGAACATGTGAAATTCAATTAAGTAGGAGAAAGCAAATAACAGAGATAAAAGCAAGTGAAATAAACAGATTTATCATTTTTTAAAATCAACAAAGTCAAAAGTTGTTTTTGAAAATAAAATATATAGACTTATAATAAGAATGATCAAGAGAAAACAGATACAGCACATGTTACCATTTTTGAGAAAGAAGACATAACTACTCATGCAACAGCTATTAAAAACACAGCGAGAGCCTTGTCCTAAAGAAGTCAATGTCCCCTGAAGTATTTAAGGATAAAAGTAGCATGATATCTCCAACTTGTTCTCAATGATTCAGAAAAAATAAGCAGAAAAAAAAGAAAGAAGAAAGAAAGAAAGAAAGAAAGAAAGAAAGAAAGAAAGAAAGAAAGAAAGAAGAAAGAAAGAAAGAAAGAAAGAAAGAAAGAAAAGAAAAAAGAAAAAAGGAAAAAAAGAAAAGAAAAGCAGCAAATGGGATAAAATGTAAACAATTGGAGAACTCTGGGTAAAGAGCACACAGGAGTTACTATCCATGCAACTCTATTAGTATGAAACATACAAAAATAAAAAGTCATAAAAATAATGTATTGCTACCCTAAACAACTTTAAATCAGTAATTTAAAAGTTAGATGAGTGGACAAATTGCTTGAAAACAGAATTTACCAAAACTGACACAAAAAATATAAAATGTGAATGATCCTGTATATACTGAATACATTGAATTTTGAATTTAAATGTTTGAACACAAAACACACACAAACATTCCAGGGTACATATGGCTTCACCAGAGAATTCTTTCAAAACGATTTAAGAAGAAATAACTCCAATCTTACATAAACGCTTCCAGAAAATCGAAATAGATGGAATAGTGCCCAGTTGATTTTGTAAAGCCAATGTAACCTTCATTTCAAATCTTGATAAAGACATTCAAAGAAAATGATAAGTGAATGTCTTTCGTAGACAATAATGCAACATCCCTTAGCAAAATATTAACTAAATCCAGGGATAAATGGAAAGGATAATACCCCATAGAAATTTACAAATCAAAGATTGTTTTAACATCTAAAAATCAATCAATGTAGTCTATTTAACTAAATGCAAGAAAAACTCACATGCATTTGATAAAGTTCAATCGTCATTCATAGTAATAAAAACTCAGAAAACTTGGAATGGAAGATCATAGAAAGGTAAGAAAACTCCCTGAATCCCATAGAATATCTGCAAAGAAACGATCATAAGCATCTTACTGAGTATAAATTATTGGAAGCTTACCCCCTAGGATCAGGAATGAGACACAGATGTGTCCTACCACCATTTTCATTTAACACTATATGGATGGCTAAGCAAGAGCAAAAAGGTGAAAAGAGAAGTAAAAGGTGTAAAGAATGGAAGAGAAGAAATAAGACTCATTATTTTTGGAAACATGATTGTATGTATAGGAAAATCAAGAAATCTATGGATAAGCTCTTGGAATAATTTAGCAAGTTTACTGAATACAAGGTCAATATCAACAAAAATCAATTGTATTTCAACATACTAGTAACAGACAAGTAGAAATGAAATTTTTAAAAAATTACTGTTTATATTATGTGTGCATGGATGTACCCATATGTGCACACACACACACACACACACACACACACACCCCACAAATGCTTTAGGATAAAACAATGAAAGATATGCAAGATGCCTACACAGAACAGTCTTGCAAGAAATTAATAAAGGCATAAATGAATGGGTGGATATATCTGGTTTGTGGATTAGATGCTTCACTGTTATTAAGATCCCCATTATTCCCAATTGATCAATAGAATCAATACAATCAAAATCCTAGCAAGACTATTTGGAATATGTGGAGGTTGACAAGTTGATCCTAAAGTTTATGTGCAAAGGCAAAGAGCCAAGGACAGTGAAGATGAACAAAACTCCAGGATTTCCATTACCAGACATCAACAGTTGTCATAAACTGACACTGTGATAGACAGGCCACTGGGACAACCAAGAGATTAGAAACAAACCTGTATTGGGGGCACCTGGGTGGATCAGTCGGTTGAGCATCCAACTCTTGATTTCAGCTTAGGGGTTGAGGGATCGAGTTCTATGTCGGGCTCTGTGCTTGGTAGGGAGTTTGCTGAGGATTCTTCCTCTCTCTCTGCCCCTCCTCTCCCTCTCTCTCTCAAATAATAAATAAATAAGTCTTTTAAAAAGAAAAGAAAAGGAAAAGAAACAAACCTGCATTTGATTCAACAAATGTGACAGTGGGGTGCTATAGGAAAAAGGTCATCTTTAATTACTGGCACTTAGCCCGCTGGATATGCATAAAGAAAAAATGAATTTTGACCCTCGGATCACGTAACATGCAAAAATTGTGACCCTTACTTCATACAACATGCAAAAATCAAAATGTGAAAAGCAAAACAGTAAAGCTTCTAGAGAAAAACTCAGCAGAAACTTTTCATGGCCTTGGATTAGGTAAGAATTTTTTTAAGATTTAATTTTTTTAGAAATCTCTATACCAGGACACCTGGGTGGCTCAGTGGTTGAGCATCTGCCTTTGGCTCGGGGTGTGATCCCAAGTCTGGGGATCGAGTCCCACATCAGGCTTCCTACATGGAGCCTGCTCCTCCCTCTGCCTATGTCTCTACCTCTCTCTCTCTCTCTTTGTGTGTGTGTGTGTCTCATGAATAAATAAATAAAATCCTTAAAAAAAAAGTTAAAAAAAAAAAAAGAAATCTCTATACCCAACGTGAGCCTCAAACTCACAACTCCGAGATCATGAGTCTCATGCTCCATTGACTGAGCCCATCAGGCACCCCGAGATTCCTTAAATAAAATGCAAAAACACCATAAAGGGAAACAGTTGGTAAATTGAGTTGGATTAAAACTTAAAATTTCTGTTCAGCAAAGTAAAAAGGTGAGTCACTGAGCAGAAGAAAGAAGCTATACGTATGCATACGTGTACGTGCAACACACACACACAATATGTACATATATGCATATTTGAAAAATATGTCTGGAATATACAAGAATTCTTACAAATCAATAAAAAAGGCAGGTGACGTAATAGAAAAATGAGCTCAAGGAGGAATTTCTCAAAAGAAGTTATTGAATGGGGCAGCCCCGGTGGCGCAGCGGTTTAGCGTCGCGTGCAGCCCGGGGTGTGATCCTGGAGACCCGGGATCGAGTCCCACGTCAGGCTCCCTGCTTGGAGCCTGCTTCTCTCTCTCTCTCTCTCTCTCTCTCTCTCTGATTAAATAAATCTTAAAAAAAAAAAGTTATTGAATGGCCAGAAAACACGCAGAAAGGTGCTTCACCTCCCTACTTTCCGGGTAAGCACAACTTCTAACCACGATGGTGGCCACTCATCCTAACCGCAATGGCTAAAATGTTTCGCGTGAACAATACAAGTGCAGACGAGCAGGGGCTGCTGGAACCCTCACACTCGGCTGTTGGGAGGATAGGTTGAGTGACCGCATGGCCGGCTGTGTCTACTAAAGCTAACCAGTTACATGCCCCATGAGCAGCAATTCACCCTTAAATATATACCCAAAAGAAATGCGCACATAGGTCTCCCCATACACAGGATGAGATGTCACAACTGTGTTATTTGCACCCCCATCCCCGAAAAGTCTCAAACGTCCATCCACGATTGCACAATTGTTGTCTTCGGCCACACGGATGAGTCCGACAAATATAATGGCGAGTGGAAGAAATAGGCAAGTTTATAAGACATTTACTGATGGTGCCGTCTTAGCGTGGGCTGCTGGAAGGGAATGCCATCGCCTGGGTGGCTGCAAACGACACAAATGCATCACTCACAGTTCTAGAGCCCTGAAGTCGCAGACCACGAGCTGGAGCAGGTGGGTTCTGGTGAGGCTCCTCTTCCTGGTTTGCAAACTTTCTCATGGCTTCTCTCAAAAAGGCCCTGATCCCGGGACGCCTAGGAGGCTCAGTCCGTTAAGCGTCTACCTTTGGCTCAGGTCATGATGCCGGGGTCCGGGGATGGAGCCCAGCTCTGTGGGGAGTCTGCTTCTGCCCCTCCGCCACCCCCCGCTCATGCTCGCTCTCTTGCTTATGCTCTCAAATAAATAAAATATTTTAAATTTTTATTTTTTTAAAGATTTTATTTATTCACTTGACACAGAGAGAGCACGAGTAAGCAGAGTGGCTGGCAGAGAGAGAGGGAGAAGCAGGCCCCCCCAGGTGAGCAGAGAGCCCAGTGAGGGACTCGATGGGATCACGACCTGTGCTTTAGGCAGACCCCCAACCGACTGAGCCACCCAGGCGCCCCCGGCCAAAAACATTTTTTTAAAGACCCTGATCCTGAACCTGATCCCAGCATGGGAACCGCACCCTCGAGACCTCATCTAACCCTACTCACCGCCTAAAGGCACTGGGGATTAGAGTGTCAATGTCTGCATTTTGGGAGGACACAAACGTTCAGTCCGCAACAATGAGAGAGGTCAGGAGGTGGGAGGGGATTGAGAGGGCCCATAAGGGGCATTTTAAGGCACAGGTATTCTATTTCATTTTTTTTTTATTCTGGTACGATTGACTTTTACCATTAGTCTTGGGTGTACAACATTATGCTTCACTATATATATTGTAAAATGATTGCAACAGGGCAGCCCCGGTGGCTCAGCGGTTTAGCGCCGCCTTCATCCCAGGGCGTGATCCTGGAGACCCGGGATCGAGTCCCACGTCGGGCTCCCTGCATGGAGCCTGCTTCTCCTTCTGCCTGTGTCTCTGCCTCTCTCTTTCTCTCTCTGTCTCTAATAGATACATAAGATCTTTAAACAATAAAATAAAATGATTGCAACAATAAGTGTATTTCTTGATCTTCGTGCTGGTTTCACAGGTGCGTGGGCTTTGTAGAAATCTGACAAGCCCTAACGGTATTTGTGTCCTTTTCTGTGTGTATGTGACAGTTTCATAAAAATTTACTCCAACAAAAGAGGAGGGACGGGGAAAGAGGGAGGGGGTGGGGGATAGAAAGAGAGAGAAGCAGGAAGGGAGAGAAGAGGCCACATCTTCCAGCTAAGGAGGCGGGACTGACAACCGTGCCCCCGGGTCTCCAGGCACCAGGGCAGGAGGGCCCAGCATCGGCCACAGCGAAGTGCCCGCGCACAGGATGCGGTGAGGACAGATGGCCAGGGGAAGGTGCCAGCGATCCCCCCGCCGGCCCCCTTCTCCTGAGGGCTTGGATGTCGCTCAGCCTCTCTCCAAACTCTGCGCCCGCTCCCCCCGGGTGGGTGGACGTGTGCGTGCCAGCCTCCGGATGAAGAACGGGGATTAATTTGATGCCGCACCTGGGCACCTCGGAGTGGGCAGGCCGGGCGCCGAGCAGGTGGAGGGCGCGGGAGGCGCCGCCTTGATCGGCTCCTGGGGGCCCAGCCGGTCAGGGGAAGGGAGCGTGTGGTCGGGAAGGGGTCCCCCAGACTGCAGCTGCTCAGGCGAGGCCCCCCGAGCCCTGCCCGGCCCGGCCTGCCGGACACCGCAGAGGACATCGCAGGCTGAGCTGAGCACAGCGAGCTTCCCGAGCGGGCTGCCAAGGCCCGGGGGCTCCAGGCCCGGCGCTCCAGCTTGTTCTCCGGCTTGTTCTTTGTTTACTTCAATCTGGGACAAATGTGGCCGAGATGGTCTCTGTCGGGTGGACGTTCTGAGTGTGCGATGGTCTGAGAGGAGGCAGGCGGCCTGAGCTCTGGATCCTTCCCTGGCTTGGTGACCTGGGGCACATGGCCCTGCTACCCTTGACTCAGTTCTCTCTTTGTGCCATAAGGGGCTAGCGTCCTGTGCTGCCCAGGGTGGTAGCCACTGGCCACGTGGTATGTGGCCATTTAAATCTAGATTCCAATTAGTTAAAAATAAATAAAAAGGAGGGGTCCCTGGGTGGCTAGTTGGTTAAACAGCCGACTCTCGATCTCAGCTCAGGTCTCAATCTCAGAGTCGTGAGTTCAAGCCCTGTGTTGAGTGTAGAGATTGCTTAAATAAGTAAATCTTTCTTTTTAAAAATGGATAAGGGCACCTGGGTGGGCTTAGTTAGTTCAGCATCGGTCTTAGGCTCAGGTCATGATCTTGGGGTCCTGGGATTGAGTCCCGCATCGGGCTCCCTGTTCAATAGAGAGTCTGCCTCTATCATTCCATCTGCTTCTCCTGCTGCTCAAGCTCTCTCTCCTTCAAATAAATAAAAAAAAAATATTTTTTAAAGATTTTATTTATTTATTCACGAGAGACACAATGAGAGAGAGGCAGAGACAAAGGCAGAGGGAGAAGCAGGCTCCATGCAGGGAGCCCGATGTGGGACCCCATCCGGGGACTCCAGGGTCACACCCTGAGCCAAAGGCAGATGCTCAATCACTGAGCCACCCAGGCGTCCCCAAAAAAATATTTTTAAAAATAAAATAGGGATCCCTGGGTGGCTCAGCGGTTTGGCGTCTGCCTTTGGCCCGGGGCACGATCCTGGAGTCTCGAGATTGAGTCCCACATCAGGCTCTTGGTATGGAGCCTGCTTCTCCCTCCTCCTGTGTCTCTGCCTCTCTCTCTCTCTCTCCCTTAAATAAATAAATAAATAAATAAATAAATAAATAAATAAATAAATAAATCTAAAAAAATTAAAAAATAAAAATAAAATAGGGACGCCTGGGTGGCTCAGAGGTTGAGTGTGTACCTTTGGTTCAGGTCATGATCCCAGAAACCTGGGACCGAGTCCCATGTCGGGCTCCCTGCGAGGAGCCTACTTCTCCTCCCTCTGCCTGTGTCTCTGCCTCTCTTTCTATATGTCTCTCATGAATAAATAAATAAAATCTTTAAATTAATTAATTAATTAATAATAGCTTCTTCAGTTGTGCTAGCCCATATTTTACGTGCTTAGCAGCCACATGTGGCTGATGCCTTCTGTGATGGACGGTACAAATGAACATTTTCATCAGGACTGGACTTGACCAATATGTAGTTTTAAGACATTTTCTATTACCCAAAGCCCAATGTGATCAAGACATGGAATAAGGGGGGTGGTGACAGGGCCCTAGTGGTTCTGATCCCACACGGACCCTCAGGCCCCTCCAATTGCCCCATTTGGGGAAAAGCTTCCAGCTCCAGAGCTTGCTGATATTTTATCTGTAAAACTAGGCGTCTGGGATGAAGACCTGGTTCGAGACAACAGTAGCCAAAAGTACCAGTGTTTATTTCTTCCAGGCTTTGTTTTCAGGACCTCACATGCTCTGTCTCAGTTAATCCTCACAATAACCTCATGAGAAAAGTATTACTGCCCAAATCTACCTACAGATGGGGCTCAGAGACAATGAGTAATTTGTCCTACAGCACACTGGTTTTAGGATTTCAAGCCCCAGCTGATTTGGATTCCAAACGCCACTTCATAGTGCCGTTTTAAGCTACTTCACAGGTCTGGGAGAGGTGGCCTGGAGACCCCTAAAGTCCCCACTCCATAGTAGGGGTCTGCATGACCACTGGACAGGGAGCAAGTTTGCGCAGAAAGCCTAATGCTTCCCTGGAAGAGCTGGTGTGCTCGGGGGAGGGACTCAGGAGAGAAGCCAGGGCTAGGTGGACAGGCCTGAGGGCCTTGCTGCTGGACCAGAGCTGTGGCCTGGACAGGTGGGGTGGGCAGAGATAGAGCCTTGTTCAGAAAGGACAGAGAATGCAAAGGTCATTCCTACAGAACACCACATTTGCAGTCCTGATTGGAGGACCCCGATTGGCTGAAGGCACCGCATGGACACCAGGCCTGGTCTATCTCCTCTCCTCCCACCCCAGCCCCAGTGAATATCTCACCTGTGGCTTTTCTTTTAACCTAGGATCACTGTTTATCCAGGTGTGCTCACTTCTTCTTGTCTATATAGCCTGTGAGTAAATACATTCAAAAGAGGAGAGTTTTATTAGCCCTGATTGACCTGAGATGCTACCGGGCTTTGCCAGTTTCTCCCAGGGAAGGATAGGCTATGGAAGCAGGCTGGGGAAACTGCTGGGATTTGCAGGGTCAGTGATTTTGTAGGATACCATCCCTTAAATGCCATTTGGATCCTCGAGTAGAGTTTAGACTAGTGGTAGAGTGCTCAGCAATCGAAGAGTTTCCAGGATGTGGGAATTTCAATGCTAAAATCAGGAGGTTCCTGGCAAACCAGGATAAGTTGGTCACCCTCATTGCTGGCTACTCTCCAGGAAATTCACCTGTGCTTTCTAAATGCTGCTGGTCCCACAATACTTCAGCACCTGAAGGCACTTTGAGAGCACTCAAGCTGAGGGAGACCATGATACTTGGCTTGACATACGGGCTCTTGCCAGAAACACCCATGCCGTCAATGCACACAAAAATCGCCCCACACTTGAGAGCTCGAGAACTCTCAGCCATCGTGCAGTTGCTGAAACAGGAGGGAAAGGATGGGATCGTCACCACTGAGTGAGGGGGGCTGGCTTAGGAATGGGGGGGCATGTGCCATCTCAGATGGAATCTTTGCTGAGCCTCTGTTCTGAGAGGCTTCAGGAAATGCCCAGGAACCTCAAGTGGAAAAGGAACAAGAAGAAAGCCCTCAGGCAGAGGATATCCCCAGTCTCCCCAGGTGAGTGGAGAACATTCCATCTCTCCCGTCTGGAAGGGAACCTGCTCAAGGGTTTGACCAGAGGAAACATAAGCTAGGGCAGCATGCATCTAAATAAGCAGAGGAGAGCAGAGTGACGAGGAGGAGGGAGAGGGCTTTACTGGGATACGAATCCCTGCTGGGCACCCTGCTTAACAGTTCACACAGCTCTTTCTTGGATCCTCTTGGGTTAGTCTCATGGCAACCCTGTGATGTAGGCTGGGTTGGGTATTAGCATCAGCCCCGTTAAAGGATGAGTAGACTGAGGCCCAGAAGGTTGCACAGCTGAGTGATGGAAACCACAGCCAGTAATTTGGTCCATGTGTGATCTTAGACCCAGGCCTCATGTTACTCCTTCAGGCTGAATATCCATTTGTGGGCTCCTCATAGCTCCTGGACGAGGCCCAGCTCCCCTGCACTAGCAACCGTGGGCCTTGCCCACCACAATAATCTCCCTCGCACACTCAGTCACAAACTACTGGGCACCATGGATAAACAAACGGTGGTACATTCAGACAGTGGGATAGTATCCTGGGCTAAACAGAAATGAGCTAGTCAGCCATGAAAAGACAGAGGAATTTTAATTGCATGTGACTAAGTAAAGGAAGCCAATCTGCAAAAGGCTATGTACTGTTTGGTTCCAACCATGTAATACTCTGGAAAACACAAAAACTATGGCGACAGTAAAAAGATCAGTAGTTGCCAAGGGTTTGAGGGGTGGGATGAATTGAGAGCAGAGCGCAGAGGACTTTTCGGGCAGTGAGATCATTCTGTACGATACTATAGTGGTAGATACATGACGTTATGATTTGTCAAAACCCATAGTCTATACAACACCAAGAGTGGACCCCCTTGTCAGCTATGGACTTTGGGTGATAATGCCATGTCAGTATAGGTTCATCAGTTGTTAGAAGTACCTCTCTGCTAAAGGACATTGGCAGTTGGGGAGGCTCTGCGGGAGTAGAGGGTATATGGGAACTCTATTTTCTGCTCAGTTTTGCTGTTAACCTGAAAGTGCTCTAAAAAAATAGTTTATTAATTAAAAAAACAAGAAAAGTACTGGTTATCCACTGAACACACCGACCTGCCTCCTGTGTGTCCCAGTCTGTGCACCTGCCATCCACCCCTCTTGTGGGCCTGACCAATCTTCTCTCCCATCTTCCTAGATGTCCCAAAAAGCCTTCCCTGACCCTCTTTTGTGCTATTCCCATACTTTGAGGATGTGTTTATCGTTTCACATATCGCATTGTAGTCCAATTTATTTCATAGTTCTGTCCCATCTGAGCTCACCCTTAGGGTCTGGAATAATGCCCCCCACACCGAAGTCTCTCCATGTCCTGCTGTGGGCTGTCCTGAAGCACACTGCCTCTCTTTAGACTCTTGGAAGATCTTTGAAAGCCTCTCTCTGCACACCTTCCCCATACCCAATTATCCACTGATGTATTCTTTACATCCTTACCAATGATTAACCAAGTGACAGTGTCAGGTGCTCTCTAGAATTCTAGACTGGCAACTCCTTGAGAGGTGTGTATCAGCAAGGGTTTCATACATAGTTGCCAGGAACAAAAATTATTTCTAACTTTGGCAAGAGAACAGGATTCGCTAGGAGGATTCCAAAGAGCACACATTATTAGATAAGAGCTGAAGAGCCAGGACCAGGCTGGGGAGGACCTGAGACATCTCCAGGGATGTCAGGGGCAGAAACACCACAGGCCCTCCCTCCAGGCTATGGCCACCAGGTGACTCTGCTCCAGCTACCTTCTGATTATACACACCTCCCTCAAGATTCAAATTTCACCCTCTGCCACCTTACTTTTTCAGAGCAGGGAGCTGAGATCCAGGAAGGTGTGGTGATTTTGCTCAAGGTCCCAGCATCCTTATTACAGGTTTCTTCAATCACATAAAGGTCAGGACTCATTCTGCTGTCTAGCAGTCGCCCTCTGTGCTGACGGTAGGATGCTGGAGAGCCCGGCCTTGGCCTCTCCTGGGTCATCTGGATGTCAACTGGCTTGTTCCATCTGGGGGCCACGTTCTTTCACTCTTTTGCTTTTTTGGTCCAGAGATCCAGGATGACAATAGCTTGTCTGTGTTGACAGGGTGAACTGCACTGTGCATCACATGATTTCCTCATCTTTAGCAAATGTTCAGCATTAACACCTAGGCTAGTTTCTATCTGTATCAGCTAGCTAATGCTGCCTAACAAATGATTCTAGAAAAGCAGCACCTTATAACAATAGCCTTGGGATCCCTGGGTGGCGCAGTGGTTTGGCGCCTGCCTTTGGCCCAGGGCACGATCCTGGAGACCTGGGATCGAATCCCACGTCGGGCTCCCAGTGCATGGAGACTGCTTCTCCCTCTGCCTGTGTCTCTGCCTCTCTCTCTCTCTGTGTGTGTGACTATCATAAATAAATAAAAATTAAAAACAAAAAAACAATAGCCTTGGATCTTACTCATAGTTCCACAGGTTGGCAATTTAGGCGGGGCCTGGCTGGGCAGGTCTTCTGGTCTTGGCTCAGCTCCCTTACTTACCTGCAGTGAGCTGAGGGTGGACAAACAGATCTACTGTCTTGGCTGCGTGATTTCATATGTTTGGAGTCAGGTGGCAGGAGACACAATCCAGGATGGTTTAGGTTTGGACAAGTGAGTGGGCTCTCCTCTATAATGTCTCTTATGGTCGAGCAGACCCTCCTAGGCTTGTTCTCATGGTGGTGAGAGGGTAGCAGAAACACAGAGGCCTCTGTTACATTCTATTACCCAATTTATTACCAAATCATAAGGTCAGTTCAGATTTAAGGAGTAGAGAAATAGACTCCACCTCTTAATGAGAGAGCTTATATATTATTGCAAAACTCATTGCAAAGCATTATTCATAATCACCAAAAAGTGGAAGCAATGCAAATGTTCACCAGCTGATGAATAGATAAACAAAATGTGGTATGTCCATATGAAGTAATATTATTGGCCATAAAAAGGAGCGAAGTACGGGTTGGTGCTACAACATATGTAGATCTTAAAAGCATTATGCTAAGTGAAAGAAACCAGGCACGAAAGGCCACATACTGTATAATTCCATTTATGTGAAATGTCCAGGACAGGCAAGAGTCATAGAGTCAGAAAGTAAATCAGTGGTGTCCAGGGACTGGAGTGCATGGGGAAGAGAGATGGGGTTTCTTTTTAGGGATGATGAAAATGTTCCAAAATTAGATAGTGGTGGTGGGTGCATAATTCTGTGAATATACCAGTAATTCTTGAATTGTGGCATTTAAAAGGATGAATTTTATGATATATTAATCATATCCCAATAAAGCAGTTATTTCAGTAATAAACAAGTGAAACTTATTGCAAAACAAATCTACCAAAATAAGAAGACCTCTTTTTTGGAAATGTATAAATCAAGGCCATGAAATTTGAATTTTTTTTAAAGATTTTATTTATTTGAGGGCAGCCCCAGTGGTGCAGCGGTTTAGTGCCACCTGCAGCCCAGGGCGTGATCCTGGAGACCCTGGATCGAGTCCCACATCAGGCTCTCTTTATGATGCCTGCTTCTCCCTCTGCCTGTGTCTCTGCCTCTCTCTCTCTCTCTCTCTGTCTCTATGAATAAATAAATAAATAATCTTTTTTAAAAAGATTTTATTTATTTGAGAGAGAGAGAGAGAGAGAGAAGGTGCACATGCAAGCAGGGGGAAAGGGCTCTTTAATCTTAAGAATAAATAAATAATAAATAAATCAGCATAGTAAGCTTTGATGCATTTTAATTTATTTAATCCTAAAATTGGCCAACTGATGTTTGCAAGGCTTTGTGGATTTTTTTAAATTTATTTATTTATTTACAATAGGCAGAGAGAGAGAGAGAGAGAGAGAGAGAGAGAGAGAGGCAGAGACACAGGAGGAGGGAGAAGCAGGCTCCATGCCAGGAGCCCAACTTGGGATTCGATCCCGGACCTCCAGGATCGCGCCCTGGGCCAAAGGCAGGCGCTAAACCGCTGAGCCACCCAGGGATTCCCCAGCTTTGTGGATTTTAAGTAAAACAAAAATTAATAAAATTGAGCTGACTTACCTGACGTTCTAACAGAGTATTTGTAAGATAGTTGATAATAGTTGTTTTTGGCTATACAAAAACCTCACTATGATAAAGGCTAGAAAAATTCCAAATGCAGATGCTGTGGGTTTAGTAGAAACCAAGTGAGTCCAGTGTTCAGAGAAAGACTGGTGATGATAAAAGTGATTCCCTACTCCCTGAGACTCTGTGTCACTAGATGCTATTAATTTAACGAGGAAGCCACTGGAAAAGTTTGATGCAATCCCTAAGTCAGATTGTGGCCCAGACAGGGGCGCCATTTAGCCAGCAACAGCTGTACTGAACAAAAGATCACACCAACAATTTCTAAACTTAAAAAAATGACTTGAAAATTCTTAGAATAATGTGATGAGTAATTTATACTACAATATATACCCTTCATTTTCTCTATCTGTATGAAACGTCTCTATACATCTCAGGTTATTTCAAGAAGAAAATATATTAACTTCATTATTTCTATATTGGTTTATATTCCATATCAGTCATTGAATATTTTTAATATCATCCTGCCCATGTAATAGCGAAGTAGGAATTGTCATCATTCATGTTTTTATTTTTTATTTTTTTTCATTCATGTTTTTATTTCCCCTCCATTCTTTTATGTACATTTTCCAATATAGGGAAGAGTAGAAGTATAGTGAACACTCATATATATACTAACACCTAGATTCAGCAGTTGCTGAACTCTGCAACATTGTCTTTCTCTATATACATGTTTTTTGAGCCATCTGAATGTGCACTGCAGACATCATGACTCTTCACCCCTAAACAGGCAGCCTGCATTTCCTAAAAATTGGGAGATTCTCTCACATAACCATCATATCATTACTGTGCTTGAGAAAGTTCACAATTTCCTAATATCATCGAACCCAGTCCCTACTCAAATTTCCCCACATGCATAGTTTTTTTCCCCAAAGTCGCAGCTGACCCAGGTTGTTGTGTTTCTAGAATCTCTTTTAGCCAGATTGGTCCCTCCACCTTTTTTTCTCCCCCCATGATGCTGACTTTTTGAAGCACTTAGAGCAGTTATGTTATAGTGTCCCATGTTCCAGATCTAATTATTTCCTCACGACATTGGTTACTTTGTCCCTGTGTGTTTCTTGGATGCTAGAAGTTAGGCCCAATGACCTGATTGGATTCAAGGTTAGAAAATCTGAACACCCACAGGTGAAGTGTGCTCATAGTCACATCACACCAGGAGGCCCATGGGGTCATGGAGTCCCTGTTAGTGAGACTGATCGCTAGATGAAGGGTGATTGTGAGATCTCTCCACTGTAAACAGAGAATTTTGAGACAACCAAGGATACTGGAACATGCACAAAGCACCAGATAATAGCAAGGAAATTATTCTTTTCATTGGGGTGGTAACTGTGATTGTGTAAGGAAAAGCCCTTTATTTCCTAGATAGACACGAAGAAGTGTTTAGGAGTAGGCAAAAAGGATGAGCTGTTGGGAACATGTTTTGAAAGAACAGAGCAATAATTTTTTAAAAGGAAAGAGGAAGATGAAGCAAGAGTGTGGAATAGTTGACAATCCTTGAAACTGAGGCAGGAAAGATCGCGGTTCTTCGTACTATCCTCTCTACCTATCATTGAAAACACTACCAGGAGAGAAAAAAGGAGGAATGAATGATTTCGAGATGGTGAGGTGAAACACAGCCAAGCCCAGATGCCCCAGGCGCCCCAGATGACCGATTGCGACCTTGGCCGTGGGTTTCTCCCTTGCCCTGGCGACACAGGAGCCAGTGCCTGCGCAGCGGACTCTAAAGCAGATGAACGTTTTCACCACCGTTTCAAAGGGCAAAATGGCTTTCGTTGGTCTTCACTTTATAAAATCCCTTCATGCTTGTTTGCTTGACAAATTATTTTCCAAAATGGCCAAAGGATGAAGTTGAAAACAAGAGCGGGTTCTAAAAGGCAGATCTTGTTCTTTGAGGAGTGGCTCATGCCCTTGGAGCACGTCTCCCGTGTGGCCGCAGGACACTGTTCCCGGAGCCACACCAAGCGTCGCCTTTGAGTGTGGTAGGCAGAAACCCATCCTGGCCTTGGAGGAAAACCCACCCCAGAAAGGAAGTGATGCTCATGAGACTGCTTTCCAGGCCCTTGCAGGTTTCTCCAGGGACTGTGCAACTCTCTTCAGAGATGGTCCTGGCTTCTTCGGGCACCTTTCCTAGGAAGATGTTAAAACGAGGTCCGGCCGGCTCTAAGGTCATCGCTGCTGCTGCGCTTTCTGGTCTGCAAAGGCATTTCTATGCTTCTGAGCAATCAACTACCCTGCTGCGGGACAAGCAGCCCCACCCTCAAGCCCATATTACAGATAAGAGAGGTCTCCAGAGGCTGGGAGACTCCTGGGACCACCCAGCTAGTAGAGGGGAAGTGGTCCTGATGGAAATCTCCGAGGCCTCTCCCTAGCCTTGACACGATGCTGCATTTGTGCCTACCTTGTGTGCCTACCTTGTGGCCGCATGATGGCCCCAGCAGGCTTAGGTAGGAAACTTTGTCAAGAGGGTTTTCAGTACATGTGTAGTTTGAAGAAGTCAAAATTTATACTAGTAACTTCCCCAGATGATAACCTTTGGCTTATGGCCTAATTCTCCAGGAACAGGTATCCTACAGGGCAGTTTTATTTGGGTCCCCCTATTTCCATTCAACTGTCACACAACAGGTATTTATTGGTAGCTGCTCTAGGCCTAGCTTGTGCTGGTGCCAGGACTTGAGAGATGACTCAGAATTTCCTGCCCTTAAGGGCTTCGTGTCCCACGGGGGGACTTAGACATATTACCTAGAACTCTGTGTGACATGCTGAGTGCCGTATCCAGATACCTGCCAGGTAGCCGACAGATGTTTGAATACGTACTTAGGTTGCAAGAACCTCCCAGGTGAGTCAGAAACGTTTCCTGAGGGAGGTGACATTTGACCTGGACCTTAAACAATGAGTAGGACGGTGACAGATTGAGAAGATGGAGAGCTTGATAAGGATTCAAGTTGCATAAATGTCTCAAGTTCCCATCTCACATGTACCAGGTATCTACCTTGGACTTGTTTCTAGAGAGTGGTTAGTTAATGGTCTCCAAATTCCTCCCTCATACCCCACTCTGAAAGGTCTAAAAGTTCTTTTGGATGATCCACAATTTGGTACAGGTAAACCACATCTTTTTCTTTTTCAAGATTTTATATATTGGGACACCTGGGT
This sequence comes from Canis lupus baileyi, assembly GCF_048164855.1. NCBI lineage: Eukaryota > Metazoa > Chordata > Mammalia > Carnivora > Canidae > Canis > Canis lupus. Next base: position 7,087,950 of record NC_132866.1, read on the forward strand.
GGCTCAGTGGCTGAACATCTGCCTTCGGCTTAGGGCATGATCCTTAGTTAGGGGATCGAGTCCTGCGTCGGGCCCCCCACGGGGAGCCTGCTTCTCACTCTGCCTGTGTCTCTGCCTCTCTCTGTGTGTCTCATGAATAAATAAATAAAATCATTTTTAAAAACCACTAAGATTTTATTTATTTATTAGAGAAAGAGTGAACACAAGTATGGGGGGAGGTGCAGAGGGAGAGGAAGAAGCAGGCTCCCTGCTCGGGGCTCAGTCCCAGGACCCCAAGACCATGACCTGAGCTAAAGTCTGAGCTACCCAGGTGCCCCTACACCACATCTATTTCTAATCAATCAAGACTAATGAATAGTGGCCTCAAGCTCTATCAAGTAGTGCCCACAACTGGTTGGCCACTGCAAATGTCCCAAGCAAGCATATTTTTGCTCTGGAATCAAACACCTCCCAGACCTGTTTGTATGGAGGGTGGCCCGTCAAGGTTCTACATCTGCTAATACTCAACACAAGGTAAGGTTCCCCAAGCAGGAAGGATACCATACTGAAGCAGGACACAGGAATCTAGTTCTCTGCAAGATCAAGGAAATCACTCTGACAGTTCAACACTCCAAAATCTATTTTGTAGGAAGCATATTTGCCTTAGAGAAATATCCTAAGTAACTGCTTCAGTTTCGAATCACTTTCAACCTCAGAGGGCCTTTCTTATGTGCTTCTTGGAAATATAGGAAGTGGGTTCCAAACAAAGAAAAGTAGGATTGGCTCTAGTTTTATTAGGAAAAAGAAACCCATGCCAGTGCAAAACAAAATGTAAGATTTCATCTGGAAATAAGATAAAAGTTGAATGCAGGGAAGTTAGCAGCATCCAAAGGCTAATCTACATTGGCCACAAATCTCAAGCACTGCCATGTGGTGGCAGAGAGACCCAGAGAATCAAGGATGTCTGCAGGATCACCTCTTGGGTGGTGTGCATGAGGTAATTTGTGTAACCAATGACTTGCCATTTCTGAAATCTCTTATTATACAGATACTTATTGCAGAAAATACTAGAAAATACAAACAAGGCTGGGAAAAATCACCTGTATTGCTCTGACCTAGGGACAACACTGTTAATACCAGGATGAACATCCAGGACATCTGAGTGGCTCAGTGGTTGAGCCTCTGCTTTTGGCTCAGGGTGTGATCCCGGGGTCCTGGGATTGAGTCCCACATCGGGCTCCTTGCGGGGAGCCTGCTTCTCCTTCTGTCTGTGTCTCTCATGAATAAATGAATAAAATCTTGAAAAAAAAAATACTTGGGTGAATATCCTTCCAGATTGTTTTCTATCAACAGCAGTTTACCTATTTTCCCCCATAAAAATCAGACCATGACTTACACTAACCATTTGGAAACCGTTTTTGTTTTTTTTTAAGATTTTATTTATTCATAAGAGACAAGAGAGAGAGGCAGACACACAGTCTGAGGGAGAAGCAGGCCCCATGCAGGGAGCCTGACCTGGGACTCAATCCGGGGTTTTCAGGATCACGCCCCGGGCCGAGGGCTGTGCTAAACCGCTGGGCCACTGGGGCTGCTCCAAACCTGACTTTCTTCACGTACCTAAAACCTATCTTTCCATGGCAAGACATTTTTTTGACCTCTACCTCAGTATCTTTAATGGCAGCAGGCTACTGCTTCCATGGGTGTAACACATCTAACCATTCCACTATCATTAGCATTAATTTCTAGTTTTTTGCCTTAAGACAAATGCTAAAGTGAACAACCCTTTTGCTAAATCTGTGCAGACAACGAAAGCCACTTCTCTGTGCTACATTCAAGGGCACGTCTCCCTGTTGATGTTCTGAGGCCTCACCACTCATGAGGGAGTGCCCTGTTCCCCATCCCAGGGTCAGAGTAACCCAGAGAAACCCAATTTGGATGTGCCCGGTGCCCTGACTCTTCTGCTTTATTCAGGACATCACAAAAGTCACCGTCAAAAGGAAGACAATTTAAGCGAAATCCGAGAATTTTTCCCAAATCTGTTTGCCATAAAGTTGGAAAGTAAACATTTTCCATTATTTATTAGCACCACATTTGCAGAAGCAATTTCCCTTTCGGTCTCCCAGTCTGGCAGCATTACGGTTTGCCGTGGGAAAGGAGGACGTGGAACTTTGCAGAAGAATGATCTTTCAGTAACTAAAATGAGACGTACGCTCGAGGCAGAGCAGACCCAGAACACAGTTAATAACCATTATTTCTTTCTATTGTATTTTTATTTTACATTCCCCAGGCTCTTTTTTCGCCTCCTTAAGATATGGATTCACAAGACAGTACATTTAAATCTTTTTATTGAAGCAGTTATTGTTACCGCTCCACTTTGTCTGGAATTTTAAAACCTATATCCCTAGGGTCTGAATGTTTGGGGATGAGATTTCCGTTTTTGTGTTTTGATCCTTCTCCAGAAAAGCCCAATTACAACATGTAATTAAGCATTTCCAGACTTCTAAGTAAGCTGAAAGAATCCGGTCTTCTTTTCTCTCAATAGTTGCAGGAGACAGAGTAGAATCCGAAAGGGATACAGGCCACATTTAAAAATCCCCCTGAAAACAGACGACTGCCTTGGGTTTTGGAAGAGATACATCACTTACCAGCAATGGCTCCCACGGAATCCAGAATGCACTTGTTAGCCGGCAGATCCTCATTCGGACGCAGTTCTGTAGCTAAGACACTCGAAGGGCACCAAGTGCTGGAAGCTTCGGATGGTTAGGCTGACTCAGGCTGAGCAGTCTCTTCAAACAAGATCAGTCCTTACGTGAAAGGTGCCTTTGGGGGACTAAGACTTGGTGTTGTACTCAACTGACACCCAATACACACTCCTTGAAACCAACAGAAACATCTTAGGAACTTGTGTTCTCAGATTTCCCCCGAAACCATCCTTACCCAAACTCTGGGTGCTGGTGAGTTTTCGTGACCATTACGACACTGTAGTAAGTCTCCTGAGAGTGGCCGGAATGACTACACCGAGACGAGGCCTTTCTGGGCACGCAAACATGAAAAACAATGGTACCGTGATTAAATAGGTTTTTATTGTCACATTGAACTGCTTTGTCAGATATACATTGTAGGTTTCAGTATGGCATAAAAATAAAGATATTTTCCTGAATGTCAAAATCTGAACAGAGGAGATGGCAATGGCACTTAAAAAAAAATAATAAATTCACACTGGCGCTGAAGCCGCTAGAAGGGAGCTGATAAAAACCGCAACGCGTTTGCAGATAAAGTGGTCTGCAACGTTTCAAATCCAATGGCAGTGGTGTAAGGCCAACAAAACCATGAGAGCAGGAAAACACAGACCCCACAGCGTGGCTCTCTGAAGAACGGCAGTTTTAATATTTCAGTCTACACTGTGTAATTTCATATTGATACTGAAGCTCAGGGAGTAAACTTCTCTCCAACAAAATGAAACTACTTTTTCAGAACCCGGATTTGAAGCCTATTTGACACCTTCCTTATTCTCACAGGTTTTAGCTAATTCAAAGGAAAGGCAGTTATGATTTCCCAAAGCGTTATAACTTCGTGGGCTGACCTCATCACATACGGTGGGTCTCGTCATTTCCAAACCAGAAGCCTAACGTGCTCACGAATGTCTTTAGTGGTTTCACACATTCTGGGCAAAACTAGAAAACAAGCAGTAATTAAATAAAAATATAAGTGCATCCCAACAGAAAGTCTCTACACATTCCGCCTCTATCCTCCAAACAGCAATTAAAAAAAAAATAAGTATGGTTATTCAGATTTAAAATGAATCTTTATTCACCAAGATTCCCAAACAGTTTATTAAACGTGTTTTCCTCCACAAGTAAAACTAATACTAGGATTTGTCAGAAGAGCTAAATGAATTATTTCCCTTATGTATGAACTCAGCTAAATCCAGTGTCTGGAATCTGTTCATCATAAAACCCAGGTCTGGAGCATAACTCTCTTCTCTAATCCACTGCTGTGTGTCCTTCATCTTTAAGACTCCAGAACAGAGACCATAAACGTGGCTAGTGCAACATAGCAGTCACGGTAATTCCCCAAAAGAAAAATAAGTAATTTATTTTATGACATACTTATTTGGATGATTACTTACTGGTAATTAGTATTTCTACTTTTTTTTTTAAAGGCAACCATTTTAAGTGACAATATATATCAGGCTAGTAGAAAAAAGTTGAAACAAAGCCCTCTCTTTTGATCTCACAAAGTCATGCAGACAAGAGAAGGTACATCCGATTTGTTCCAATCAGGCTTCTTGGAATTATCAAAATTTCTTTCTGGCAAAGATGAATTTGGCTCATCATAGAAAGGTTCTTTGAAGGCTGCTGCTAAACTCGTTTCCCTTTGAAAAAGTAAATTTCAAGGCATGATAGTGCAAGAGGTAAGTTTTTGATTTATAGAACATTTATAGACTAATTGTGCTTAGTCTCTAATTTCCAATTTATTTTAAAGAACAGAAACTATGTTGATAAGTTTCACTTTGCCTAAATTTACCAGTACATCCATGAATCGCACCAGAATTAGGACAATTTGATTATCTTAATGATTCTGTCATGAAATCTGCACACTGTGTCTGCAGGTGAGAACCAGCGACATGAGGCTCCTACCACTTCTGTGCCCGAGGACCCTCCTGTTGGGTGGCCAGGGGTCTGAGAAAGCAGTTCTCCCCCCAGATTAAGTCCTCAAAAAACTCTCTCAATAAGCAATTAAGAAAAACAGTGCTAAGTGGAGAGTTTCTTTGTTCAGCTAAATCTGGGAGGTCTGAGTGTTCCTGGAGCCCCCGTCGGGATGTGTCATGGGTCGAGAATCCCTCGAATGGGAGTATTCACTGTTAGAGGGTTCTGTGGGGTCAATCAAATTTTCATAATCACTGTCATCTGATTCCTCAATGCTGTCTCCAGCTGCTCTTTGGGAAGGAGGAAGGTCTGTGCCACTTCCAGGATACTTCAGTCCAGCACTGGTGGAAGCAAAATTGGAAGAACCCACGGCTTGAGGTCGAGGCATAAAGACACTGGTTTCCATGCGAGAATGGCTCAAAGTACTTTCTTGATTGTTTGGGTGAAAATCAGAATAAGGGGGAGGAGGATCAGAGGCCTCTGCATCTCCAAGTGTACTTCTACCTTCAGCAGCAAGCCCAGAATAGGGCATCCGAGGGCTGAACGCTGGCCCCAAACTTTCAGATGGCACCTGTCTGCTGATCATCGCCTGCTGCAATCCTGGACAAAAACAGAAAGAAAACTATAACACTTTCTCTTTTTCACAGCTTTGCATCTCAATGCATTACATGGTCAACCTGAATGTTCTGGGAAATGGCAACTGATGACGACTCTTAATTATCTGACATTTGCATAGTACTTCATAATTTACAAATCCTGTTGCTATACATTCATTTAAGCTTCAGAAAACCTTCTGAAGTATTGTCATCATCATTAATATCATTGCTTCCAAATTATTAGGCAAAGAAACCAGAGTTCAGAAAGGTGAAGTGACTTCACTAAGGGAGTGGCTAGAAGTGGAGCCCTGATACTCACACGCAGGTCTTTTAACTGCAGGTCCTGTGCTATCTCCCTCCCCCATTGCTCACTGTGCTCTCAGACTGTGGGGATGGAAGGATGAAATAAACAATCCTTAAAAGTTTAAAAGCCCTGTATTAGATGGCCATTTTCTAGGTTCCAAGCCATAAATATAGCACCTTTTTAAGATGGTAACCTGGGATCAAGACCTGAGCCGAAGGCAGACACTTGACCAACTAAGCCATCCAGGGACCCTTTCTCTCTCTTTTTAATGTAAGCTCTATACTCAACGTGGGTCTCGAACTCACAATCCTGAGATCAAGAGCCAGCCAGGCGCCCGATATGGCACATTTTTATGCATACTCTGGTATAGTCCAGGGTATATCTGGACTCAGATATCTGAGTCCCCAGCTCTGAAAAATACTGGTACAGAATTTAGAAAAGAACAAGGAAAATCATCCATAATTCTATCACCCAGATAACACTTAGACGTTTGGTGTAAAGAGGACAAGATTTGGGGTTAAAAGATGTAAATTTTAGGGATCCCTGGGTGGCACAGCGGTTTGGCGCCTGCCTTTGGCCCAGGGCGCGATCCTGGAGACCCGGGATCCAATCCCACATCGGGCTCCCGGTGCATGGAGCCTGCTTCTCCCTCTGCCTATGTCTCTACCTCTCTCTCTCTCTGTGACTATCATAAAAAAAAAAAAAAAAAAAAAAAAATTAAAAATAAAAATTAAAAAAAAGTCTTTAGATGTCAGCCCCTCCCCCCTTTTGTGAATTCCAGTTTTATTATCCAGCCTTGTGTGTGTGTGGGTGTGTGTATTTTAAATACAGCTGAGATTATATGTTAGGCCATTTTATTATCCTGCTGTTTCCACTTAAGGTTACATACTCAGCATTATCCCACATCATTAAAAATTCGCTTCAGGGATCCCTGGGTGGCGCAGCGGTTTAGCGCCTGCCTTTGGCCCGGGGCGTGATCCTGAAGACCCAGATCCCACGTCGGGCTCCCGGTGCATGGAGCCTGCTTCTCCCTCTGCCTATGTCTCTGCCTCTCTCTCTCTCTCTCTCTGTGTGACTATCATAAATAAATAAAAATTAAAAAAAAATTCACTTCAATGGCTGTACAATATTCCACCATATAGATATGCCATAATTTGGGGCAACTGAGTGGCTTAGTGGGTTACGCAGCTGCCTTCGGCTCAGGTCATAACCCAGGGTCCTGAGATCGAGCCCCATGTCAGGCTCCCTGCTCAACAGACAGTTGGCTTCTCCCTCTCCCTCTGTGCTCTTACTCTCCCTCTGGCTTTTGTTCTCAAATAAATAAATAAAATCTTAAAAAAAAAAAAAAAAAAAAAGAAAGACAGGCCATAATTTATTCAACTATTCTACTGCTATTTATTCAACTACTCCAATAGATTGTTTCTCAGACTTTAGAATTATAAAGTCGTGACTAATATTCTTGGACTTAAATCTGTCTGCATTTCTGATTATTTCTCAAAAATATAACACTAAAAATGAATCAGATATCATTTACTCGGAAATATGAATTATATTTTAATTGGTTTCCAAGTATTCTTATTAAATTAGAAAGGTTATAAATTTAATGTACAAATGTTAAGTCTGGTGGTATTATAGCAAACAGGTCTGTTTCCATGCTGGAATCAATAGATTCTTGGGCCTTATTCTCATTCAAGCAGCTGGTTCCTTAGCTTAATTGTATCCATTCATCCATAGCTACCAAAAACCAGACATTCAAAGCCTTTGTTGTGACCTTATGAATCAAATATGAAGTGAAAAGGATACTAGGTAATTCCTTTATGTTGCTATGTGAGGAACACAGGACACAGTCCCTACACGCTTAGGTTTGCCAGGATTAACTCCGTAAGAAAAACCACAGCTCCTGTAAACAGGTAACCGTAGTCAACACACGCACAGGTCTGCAGCACACACTTCTTGGGATTTACTTTAACTTGCTTTAGCCTTTCTACTTTTATCTTCTTTTTCTTCTAGTTCCAGATACTTGAAAGTACTTCTCTTCTGGAAGTACAAGTGAATGTTCTTTCACAAACAGCCTCATGTGGAGCTTGACAAATGTAGAAGGATTGCTGTGATTCATCCTATGGCTTGATGTTTGCAACAAGAGGTTTCCCTGGTATCAAATGGTGAAATTAATAGGAAACTCACTTCTTTCTTGTTCCTTTTCGTTTTTCCTCTGAGTGATTTGTCTTCTTAATTTGTTCACTTCTGCCTGACAAGATTCAACAACTCGCTCACTCTTTTCTACATCTGCACACACTGCCTGAGGGAAAAATGACAACAGGAACAATTAGTTTCAAATCCAAGCACAAAGCATTCCATGAAGATAACACTGATTGCGACCCTAGGAAGAGCCCAAATGCTTTATCAAGTTAAAAAGACACAAAGTAGAACAAAATCATGAAGGTCCAAGGGACCAGTATTGTTGTTCACTGACTTGCGTTCTTAATATTGTTAAGATGATTATGCTATTTAGCCTATAAATTCTTGAAAAGTTAGGGCAAATTGGAAATATTTAATTTTTGCCCTTGATTATTCATTTTTTATTAAAATGAAAAAAGGATTTTTGATACCAGTCTACCACACAAAGGATGAACGAAAGACAGGAATGAGAGGCTTTCAACTTTATAACCAACAATCAAAAATCAGATGTCACAAATAGATCTAACAGAAAATATTTATAACTAGGGAGAGTGGAAAAGAAAGTAAGTTTCAACTGGTGTTTGCAAAGTGGGCCTTATTCATTTGGCAGTGAAATGCAGAACAGCCACTTTGAAGTCCGCTAGACAGTGCCGATAATCTGAAAAGAGCATGGTCACGAATTTAGGACAAAAAGCTGTTTTTTACTGCACGTTCTTTCCATAGCAGAAATCCCAGAAACAGCTGGAAAGTAGGCCAGTCACCAGTTTGCCTGTTTCAAGTTCCCTATCCTGCTAAGTGGGCCGTGACCTGGTCGGGACCATGGACACTGGAAACTGCCTATTGTATGCTTTCTTCTTTAGCCCCAGGCTAATCATTCTGCTTTCTTCTTTTTCAGCAGCTGCCTAAATTCCCTTCTCTATTCCTTGGGACTTCTTCCTCAAAGCTAGGCTTTCTCCAGGCCTGGGAGAGCGTCTTCGGCTCTACCACTCTCCTTCTTGTTCTCAAAGCCTCTTTTGTTTTTATGGTTTAGGGCAAATTACTCCTAAGAACACACTGGGGATGATGAAAAGATCGTGGGAAAGTACTGTTAGCACCTAGCTCAGTAAGTGGCTGGCAGGAGATGTTTCCATAAATATTTGTTGCATGAATGCCTAGGAATGAACAGGCTCCACTGCGATCCTCCCACTCGATGGAAGCAGCTGTGGGCAAAGCGAGTGACCCAGAGCGAAGGAGCAGGGCTGTACCGGTTAGCGGTGCCCTCTGATGCAGTCTCACCTCCGAGTGTACTGATGGAGACAGCTGGGTTCTTAGCAATCCTTTAAACTCAGAATAGATTTCCCAAAAGAAAACTGTTATAAATGGGGTCACGAGTATTTAGAATAGTAATACTAACGCAGTACTTCAGACTCTACTTCAGGCACATAAGGAGATGGCCTTTTGTAGGCTGGCATGTGAACTAGCCTGCACATCTGAGATTAGTTTGGGAAAGCATATTCTGACGCTTGGATCATGATTCATTTGTCAGCTGAGAGATTATTAAGAATTAAAGTAGAATTAAAAGCACGTGGGCATTATAAATAAGGTGAAAACTACTAGGTAAATCAGTTACCTGCACTTTCTCCTGAAGTGCGTTATAAACCTGATAAATCGCCCTGATGTCTTTCATGACTCCATCCTTGTCAAAAAAGTCAGTACTGGAAGACAGGAAAAAGATGTCACAAAATTATTATAACTGCTAGGAACCTGGAAGGCATTTTCCCATCACTTCCACCTTGATCTACTATGTAAAGGCTGCAACTCCAAATGACTGTCTCAGCAACAATGCCCACACTACTAGATGTACAGAAGACAAATAGAAAAGAACCCCTGTGACCAAGATAACTTAAAAAATAATAAAAAGTTACACATTTTTCAGTGGCCACATTTAGCTTTTGGAACTTTGGAAATATACAGATTCTGTCCAAACTTTTATATCAAAAAAAAAAAATTGCAGCAGTGTTAAAAAAAAAAAAGATTATTGGTAAAAATAAACTAAATTTTTGATAAGCATAAAATTCTGACATACAGGGGTGGTGGTCTGGAGGATAGCCTGACTACATTTTTCAGTTTAAATCACATCAAACTTGATTTCACATGTCTCCATAAATTTGTTAAATACTGTTCACAAAAGACAGGAAGACATTTTCATTTCACTTTCAACTCACCCATGCTCTTTGATAACTTTGGCGTAACTCTGAGAAGTATTTGGCACTGAAGATACTTTATACTCCTGCTGGCTAGTATTGCCTAGATTGGGGATAGCAAGGGATATCCTTTGATTATACCTGCAGGAGGATCAAGAGAGATCATGTTAAAGGCGCTGCTCATCCTGATCCGTGGGTCTTGGCAGTAGGAGCTGAAGTCTCTACACTGGTGAACTAATAGGTCTCATGGTGCCGCACCTGCTTGCACAGACAACCCCAGGATGCCCGAGTTAGTAGAAACTCAACTGTAAACTCCTGGAGAGCAGAGGTCATGTCCCCATAGCAACCAGCAGTGCTAAGGAGGTTGTACAAGTTCAGGAAAATACCCACTGATTGATTAATTAATGAAACCTTGTGAATGGCTATTTAACAATTTGTTTTCATTGATGTCAACATAATATAGTCTACAAGTGAATTTCCAGAAGGAAATCTTTCTACTATTTATAGATAGACATCATAATCTTTTTTTTTTTTTTTTTGCTTTCACAAGTTCACAATGCAAAACCCTCATTAACCAGCAGGTGGATCAATTTTATAATTCTGTCTTTGAAATCGGTTTTAAAATTATAGACTTCCAGAAGCAGTAAAACTGTATTTCTACATAATGGATTATGGAGAAGCAAATGATGATTTCCAGCTGTTTATTCCTGTAAGAATTTATGCATAATTAACATATCTTGCTAATGCTTCTTGATTCAAAAACAATTTTAATTTATACAACTGACAGGAAAATACCTTCCCTCACTACAAAGAAAACTAGCTGAAGGAGAATTATAAAAGCTTTTCTTTAAAGATGTCATAAAATGCACATTCTCAAAGTTATAAACCAATTACAGGTACCAACATCTTTACTATTTGAGTCTATTAGGAACTCTTTCTTTTTTTTTTTTTTTTTTTTTAGGAACTCTTTCTTTACCTTCGATTTGGTCTAAAGAGAACATATTCTAAAGCATGAGTGGAATTGTTGGCGGTGGAGATGAAGCTGAAGAGAAGGAAGACGAGGTCGGGCACCCCAAGGATGCGAGTGAGCTGCTTATGGATAACCTGCTCTCTGTATGACATCTGCTGCTGTGTATTTCGCCGGAATCTGTACCACCCAATAACTTTCTACAATAAAAACAGAAGGAAAAGGATGAAAAGTTGCGTGAAATCTTAAGAATTTAATTCTGAAGGTATCCATACAAACACTTGTACACATGTTTCGTAGCAGCTTTACATGCAATAGCTCAAAACTAAAAAAACCCCAACTGTTCATTAACAAGTGAATGAATAAACAAAATTCCTAGAAGGAAACACAGGCAATAATCTTTTGACATCAACCACAGAAACATTTTCCTAGATAGGTTTCCTTTAGCAAGGGAACCAAAGCAACGATAAACTATTGGGACTGCATCAAAATAAAAAACTTGCAGGGACACCTGGGTGGCTCAGTGGTTGAGTGTCTACATTAGGCTCAGGGCGTGATCTTGGAGTGCCGGGATCAAGTCCCGCATTGCGCTCCTTGCGGGGAGCCTGCTTCTTCCTCTGCCTGTGTCTCTGCCTCTCTCTCTCTGTGTCTCTCATGAATAAATAAATAAAATCTTAAAAAAATAATAAAAATAAAAATAAAAAGCTGCACAGCAAAGAAAACAAAACTAAAAGACAACCTGCTGAATGGGAGAAGATATTTGCAAATGACATAACCAATAAGGGGTTACTATACAAAATATGTAAAGAACTCAAACGACTCAACACCAAAAAACAAACAAACAAAAAGAAATTTAAAAAATAGGCAGAGGACATGAATAGATATTTTGCCAAAGACATATGAAAGGATGCTCGACATCACTCATCATCAGGGAAATATAAATCAAAACCACAATGAGCTATCATCTCACACCTGTCAGGATAGCTAAAAAAAAAAAAAAAAAAAAAAACCACACAAGAAACAAGTCCAAAAGGAACCCTTTGTTCACACTGTTGGTGGGAATGCAAACTGGTATAGTTACTGTAGAAGACTGTATGGAGGTTTCTCAGAAAATTAAAAATAGAATTACCATATGATCCAGCAATCCCACTATTGGGTAATTACCCAAAATATACAAGAACTTGGGGCAACTGGGTGGCTCAGTGGTTGAGCATCTGCCTTTGGCTCAGGGCATGATCCCGGAGTCCTGGGATCAAGCCCCACATCGGGCTCCTTGTGAGGAGCCTGCTTCTCCCTCTGTCTATGTCTCTGCCCCTCTCTCTGTGTCTCTCATGAATAAATAAATAAAATCTGTTTCTCTGTGTGGGAAAAAAAAAATACAAGAACATGAATTTGAAGAGATACGCTCATACTTATTGTCTATTGCAGCATTACCTACAATAGCTGAAGTATGGAAGCAGCCCAAATGTCCATTGATAGATGAATGGATAAAGCAGTGGTGTGTATATACACATTGCACTATTAGCCAGAAAAAAGAATGAAATCCTACTATTTGCAACATGGATAGATCTAGAGAGTTTAATGCTAAATGAAAGAAGTCTGTAAGAGAAAAACAAACGCTACGTGCTTTTACTCATATGTGGAATTTAAGAAAAAATGAAGAAAGAAAAAAAGAGACAAACAAAAAAACAGACTTTTAAATACAGAGAACTGGTCACTGCCAGAGGGGAAGTGAAGGGGGGGGATGGGTGAAACAGGTGAAGGAAATTAAGAGTACACTTATCATGATGAGCAATGAATACAGAACTGCTGAATTATATTATACATCTGAAGCTAATATTAACACTGTATATTAGTTATACTTGAATAATATATATATATTAAAAGGGCACAAGAAGATTTGCAAGGATACGTTATCTTATTATGTTGAGGTTTCATGGGTTTACGGATATTTCAAAACTTACTGAAGTATATACTGTAAATATGTGCAGTTTATTGTATGTCAATTATACCTCAATACAATGATGTAAGAAGTTAAGCTTCATCAGCTCTAACTATAGGATAACTAAACTGTCTAAGTGAATTAAACTGATATGCTTTCTGGAAGAACATCTCTTATAATGTGATCTGCTGGACATCTGAGAACTTACTATTGGGGTCACTCAAACCTGCAGAATTAGAATGTCCAAGGGTAGAACCAGGAATCTGAATTTAAGATAAGTTCCTTGAGTTTTTTCTTGTACACACTTAAGTTTGAAAATCTCTGTTGAAGAGACAATTAACTCTTTGTCAGAGAAACAATCTTTACATATTCTTTCTGTAAAACATACTTTTTAAGTGAAAATCCTGTTTTTAAGAAGTAAAGGTAGCTTAATATTGATAGTGTCTTTATTTTTTTTTTTTTTTTTTTTTTTTTTTTTTTTTGATAGTGTCTTTAAATTAACAGTAAATTAAGGGGTGCCTAGGTGGCACAGTCAGCTAAGTGTCTGAATCTTGATTTTGGCTCAGGTCATGATCTCAGAGCTCTGGGGTCAAGTCCTGCATTGGGCTCTGCACTCAGCACAGAGTCTGCTTGACTTTCTTTCTCCCTCTGCCCCTCTCACTCGTGCTCTCTAATAAATACATAAATCTTTCTAAAAAGTAATTAAATAAAAATTAATTAATTAACAGTAAATTTAGATTATGTTTTGGTACTTTCACGTAGGAAGGAAGTGAACCAATCTTTGCTGAGCCCCTGTGCCAGGCCCCCAGATAGTTATATGACAAATATTTTACTACTTGTTACAACCTTGGGGGACGCTTGGGCGGCTCAGTGGTTGAGCATCTGCCTTTGGGTCAGGTCCTGATCCCGAATTTCCGGGATCAAGTCCCACATCAGGCTCCCAGAGGGAGCCTGCTTCTCTCTCTGCCTCTCATGAATAAATAAATAAAATCTTTAAAAAAAAGAAGAAAACTGTTAATCTAGAAAACAAACTTAGAAAAAAAAAATTATCACAACCTTGGGAAGTAAGGAATGTTTTTTCCACTGGGTTCACATCCCATGCAAGGAATTGCAGGGAACAAAGAAACAGTTCCTGTCTTCATGGAGTATTACTGAACATAAACCATAACTTCCAATTACATTAAAGCAATTAATTCTGATATTCTTTATTTTTTTAATTTTTATTTTTTTAAGATTTTATTTTGTAAGTAATCTCTACATCCAATGTGAGGCTTGAACTTATAACCCCTATGTCAAAAGTTTCATGCTCTGCCACTAAGCCAGCAAGGCCACCCCCTGAAATTTTTTAAATAAAAAGAAAACCCAAACATTTCTGATAGTGTAAATCTTTTAAAAGAGATGTTTTGTCCAAAGTCACTGAGTTAATGAGTAATAGCCTGTCTGCCTGTCCTTTCTACTGTACAATGGTAACTTTATAATTCCAAACGGGTCACATGATTGTGGCCATTACAAAGTGAAGAGTAGATTCTAACAAATTTCCAGGTGATGCTGACGCTGCTGGTCCAGGGACCACACTTTGAAAACCAAAGCTCCAGTTGAAGCCCCTCTACATGTAAAGATGGAGGGGAAAAAAGGCGCCCTCTGAACATTTACCTTCATTTAATGAAATGTTTAGATTAAAATACCATCGTTTATCCTTTCACAGTGGGGAAATCATAATGAATCATTTCACAATATATATCAAATTAACAATATCATTTCACAATATCAAATTAACACAATGTACACTTTAAATATCTTACAGTTTTTATATGTCAATTGTACCTCAGTAAAGCTGAAATAAAAAATGTAATACAGGGACACCTGGGTAGCTCAGTGGTTGAGCGTCTGCCTTCGGCTCAGGGTGTGATCCCGGAGTCTTGGGATCGAGTCCCACACTAGGCTTCCTGCATGGAGCCTAGTTCTCTCTCTGTATTTGAGAGCCACATACATTTTAATAAACATAGTTCTAATACGCTTTATGTATTTACTTACTACTGTGACAAAAATCTTTACTAGCTTGTATTTTTTAATGGATAATTCTAGCACCCAGAGGACTTTTAAAATTACTATGTATTTATTTTTATATGAATTCAACTTATTAAACTTTTGTTCAGTTCTTGTACTTTTTTTTCTTTCCTTTTTTTAAAAGTTTTATTTAGGTAATCTCTACACCCAAAGCGGTGCTCAAACTCACGACCCTGAGATCTAGAGTCACACACTCTTCTGAATGAGATAGCCAGGTACCCCAATTCTTAGAATTTTTCGATATTAGATTTGAAGCCTGACAACCAGAGTCAATTTTTTAAGAGTTTCTACCAGCACTTTCTTAA
The DNA here is from genome assembly GCF_048164855.1 of Canis lupus baileyi. Classification (NCBI taxonomy): domain Eukaryota; kingdom Metazoa; phylum Chordata; class Mammalia; order Carnivora; family Canidae; genus Canis; species Canis lupus. The sequence continues at coordinate 7,103,120 of NC_132866.1, forward strand.
AAAGTTAATATTGATTAAATAGAAAAATACTTTCTACATGTTAGACATTGTTTAAAAGTACCCATGTATTTTTAAGCCTAATATTTTATTTCATTTTAAGTAGTCGCCATACCCAGTGTAGAGCTCAACACAGGGCTTGAACTCACAACCCAGAGATCAAGACCTGAGCTGGGATCAAGAGTCCAACGCTTAACCAGGTGCCCCTAAGCCTAATCTTTTAGATGTACCTTTGTAGATAGTACAATAACCCTTTTGAGGTGGTGACGCAATTTTCTATGTTTCCTGGGAGGGAAAAAACCAAACTAGAATCAACTATAAAGCTTTTCAGTCGCCAAATATTATGTGTCATCTTTGCTTTTGTACTAGAAATTTGGATTTTTGAAAAGAATCCCTAAAGAGTTCATAGAATTATAAAATTCCATAGGAGGGCAGCCCCGGTGGCGCAGCGGTTTAGCGCCACCTGCAGCCCAGGGCATGATCCTGGAGACCCTGGATCCAGCCAGTCCCACGTCGGGCTCTCTGCATGGAGCCTACTTCTCCCTCTGCCTGTGTCTCTGCCTCTCATTCTCTATCTGTGTCTCTATGAATAAATAAATAAAATCTTTAAAAAAAAAAATTCCATAGGAAATACAATGAAATATTAACAATTCCATGGAAAATATAATTTCCAAGTAAATGGAAGCAAAAAACTCATGTATTTCTTTTAAAGATCTTATTTATTTGTTCCTAAGAGACACATAAAGAGAGGCACAGACATAGGCAAATAGAGAGAGAGGCTCTCCTCAGGAAGCCCGATACAGGACTTGATTCCAGGACCCAAGGATCACAACCTGAGCCAAAGGCAGACACTCAACCACTGAGCCACCTAGGCATCCCCAAAAACTCGTTTGTTTTTTTTTAAATTTTTATTTATTTATGATAGTCACACACAGAGAGAGAGAGAGAGAGGCAGAGACATAGGCAGAGGGAGAAGCAGGCTCCATGCACCGGGAGCCTGACGTGGGATTCGATCCCGGGTCTCCAGGATCGCGCCCTGGGCCAAAGGCAGTCGCTAAACTGCTGCGCCACCCAGGGATCCCCAAAACTCGTATTTTTAATTGCAAAGGGAAACATGAATAATTGTTCTAGTACAAAATTCTAGAACATCAAAATTATAGATAAACTTTTAATTTTTTTTAGAATCTTAGTCTCAGGAACTGCAAAGTTAACTCCAGCTAACAACCTATGGCTGGTATACTACAGATCAAAAACAGCAAATCCAATTTTTTAAAATTTTATTATTTTTTCAAGATTTTATTTATTTACTTGAGAGAGAGAGCATATGAGTGAGTAGATGGGGGGTAGGCAGTGGGAAAGGGAGAGAATATGAAGCAGAGGGCTCATTTAATTTTTTTTTTTCGGTAAGCTCCACGCCCAATGTGACGCTTGAACTCACAACCCAGAGATCAAGAGTTGCATGTTCTACTAACTGAGCCAACAAGCCCTCCCCAGCAAATCTGATTTTTAAACCTCCAAATTAATTTAGAAATGTGTCTTTATCTACTGCTGAAAAAACTACCTGGTAGAGTTCTTCTTTTCCAACTTATTTTCAATTATAAAACATTGTTACAAAAAACTTGCCACATAAAGTCCCCCTTCATCAGCTGCATCTCCCCACTCCCCTTCCCAAATTAAACATTTTTAAGTTTGGTTGCCTTCCTTCCAGATCTTTTCCTGTACATCTAAATACTCGTTCTGATTTTTGTTATTACATAAAAAGGCTCAAATTATAACACTGCTTTTTTCATGTAACACAACTTTGAGATCCTTCTAGGTCATTACACAAGAACTTCCCTCATTCTTTTTAAGGTCTGCCTCACATACCACAGTTCAGAAGTGCCAGCATACCTTACCTGACCGCTTCCCACTTGTGGACATTAAGATTGCTTTCAAAATTCTCGCTATTAAGCAAAGATGCAACAAAACATCCTTGTACGCTGGGTTCGGAGGCCAGACTGCTGGGTTTAAGCTTGGACTCCATCATTATTTGCTGGCAACCTTCAGCAATTTACTCACCCTTGCCGCCTCTGTTATAAAATGGGGATGGTAAGAACAGCAATTTACCTCCTATTTCCCACACCTGGAAAGTGCTTAGAATGTGGCCTGGCGAAGACTTAAAACTATTCACTAACACTAGCTTTTCATATCTTTGTGCCCAGATGCAAATGTTTACTCGGGCCAGATTCCTAGAGGCGGAAGTACATATTTAAAATTCTGTTATTGCAGGCACCTGGCTGGCTCAGTAGGTGAAGTGTGCAACTCTTGATCTCAAGGTCATGAGTTTAAGCCCCACGTTGGGCATAGAGATTACTTATAATAATAATAAAGAAAATAAAATAATAAAATTATGTTATTGCAAAACTCTTCTCCTAACTGTCTGTTATCAACTTACATTCTCACCAACTACAGCTTCCCCATTTCCCACAGCCTTACCAAAGCTGGGTATTAGCAATCTTTTTTTTTTTTTTTTTTTTTTTTGTAATAGCAATCCTTTTACACTTTTGCTAATCTGATGGGTAAAAAAAAAAAATAGTATCATGTTGTTTCAGTTTGCATTTCCTGACTGAAGATAAACATCTTTTCATTTATTTCTTGGTCATTTGTGGATTTCTTTTTTCTTTTGTGCATTTCCTATTCATATTCTTTATTCATTTTTGTCATTTAAAATTTTTTCATCTATTTAAAAAAAAATTGTTACTTTTAACATGCAGTGAGTGCTCTAGAAAACTGTGCTCCAATAAGAATTTTCATGGAATACATTCAGTTTTAGAAAGTATAAGAAAAGTTCATTGTCTAAAATATGAAACTAGGGGCACCTAAGTAGCAGGTGAGTTAAGTGTCTGTCTTTGGCTCAGGTCATGATCCCAGGGTCCTGGAATTGAGCCCTATGTCGGGCCTCCTGCTCAGTGGGGAGCCTGCTTCTCCCTCTCCTCCCCAGCTCATGCTGTCTCTATCTCTGTCTCCCTCTCAAATAAATAAATAAAATCTTAAAAAAAAAAAAAAAACGAGGGGCATCTGGGTGGCTCAGTGGTTGAGCATCTGCCTTTGGCTCAGGTCATGATCCCAGAGTCCCAGGATCGAGTCTGATGCGGGCATCAGGCTCCCCATGGGGAGCCTGCTTCTGTCTCTGCCTCTCTCTGTGTGTTTCTTGTGAATAAATAAAATCTTAAGAAAGAAACAAACAAACAAACCAAATGGAATGAGGTTGGTGGCTGGGATAGGAAGGATGGACTCCCAAGAGATTCTAGAATATATGCTCCTGGGCAAGTCACTGAAAACAAGAAAGCTGGACAGTGATGCCTGTGACTGCTCTTAACTCCATTTTCCAGGTAGTCGGGGATGGGATCAGATTATGGAGAATGAGCACCTTCTGAGCCTGTCATCATCCACAAACCTGTCTGTCCTTTCTTCCAGCCTTCCCAGTCTTCCTTTCATCTTACCCGCTTGTCTTTCTGCTTTTCCAACTGACAGGACTACTGAGGTGGGCCATAGATGGGAAAGGACTTTAACGGCACTCTACTCCTGATGCCCCTCTTCAGACACCTGGGCACCAAGTCCCACAGTGCTTGTTCTTTTTTTCCACAAGTCATCTTTTAAAAGCTTTTTCATAATACAGGCTTCTAAACAAAGGCATTTTGTTTTCTATGTGACAAACTGAAAACTTTTAATAACTTTTTTTCCTCGAGGGATGGTTTAATAACAAATCTATTTTTCTGGAAATGACATTTCAAGGCAAAACCGCAAAACACACATATGGTACAACAGAGCAAATTATAAATGAGATCATCAGACAATGCTGCAGCAATAAAACTGGTTCATTTTCAATTCTATTCAGACTTGCTGACCAAAGATAATCAGAATGTTATATGCATATGTTGACAGAAATAATAAATACATGATCTTTTGGAAAAACATCTATGTTCAACATTAATTGAACTTGAAAGAGTAACATATCCAAAGATGGTTTAATTACAACTTACATTTTCTAGAATTATTTTTCCTGGTTATAAAATTAATGCATGGATATAAGATATCTGCAAAATTATTTTTTAAATTACAAAATAGAAAAATAAAACCGCCCAGAATCAACTCAACTATTTTTAACTCTCTATAGTTCCTGTTTTTCCTTCTGTTTTTACATAATGGAATCATATCATAAATACCTAAATTTTTTTCCATTGATAGGTCATAAACATTGTCTCACATCTGCAATTTACCCTTAAAATCTACCTAAGTCAACAGAACTCTCTATATTAATATCAAATCACAGTTTTATTTTACATTCCTTTCTGGTTTTAAATTTAGATGATAAGATAAAGAGTAATTTCCAAATCAGACTGGGCAACAAATAGGACATACCTTTCTCCGATCTTTAAGAATCCTGTCCAAACTCTCTTCGTTAACTTTGCTTGCATAGTCATAAAAACTGTTTTTTTTTTTAAAGAGAAAATATACTTTATTAAAATTGCATAGTATTTTGACATGAATACACTTAGCCTTATGTGTCTATAGGTCACTGAATCCTAAAAGTTGAATCCTATAATCAAGATATAGTTAGATATAACTGCGTATCTTCAACAGCCATAGAGAGAAATCAATGTCAATGCTTTACTGATGATAGATATCTTTTGCCTCAATGAATACTCAAGAGACTGTTACATTCAAAAGGTATTACTTCCAAATGTGGGAGGTGCTGATTCCAAGTAATTAGGAAATGTGTGGTTTCCAATGGCTGTGACATCTTTTCCTTGTTTCTAAGTATCAGTTACTTAGAAACTTAGAAAGGGGGGGGGGGGGATACAGTAGCTCATTTTCTGAAAAATGCAGAAAGGAAACGAACATCTGCTGAATGCTTAAGGGGCTTGTCAGTATGCTTTCTCATCTTATTTCATTTCATTCTTGCCTCAATGCTGGTAAGCAGGTATTAATACAGCACAACACGACCCAAGTTTTATTCCCATTTTTGTAGATAAAGATACCTAGGTTAAGTGACTTGCTCCAAAACACAGGTGGTAGATGGAAGAGCTGGGATTGGAAGCCAGGTCTGCCCCTCAAATAGACCTACCTGACCAGGATCCTATGGTGAGCAGGCCAGGCATAATGATGTGTGACCTCTCTTACCACTGGGTGTGCTTTTAGGAATGCCATCCTTCCTTCCTCCTCCCACCACAGTTAAGCCCAGGCCTCATAAAGTAGTATAAAAAACAAAAAACAAAAAATCCCACTGAACTGGGAATCAGGAGATACCAGCTCCAGCTCAGCTCTGCTTCTCATTGTACAATCTTGGGCAAGTCGCTTAACCTACGTGGTCTCCACTTCCCTTTTCACAAAAGAAAGAATTCTAAAGTTTCTTTCAGTTCTAAGAATTATAGGTCTATGATTTAAACTTAGTTAAATCCTTCTGGTACAACTCTACTGAAAGGTTTTTGAGGAATTCCTCAGAAGGGAAGGCAGGGCACACCTAGAAGAGCTTCACAGTCAGGACCAAATCGGACACTTTCATGGACCAAACACAGTGAATGTATGGACCAGGCCTGAATCATTTCACTTGCTCTGAGATTTTTCTCAAATGAACTGCTTGTCTTGGTTCCCACTCCTCTTTCAATTATGTAAATCTAAAAGTGATAAAGATCTCAGCTGCTTTCAGACTTTGTCCACAGGTAGCCATCTTACATGAGAACAATCCTCTGAATGAATTAATGGTTAAGTGTGCGGTGGGGGGGATAAAAGGGGGAGGTGGGTCCCCAGGAGTTCTTGGGTGCAAGGGCCTGGGTGTTTGGGCCAGCTGGGAATGGGGCAAGGATCAGGGGGAAAGCGGCAGGGGACATAGAACAGGCACAGATAGGCACCAAAATTTGTGGCAGGGGTTAAAGGAGTGCTGACCAGAACGTTGAATCCTACTAGTGTGGGCAGCTCTGGAAGAGAAGTACTAGCTTCTGGGAAGGTAGACCGTGCCCTTAGGGGGAAGTTTAAGAAAGAGTTGAAATCATCATACCAGCCCAGGTGGACGGCTCTGGGACTGATAGTGCAGGCAGAGGCTCCAATGTTGTCTGAGGAGAAGTCTGGTGGATGGGGGATACTGGCTCTTGTCTCCCTCACCCGCCCTTCTGAATGTGGCTCCTTCCATATCTTTCTCTTGCTGTTGTTTAGTTGGTCTTAGTGTATAACTAGTGTGTATTCACTAATATAGACACAAAAAGAAAGGTCCATGTTCTCCTTCCTTACATTTTAAAGTTGAACACTGAATATTTTTTATATACTTCTTAAAAACACCCATTAAATTCTCTTATCCATATGTGACCCTTGATTAACTTCCTGATCTGTGGCTGAAAAGCCCTTGCTTGGGAGGCTGCTTTCACTATAAACCACTGGGGAGCAAGATTTATACTGTCCCCTCCCCCTTTCCCAAACCTGACATAGTGCCACACATACATTGGGCACTCAATAAACAAGTGAATTTGGATGCCCTCAGTTATACCCATGACTGTATAGCCACAATCAGCTACAAGCCTAAATTCACTAGTTTTTAATCAATTAGTCTTTTAATAAGGACTAAAAGTGACAAAGAAGGATACAGCTTACCTAAAAAGTTTTGAACAAGGCTGATGATTATGGATTTCTGTAATCAGAAAGAAGGAACACAGCTTAGTTAGTCATGTAAGATACAGGCAAGTATAAAATAGCCCGTTTGTTTACCAAAACCTCAAACAATAAAAAGACAGTTTTTCTCTCCTAAATAGGTGCTGTGTGTACACTAGTGAAGGCAGTGTGTCTTAACACTTAAACTCAGGGACACTTTCTCAGAACTGCAGAACAAGTTCTGTTTCCATTTGCCCATACATGATGAGCACACATCTGAAAGCTTTTGTTCAAGAACATGCAGCTCTTGTGTGCCCTCATTTAATCTCACCTATTTAAATAAAGCGTAAGAGGGAAAAAGTAACAGCTAACTGGAAGCATTTAATCAAAGTAGACAAGCAGTATGAGGGCAGCTTGGAGAGAGGAGGGCCTAACCACCCTACCATCAATAACCCACTAATGGCTCAGGACAACTTGGACCAGGTGTTTTGATGGGGAAGGGAGGAAGAAACTCTGGAGGCCTGTTAACCCTTTCAAAGATGGTCAGCACCAAGGGAAACATGTCCTTTATAAAGCAGATCCTAATGGCTTCTGGAAAGACTGCTGTGATTAACCAGAGTGAACAATTCCTTCAAGCTCATCAGGGGGCTTAGGATTTGGGTTGCTTTGTAAGACCATGAGACTAATTAACCACTCGATCCTATTAATAACATTCTTCTGGACAGAGACTCATCACCTGTTGTTTAAAAAGCCACAGCTGCAGAGTTCCAGGCTGCAATTTTAATGCAATTAAAATAAAACCACGACCCTGGGGGCCATGGTACTATGCCCATTAGCTTCTGCACTGATGTCAATGCTGCCAAAACACACTCACAGATGCAATCCTTCTGCTGGAAAGACAAATTCATTGCTTGGCATGGCTTTTGACACTGTGATGCAAATAAGAAAACCTCACCCAGAAATTGTTCCTTCTTTTACCACCAAAACTAATACAGTAGAGCATATTACATTATTTCAGCGATACTATTAGTAAAGCAATTAGAATGTGGATCATTTGTAGCAAAAACTTTACAGAGAGTTCAGGAAAAAGAAAAACTCACCTTCTACTTTACAGGAAAAAATATTTTAAGAAAACCCCGAAAGTCAATTCTGAACTCCAAATACACACTGCTATCATCTACCACCAGACTTTTGTCATGATTTATAATTGGGATTAGAAGCACACTAAAGGGATCCCTGGGTGGCGCAGCGGTTTGGCACCTGCCTTTGGCGCAATCCTGGAGACCCGGGATCGAATCCCACATCAGGTTCCCGGTGCATGGAGCCTGCTTCTCCCTCTGCCTGTGTCTCTGCCTCTCTCTCTCTCTCTCTCTCTCTCTGTGACTATCATAAATAAAAAAAAAATTAAAAAAAAAAAAAGAAGCACACTAAAGATATGCCCTAGGTATCACGTGGCATTTGCTAAAGGAAGTTGAACCTTTCTAAGACTTTTTGCAATGCCTAAGCACTCCATGGAGAAAACGGGGTGAAGGCCTCAAACACAATAAAGCTGTAGATTGGAATAAAGCTGGTTGCCACACTGGCTCATGGAGCTCTGGAAATAGGTAGGAGCAGGGCAGCCTCACCTGGGATTCTACAGACTGCCATGCTTCCAGAGCTCACCTAAAAGGCAGACTTGTCATCAGGTACATAAGGCATCTCTCTCTACAGGCATTTCCCTAGAAGGTCTCCCCCACGCCCCTACCCCATCCTCATCCGGCAGGCCGATCTTCCTCCCTCTGCTTCTCCTAGGGGTTGAGACAACAATTCCACTACTCCCTCTTCTATCCTTTCCAACAAATGCCGCGGTATCACCTAATTAAGGAAGCTCTCCAGTGGTTGTCTGCTCCCTCTCCTTCTAGATCTATGGGTGGACAGTTCTGCTTAAAGTGAGTCAGCCCAGCTTTGAAAATTAATATGTAGTCAACATAAAACGCGAGGCACCTGGCGTTCAGAATGCAGCACTCTATATGAAGTCCTTATTGTAGTAAAGGTCAAAGTGTCTGTGCATGGATTCAGACATTTGCAACAAAAAACAACTCTGGTCAATTTGTTTTATTTAAAACTTCTTATTCTGGAGGTTAGGCTATGCCAGAAAATTTCTTTACGCCACTGGTCGGGAATACTACTCATGGGACTTTACCTAATGTTTGGCCTTTCAACCCAGGTTTCAAGCCCCTGGTTTATGTTTCTAACATGTATTTGTTTTTAAAAGAAAACTATTTAGTTTTCTAGTCCAGCAAACACACTCTGCCCATGAAATCCACAATCATTTCACACAATGAACTGGATATAGCTAATAAATTAAACGTTGTGTGGCAGAAGATGGTTGTCATGGCACTGCATTAACTGGGATCCTATCGATCGGTACTTCTCCGTATCTACAATACCATGGAAACATATTTACTACAAGAACTAGAAGGTTTACGAATCAGATACAGTGCACAAAGCTGTAGAATTTGAATTACTTTAGCATTCTATTTCTTTAAGAATAAATAGAATATTCATCATAAGTGCTATTTTTGTGATCATGCTGGGTAAGAGAGCTTTTTTTGCATGGTCTGCTGTCAGTTAACTGTGCCTGGCATTTTAACCTTCATATTCCAAATTAGTTTTGAAAATCCAAGTACAAACAATAAAATTACATACATGTTCAATGAAACCAAATTATCTATTTTAGGATTTTAAAGAGTTAAGCAAAACAAAAACAAAAACCTCAGTGAAAGAAGTATACAGTATATCAAGTCTTTATTTAACAAGTCAGTACTGAAAAAAAAAAAAAAAAAAAAAAATAAACAAGTCAGTACTGTGGGGAGTGGGTTTTATAGCTTAGGTCCTTTAGGAAATGAACTGTTTCTTGTTTTCCCCCAATCCTAACCCCACCTCAATCCTTATCCTGGCCTTCCAATCCATGTACTAGAAAGCTATCAGAACTAGAAGGCTTGAAATTGATGATGTGGCCCCAACATAACCTAACCTTCCAGTAATATATCAAACCAGAAACCACTCACCTTCACATGTTCTGTATTTTCATCGCGTAGAAATAGGCCAGATTCCGTTACCTTATGCATGCACTCCTTGCTCTGTGTTCCCCTGAATACACCGCCCACTGACCCTAAGTTCATCTCCTTCCTGACACCTTTACTGATTTCACCCACTAGCAGCTTTCTTTTTTTTTTTTCAACTGACGGGATTTTCTCCATTCCTTTCTTACAGTACTCATCTTGTACTGTTGTCTGATATTTCTTTCCACACCTCTGGAATATAGGGATGCATCTGGGTATTCCTCTCATTGCCTGGCACATGCCAGGCACATGCCCCACACACAGATGGACAGAGAATGGTGGCAGCATAAGTGAAATGTCCCTTGCTGTGTTCTGAGTATTCAGGATATGCTGCTGTTTGGTGACTTGTTCAAGGTGCAACTGAAAGGAGTTTGATCCCTATTTATCAAAAAAAAGACTGATCCAAAAGGGAAAGGGGAAAGAGAGAGAGACAGACAGACACTAATACAAAGACAGTGGATACATCTATATATAAAATACTCCTTTGTCTTCCCCAGCAATCACCCCAAAATCGACTTTTAGGTTTGTTCTTCAGAAAGCTGTGTAGACTTAGCAAATAGCTCACATAAACAAATGTGAATATCTTTGCTCAGTGCCTCCAGGGAGTACCAGCCCAACAGAACCTTTCATTACAGTATGTGGCGATGATGACAATGGGGAACAGCCCAATATGCAAACTAGGGGTTTGCTGTGGTGCAGAAGAGACAATCATGCGAGACAGCACACAGTGATTCAGTAAAAGACCAGTTGGTGGATAAGAGATAGCTTTACAAGCTACCTAAACTTACAGCCACGAACTGCAAGTTCACACTGACTTATAGAACATTTCATACCAGTTATCAGGGCAAATGATTTGCATTGTGAGTTTAGCTGCTTTCTATGTACTCTTTTTATCTTTCAGATTAAAGCCAGTTAAGGGCCAAAGAACAAAACAAACAGCATCAATATAGAAAAAGTATTTCTAAGCTCAGTGATAAACTCACCAATTACTTGCAGAAATTCTGTGTTGCTGATTTGTGAGTCACTGATGCTAAAGGTTTCTTCTTGTCTTACCTCTCCCAGCAGAAATCCTTCCTAAAAGTAATAAAAGAAAATAGATGCAGACTAAAAATAAAAATGATCCTTTTTACTGGAAGAGCAACTGGGGGCATTATAATTTTATAATAATTTTAACAATCCAAATTAAGCTTGCCATATAAACTACTACTCTATAAATCAATAAGACTAAAGCAATCTGAGATGTATCTATTAACTGGATTGCTTGAAAAAAGGATTCCATACACAATGAATTATTTTAATCCTTTCAAAAAAAGAGTTTTTTTGGGATTTTAACAAAATAAGTAGAGCGAATTCATTTCCTAAATCCTACTGAGTATAATAACCAATATCAAAAAAGCTCAGGAAGCAGAAATATTCCAAGGTTGTTTTCTCGAAACAGCTTACAATTTATTTCATTGTTTTAAAAGCACTGTTAACGACAGTAGGATAAAGAAGTTAACACAATGCACAACGAATTGCTCTTGTACAGGCTGTGGGAAATGAGGATTTCAGCAAATAAATCACTCACATGAATGTTCTTCCTTAATAAATGCCAAAGTCAGTTTCTTTACACCTTTGGAGAACGTATACCATAAATCCTGGATTACATAGCACATAACCTACTGTGTGAGCACTTGCTGTCATGTTCAGCGCAAGCACAGCTGGAGAACATTAACTCTATATGCCTCAGTAACTTCCCTATAGAGGCTGAACTAATAGGCTGCCTGCAATCTCCCTAGATAGCCACATGGCTTACTCCTTCCCTCCATTTGGCTCTTTACCCTAACAGCACCTTATCAGAGAGGCCTTCCCTGGCTGATGTAACAGAAACAGGGCGTGCCAGACTCTCTGTCCCTCCTCTGCGTTTTCTTCTGTCTTCTCACTGTCTGCCATATTACATCCTTACATTAACAAACGCCTACACCTACTAAAATATAAGCTCCGTGAGAGCAGGGACTTTGTGTTTGTTCACTGCTATATCTCAGCAACTAGCACAGTGTCCAATACATAGGAGGTGCTCAATAAATGCTGGCCAGGGCTATCTGTTGAAACAACCACCTTGTATTATATACCTTTCTATTCTAGGCTGACCCTTCAAATCAATTAAAGAGATACCCAGTTGGAATTTGTGGGGGTGAGGAGGGAGAGACAGATGCTTTACAGCATAGCTTTTGCATTGGATTTAGGGGAAGGAGTGTCCTAAATTTCCAAGTCATCATGTATAGGGCAATTATCAAACTTGAGTAATATACAGATCCCCCTTAAAAAAAACTTTCTCAAACCTGAAGGAGTGTTCATGACTTCTAGTTTGAGAAAGTGACTAAAGAAGCTTGTTTTATCCTATCAAAGTCTTTCAGTTACAAGTTCTCATGACAAAAGAGAAGCTTTCTCTTTGTAACAAGTTAATAAAAATTAAAGTGAAAATAATTATTTAATTCCTACAGAACTTTACACTCTAAGAACATATCTACAGACCTTAGTGTTCCACAGTCTAGAAACTGCCAAATTTAGAAAATAAAAATAAAGGATACCGTTAAATTTGAATTTCAGATAAACAACGAACAATTTTTATGTAATATTTAGGATATATTTACACTAAAAAATGATTTCCTATTTTTCTGAAATTCAAATGTAACTGAGTGTTCTGCATTTTATCTGGCAACTCTATCATAGTCCTCAGTTTGAAAAAGTTATTAGTGACAGCAAAACATTCTAAAACTAAGCACAAAGGAATACTTCTTATCTATTGGTCTGGATTATCCAAGCCATTGTTACTTTACAGCAGGAGAAGGTAAACTATGGTGTGTGGGCTAAATCTAGCCTCATGCCTGTTAGTGTACAGTCTACAAGCTAAGGATAGTTTCTACTTTTAAATGGCTGAAAAAATAGGAATTAATATTTCACGACAGGTGAAAATGATATAAGAAAATGATATAAAATTCAGAGTCCATAAATAAAGTTTTACTGGAAATAATGACCCTAATTAACTTATTGTCTATTGCTGTTTTCTCCGTACAACACCAGAATGGAGTAGTTGCTACAGAGACCAAAGGGCTCACAAAGCCTAAAATATCAACTTATCTTGAAAAAGCTTGCTAATCCCAACTCTACAAAATGAGTAGTTTTAAACTAATTTCCTGCCTGGATCAAAAAAAAACAAAAAAAGAATATGCTACAAAAGCAAATTTTGCTTCAACTTAAAAATATATAATATTGACATTAACGTATCCCACATATGTAATTGTGAGAAGGTTAACATAACCAGCTGTGGTCATACAAAACACACCTGCAAACTACTGTCGTGGTGAAAATTTCCATGAGGTCTAGCACCGTGCCTGGCACGGTGTAGATATTAAAGGAAGAGCTCTTGAATTAAATTATAACAACAGGGGATCCTGGGTGGCTGAGCGGTTTAGCGCCTGCCTTTGGCCCAGGGCGCGATCCTGGAGTCCCAGGATTGAGTCCCACATCAGGCTCCCTGCATGGAGCCTGCTTCTCCCCACTCCTGTGTCTCTGCCCCCCCATAAATAAATAAATAAATAAATAAATAAATAAATAAATCTTTAAAAAATATATAATAATCTAAGTAACATGACCATCTCACTGCAGGTTGTAGAAAAACTACCCACTTGTCAACAGGTAGCTGTTTATCCTTACAGTAACCCTGCCTTTTACATAAACTGTGATGTTACAAGCTACTCCAAGAACTAGAGATGTTAAAAGGCAACGAAACCACATTTAATACTTCCATGGACGCTGGGAGTATCACAAACCACCTTTCTGTGGAACTGCATCACATTACTTAAACAGCTGGCTGTAGCATCAAAGGCCTCAGTGACCAGAGACACGGGCTAACCCTAGAGAAACCTATGTTGTACCTATTCCCATCGCTACTCTCTACCATCAACACTATAGACGCGAACAGTACCATGACTTCATGCCATCCAATTTACTAGCAGGGTGGCCTCCCTATAGATCAGTTTTTATTAATGGAAGCTAAGGTTGCAGACATCAAACCGAACCCAGTTCCTTATTCTCTAGTGCTGCATTTTGCTTTGTAATGATGACCACAAAACCCCCACACTTACTAAAGGAATTTGAGTAACTCCCATCTCTTAAAAAAAAAAAAAAATCACCTCTTCCGCTTGGTGGACAGATCAGACATGTACTTAAAGACAAAAAAAAAAAAAAATTATCTAGTTTCGCAAAGAAACTTCCATCCGGGGCGAATGACATTAAAGGGCCGATTCGTACAATAAAGAGCCCGAAGCAGGGCAGGCAGCCTGCGCGTCTCCCATCCCTCCTACGGAGGCCTGTCGTTTCCCGATGTCGCTGCGACCAGCGCCGCGGGGCTCGGAACATCCGCCCGGGAGCTGAAGGTGCGACTTGCACGCAGGCGGACCCCACACCTAACGCTCCTGTCGTACGTTCTCCCGTTTTCCATGGAGACGAAGAAAAGCGCGCGGGCGTTATCCCACAAGGATGCACAGTGACAGCCGTGGCTTCCCTCGTCGCGCCCCTCGGCCGCCGGGCGGGGCCGGGCGCCGAGACTGGAGCTCGGTCTCCCCGCTCCCTGCGGACCCCGCGGGCCCCCGCAAGTCTAGAAGCCCGACTCTCAGGGGGAGGGGGGCGGGCGCTCCTGACACCGCCGGCGGCCGACCGAGGCAGCGCTGCCAGGAGGGAGCGGGGCCAGGGGGCGGCAGGCACTGAGCGAGGGGGCCCATCCCGGGGGCCGAGGAGCGCCGGGTCCCCAGCTCCTCCGGCCGGCCCCGGAGCCCGGGAGCCCGGGAGCCCGGGAGCCCGGGGTGGGGGTGGGGGTGGGGCGGCGAGCCGCCGGTGGTCCCGGCTTGGCCGCCGGCCTGGGACGAAGGCTGGAAGCTCCAGCGGCCGCGGCGGGGGGCCCGGCACCTACGTGGTCCGCGTTGCTGTTGGCGCTGTGGAAACACACAGCGCTGAAGGTGTAGCCCGAAATGGAAGCCGCCATGATGGAAATCTCCAAATCCCCCATCATGCCCCGCGGAGGGCACACAGCCTTCCGGCCGGCCCCGCCCCTGGGCATCCTGGGAAATGAAGTCCTCCGCCGGCGAGGCCCCGCCCCTCCCCGGGTGGCGGGAGGTGGGACGGGGCGGCCGCTCGCCAGGACTGAGAGATGCTGCTTCGCCGGCGCGATGCGGACCGACCCCGGGGGAGGTGTCCTCTGCGTGGGTCCCGCGCCCAGCACACGTCAGACGCTGCCTCTCTTCTGTGTCGCGCTTGATAGTTCCCCAAATCGTGTCTATCTCTTTGCAAATGAAACTCTGCCTAGTAAAAGCCAACAGGGGCAGCCCCGGTGGCGCAGCGCTTTGGCGCCGCCTGCAGCCCGGGGTGTGATCCCGGGGACCTGGGATCGAGTCCCGCGCCGGGCTCCCTGCATGGAGCCTGCTTCTCCCTCTGCTGTGTCTCCACCTCTCTCTCTCTGTGTCTCTATGAATGACTGAATGAATGAATGAATGAATAAATAAATAAATAAATAAATAAATAAATAAATAAATAAATAAAATCTTAAAAAAAAAATAAGAGCCAACACACTGGCGCGCTCAACGAGGAAAGGAGGCAGACGATTTAAGCAATTATAGACTTTGGGTTTGACAGACAAGTAACCTGCGGTGATTTCCATTGTCGAGACCAGAATGTGGGGGAGGGGAAGGGTGGCACTCGGGTAACCCGCCGCGGGGGGGGGGGGGGACAACGGTGGCTTCGGGGGTGGCTGGAAGGGAAATGGTCCTAGCCACGGAGGCCGTAATAAGAGATTGGATTCCGGGTACCAAAGAACACGAATTTAATGAAAAGTCATGGGGAAAAAAAAAAGATAAAAACAAAATAACAGTGAAAATAAAACATAACACAGTTAGAGAAAGAAACTCAGGAATCAGGCCACGTGGGTGGCTCAGTGGTTGAGCATCTGCCTTTGGCTCAGGTCTTGATCCCAGGGTCCTGGGATCCAGGCCCCATTGGGTTCCCCAAGGGGAGCCTGCTTCTCCCTCTGCCTATGTCTCTGCTTCTGTCTCTCTGTGTCTCTTATGAATAAATAAAATAAAATCTTAAAAACAAACAAACAAAAAAGAAACTTAGGAATCATTCTTCAATTCACTCAAAAACTGGACTCCTAATCTCCCACAAGGCTTTCTAAGTTGAGCAAGCAAACAGTACTGTTTTCTGACAGTGGCACAGACCGAAAACCTTGGACTCGTTATTGGTACCCCCTTTGATCCATCAACACATTTTTAAGAATATATTGAGAATCCTCCAACTCACCACGAGCATACCTATTACCTATCATGTGGTCCAAGACATCAGCCCTTTCCTGGATCATTATAACAGTCTCTCTAACTCAAGAGGCTTGAACTGGGGGCAATGTTACCTCTTGGGGAACATTTGGCCGTGTCTGGAGACATTTTTAGATGTCACAACTTGGGGGGAGGGGTGCCACTGGTGATTTAGTGGTTAGAAGACAAGAATGCTGCTAAACATCCTACAAAGCAAACGAGAGGCCCTACCCCCACATCAGTGGAATGAAATTGAGAAACCCTGTATTACAGTCTCTGCCTTTAACGCCTTCCCTGCCAAATCTATTCTCAACATACCAATTAAACTGATCATGCTAAAACTGAAATTCAAAATTTAAATCACATTGCTTCTTGGTCTAACCGCAAACCCTTGTAATGACCTGGCTCCTATTAATCAACCATTAATTGATTTCCCTCCTGTTGCTGCCCCCTTTGTTCCTTCTGCTTCAGCTACACAAGTCTTCTGCTCCCTGGCTATGCCTATCTCCTCCTACCTCAGGGCCTTTGCACTTGCTGTTCCCTTTGCTTAGAGTACTCTTCTCACAGATTGTTGCAAGGTTTACTCCTTTATCTCTTCTATAGATGCCATGATGTGTGACCCATTCCCACCCTTGTGGGATTGATAGATTTATTATTCAGCTACCAGGGGAAGTTGTCTGCTTTCCCCTGGAATTACCCTCAGTGTAAGAAAGTATCACTGCCTAGTCATTCCCCCTTTTCTGGGCAACAAACATTTAAGGCTGTATCAATGTAGATGGATAAAGGCCCACCTCCATCCCTCCAATTTGGGGTAATTCCAAAGGGTCAGCCCAGCTCCAAAGTGCTCTATAGGGGAAAGTGGTGCTGGCTGAGGTGCTGTTTTAACAGTACCCTAGGCTAACCACTTCCTCCCTCCAGTTCTGTTTCTTTCCCTTCCCCTTCTGCAGGATCACCATCCTGGGAGCACTCCTTAGTAAACTCTTTAAATGTTCATCTCAGTATTAGACTATGCTTCCCTGGGGACACAACCTATGACAACCTCTTGTAGGTTTTCACTTGGTGCTACCCTGTCAGAGAATCTTTCCTTATTGCCCTAATCAGACTGCAGCGCTCATCCGATGTTCTCAGTCTTCCTCTCCTTCTATTGTCCCTTCCCCTTTCCCAATTAGTACCACATAACGTCATCTCCATTTTATTCATTTCTCCAGCATATTGCCTTTGTTCCTCTACTGGTGTATTCTGAATTGCATGAAGACAAGAATTCACCTTTGATTTGCTTACTGATATATCTCCAGCATTTGGAATAATGCCTGCCATGTAGATACTGCCCAATACATGATTGTATTGTCCAATAAATGACTATTGAGTGAATGTTGCATGAAAAAATGGGTGCGTCCCACAGAAGATGATTGTGTTTTATCAGCAGGTACTAGAGGGGGATGGAGACAAAAGCTAATAAAAGGAATAAGCCTGGGGATCCTGGGTGGCTCAGTGAGTTAGGTGTCTGCCTTTGTTTCAGGTCATGATCTCAGGGTCCTGGGATTGAGCTCCATGTCTGAGTTTGCTTTTCTCTCTCCCTCTGCCCCTCCTGTGGACTCCATCCCAGGACCTCAAGACCATGACCTGACCTGAAGGCAGAGGCTTTAACTGACTTGAGCCACCCAGGCGCCCTTGAAATAGATCTATTTTCAACTCTATTTTATAACCAATGAAACAGAGCATTTACCATGTGTCAGGCACGTAGGATTTCACAGGAATTATCTCATTTAATGTCTACAGCAGCCCTATGCCGTGGGCACTATTATGAAAGGATGTGCCAACTGCAGCTCTGAGAAATTAAAGAACTTGCCTGTGGTCACACATGATAGGGTCAGTACTCAAAACCTGAGTCCAATTCTAGAGCTGCATGCCTACCTTCCTTTCTAAAAGACTCACTTCAGAGCAGGTGGTGCTGGGAAAGTAGGGAGGGGTTTTCCAGAATGGCATCCTAAGCCGTGATCACTACAGAGGATCAAGGAAGGTGAAGCCTGGAACTGAACCCTCGTTTTGCCAATTGTGAAGTGTTTGAGAACTCTTGAAAGCACAGTGTCAAGGGAGTTGTAGGTGAGCAGGTTTCTAGGCTGCAGGGATTGGCAGTATGAGATGGGGACGAGGCAACCCAAAATACCCAAAGAGCTCCCCCTGACCTATATAATGGGCACCTGGTGAGAGGGACTGTGTTCCTTGGCACATTCCACCTTCTCCCTGGTGATGGGCAGCTCCGCTCAAATTGAGCTTCTCCACCCTCCACTAAGAATCCTGTTGCCCTGGGTGATCAGAGGTGGTGCCCCACACAGCCGGCAGGACTAAACAGCCAGAGTAATCCTGGAGCCAGAGAAGGAACTCTGTATAAACAGAGGGTTTTTCCAGGGCTCCATACCAACAACTGTTTATAGTGTTCATCACACACACAGCAAAAACATCTTAAGTGTTGGCAAGACACCAGATTGAAGATGGCCTTATCTTTCACGGGTACTTCTTAATTGGAACCTAAAACTTTTTAAGACTTAGTCACATTCAAGCTTGCTTTCTCTAGCATCCAGAGTCTAGAAAAGATCAAAACAACCATTTGCCCAGGGCAGCACTATTTGGCTGTGGCATTTGGTGGTTTTATTACACTGTAATAAGGTTACTTACGCTCTTTTTTCAGCCCTTTAATCACTATACACATGGATCCCCATCTGTCTTTTACTGTATTCTATCACCAGCGGTTGCTTGAACATCTTGGAACATCCTGTGTAGGAGGAGATGCACATTGGGTCTCAGTTGGGATTTCTGTGAACTGTTGATGCTGTTTACCTCTAGGCACTAACTGGACTTCTATTTGCTGAGTCAACAGAAACATGGTCTAGGAAACATTCCTTTTGGCTGGAAGGCAGCCTTCCTAGGGGTCTTTGAAAGCCTTACTAGGACACTGGACTATCCTAGTAAGTTCATTGCTGCTACAGAAAACCCCCAGACCTTTGGCACCTAAGATTTCTCACATTATTATTAATTTTTAAAAGATTTAATTTAATGGGTGGTTCAGTCAGTTAAGTGTCTGCTTTTGGCTCAGGTCATGATCCCAGGATGCTGGGATGGAGGTCTGCATTGGAGCTCCCTGTGCAGCCAGGAGCCTGTTCTTCCCTCTCCCTCTGCCTTTCCCCCTGCTCCTTGTTTTTCTCTCTCACACTCTCTCAAATAAATAAATAAAATCTTCTTTTAAAATGAAGATTTAGGGATCCCTGGGTGGCGCAGCGGTTTGGCACCTGCCTTTGGCCCAGGGTGTGATCCTGGAGACCCGGGATCGAATCCCACATTGGGCTCCTGGTGCATGGAGCCTGCTTCTCCCTCTGCCTGTGTCTCTGTGCCCCCCTCTCTCTCTGTGTGACTATCATAAATAAATAAAAATTTAAAAAAAATTAAAAAAAATCTATCACCTCATTTAAAAAAAATAAAATGAAGATTTAATTTATTTATTCGAGAGACAGAGTAAATGAGAGAGCACACAAATAGGGGCAGAGGAAGAGGGAGAAGCACACTCCCTGTAGAGCAGAGAGCCTGACATGGGGCTCCATTCCAGGACCCTGGGATCGTGACCTGAGCCGAAGGCAGATGCCCAACTGAGCCACCCAGGCACCCCGATTTCTCACATTATACTGCAGATCTCCTAGTGGTAGTCAAACCAAGAGGCAGATGAATCTCAGGTTCATTGGTTGGGAGCAACTGGTAGAACCAGTCACCATCTATTTCAAGCATGGTGCAGGTGAGGAAGTTGAAGCACACAAAGGCTAGGAATCTTGGACAAGGTCAGGTGCCTGGTCAGGGACAGAGCTAAGACGGGCATTCGGGCATCTTGATTTCCAGCACTTTGTTCTATGACACTTCGATTCCCATGGTTGGAAAATTTTGGGGGTGGGAGGATGTGGCATGGTGATGTGTATAAGGCATTTGTTTCTTGGGCATAAATTCCTATGTCCACCAGTGATGTCAAGTCCCAAGAGGGCAGAATGCTATTTTTAAGGCAAAATCTCAGCTACCAATTAAATTTCTGACCAGGAAGCCAAATAATGCAGTGGACTGTCCCAACTGCTTTCCAGATTGGCCTCACATAGTGTGGATTTCGTATTGCCAGCCTTTCCCCAAAATGCAGTACCTTGAATAGTCCTGTTTTAAAAAATGCAGCTGAGTAACTTTTTGTTGTCGTTGAAGATTTTATTTATTATTTACTTATGGAGAGAGACCGAGAGAGGGCAGTGCAAGGGAGGAAGAAGAGGGCAGAGAGATAGGGAGATAGAGAATCTCAAGCCGACTCTGAGCTGAGTGCGGAGCCCAGTGCCCGGCTCCATCTCATGACCCTGAGATCATGACCTAAGCCAAAGTCAGGAGTCAGTGGCTTAACAGGTTGGGCCACCAGGCACCCTCGAAGCTGGGTAACTTCAAACATTGAATTGACTTCATTGAGTGATTCATGACTCCGTGGGTAGAAGGGAGCTCTGAGGAGTCGTACAAAATGTTAGGTTTTTATAGGCAGAAGACGAGGGGGCTTAGGGAGTGAAGAATGGATTATTGCACCATCTCAAACAAATGCAACACTGTCCACTATACTTCAATACATCGTCATCATTATAAAAAAGGTTATTTCAGGTAAGGTCACGTTCCCTTAGGGGAAGGCAGGAGGAATCTAGCAGGCAGATTACCTCACTCGTGCCCACCAGAAAATTCCAGGCTGATTGGTTTAAAATTTCATTCTTGGAAGAGGCTGAAAGTGCAGTTAAGTTGCATATTAAGTCTCAGTGATGTTGAGCAAAGCTGACTCCATTTTGGACCTGTTTCTTTTTTTACAGTCCCTTAACACACAGCACTTAGGCGGGCACTTCAGGAAAGGTGCATCTGACCCTGGCAGCAGGGGGCGCGGGGGGCGGGGGGCGAGGCCCCGTCCGTCCGGTCCAGGTCGGGGCTTGGGAGCCTCTCCACCCAGCACCAAAGCCGAGCAGGGACAGCGGGAGGCCAGGAGCAGTAGAGAGGGCGGCCTCCCGCCGCCTAGACGCGCCCGCACGCGCGTCCGCTCTGCCCGCACCTCGTCTCTATGGCGGCCCCAACGGCCCTCCGGGGCGCCGAGCGGGATGAACTCGGGCGCGGGCGGCGGCGGCTGCAGCGGCGGCGGCGGGGGCGGCGCTGGGGCCGCGGTGCGCTCCGGAAGGGGCAGCCCGGGAGGGGATGGCTTCGCCCCGTCGGCTCTGGGGACCCGAGAGCAGTGAGTGTGGCGTCCGGCAGGGGAGCGTGAGCCGCACGGCCCGGGCTGGGCCCCGAGGAGGGGATGGGGAGGGGAGAGGGAGGGGGAGGGGAGGGGATGGGAGGGGGATAAGGAGGGGTTGGAGATGGGGAGGGGAGGGGAGGGGGATGGGGAGGGGGGTAGGGAGGAGGAGGGGATACGGAGGGGATGGGGTAGGGAGGGGGAGGGGATACGGAGGGGGAGGGGAAGGGGGAATAGGGAGGGGGAGGGAAGGGGAGGGGAGGGGATAGGGAGGGGGAGGAGAGGGGACGGGATGGGGATAAGGAGGGGGAGGGGAGGACAGGGGAGGGGGATACGGAGGGGAAGGGATACGGAGGGGGAGGGGAAGGGGGAATAGGGAGGGGGAGGGAAGGGGAGGGGAGAGGATAGGGAGGCGGAAGGGAGGAGATGGGAGGGGGAGAGGGAGGGGGAGGAGAGGGAACGGGATGGGGAGGGGGATAGGGAGGGGGATAGGGAGGGGTGGGGGAGAGAAGGGGCTGGGAGGGGGATAGGGAGGGGGAGGAGAAGGGAGGCGAAGAGGGGATAAGGAGGGGATGGGGAGAGGGAGGGGAAGGGGAGGGATGGGGAGAGGGGGATAAGGAGGGGGAGGGGAGGGGATAAGAAGGGGGAGGGGAGAGGGATAGGGCCTTGGAAGATGGGGATGACCTCGGGGCGTGAAGTGAGGAAGGTAAGGGTGGACAGGCTGGAATCCCCGAGGGGCCACCCTGGAGGTGGTTAAGAGGCACTTCAAAGAGTCGACGTGTCAGGGGGTTCCACGTGTCAGGGGGTTCCACGTGTCAGGGGGTTCGTGGGGTGCTGAATGGGCTCTGAAGCTCCTGGGAGCTTGGCCTTGAGGGAGTCTTGAACCCCAGGGGCAGGTGTGGGGAAAGGGGGGGCGGGGCCGACCCTAGGGCGAGCCAGGGTTGGGGGCACTGCTAAGGCTCCGGGGATGGGGTTGGAAGAGGTGGGACTGAAGGATGATGTGAGGAGGAAGCGGGGGAGAAAGTGATGTGACCTCACTCAGACCGATGCTCAGTAATTCCGAGCCAATTAATAGATGGGTGAACGAATGACCAGGGAAAGGTAAGGATGAGAGAGTGAGTTAGAGGATTGCAAGGGTGCAGCGATTCCAGAGAGAGGAACCCGGAAGAGAAGGCAAATGCTGGGGAGGGGAAACTATTACTTCAAAGGAGTAAACCTTAGAGTTTAACCTTCAGGCAAAGCTGGTGTCTGCTGAGTTCTTTGTGAGTAACCACTGTATTGGTAGAAAAATCTGCGTGTCTGCACGTTCTAGTCTGAAATGTGCTGTAATGACACTCTGCCTGTACAGTGAAGTTTCGGACTTGTGTTTGGGGATTCAGGGATCCTTGGACAAAGAGTTGTTTGTACTTTTTTTTTTTTTTTTGAGCCAGGATGTATAGTGTTTTTTATGTGTCAGGTATTGTACTCAGTGCTTTACATGTATAAACTGACTCTGCTTGTCTGTGTCTTTTATTCTCTCAACACAAGGATGTTAAGAGATGGATCTATGTGCACGTACTGATGACACTGATAATGTTTGAAACTTCTGTCATGAATATTTACACTGTATTAGAAACATTTAAATTGTAATACAGTTTGATTCAAGAATCTTGCTTTGCATTTGATTATATAGTTGGGATGCTGTCTATGAGAGAGAGCTGCAAACTTTTCAAGAATGTGGAGATACAGGAGAAATCTGGTGAGTTAGAAAAAATAGTGGAATTATGATTCAGAAGAGAGAGAGAATGTTGTGTGTGTGTGTGTGTGTGTGTGTATTTGTGTGTGTGTGTGTCTTTTAAGTGCTTACCCCCAAAGAAAGACAACTCAGGAATCTTGGGAATCGTGGACTGATTCTGGCGTTAGTGGGTAGATTTAAAAAATCTCTCTCGTCTCTCTTTTAATGGTCAAGACTTAAATTTGATAAGAATATATGTATTCCCTGCTTTTTGAAAATTCACATTATGTCACTTGGGTTTTATGAAAGGCATTAGTACCTGTTTTGCTAACTGAAAGGAATCTAAAGATCTTTGCTTGCACGAAAAAAGGTGAAAAGCAAAAATAGAGTTCACTGTTTGTTTTTCAGTGAGCCATTAGAGAGGCAGTACACACTCCTAGCAGCAAGAGTGGCTCTGCCAAGCTCCTTCCCCAGGAACTATACTCAGCATTCCAACATCAAGCTGTCATAGCTTTAAACAGTTTCTGTGAGAGTCTGTGCTTTATCATGATTTATTTTGTGCATCTGTTAGCAAGATATATCTCAAGGTATCAGGTCTAAGAGAGGTTTTTTTTTGGGGGTCTGAGAATGCTCAAAAAATTTTACTATATAAATTATTGGTCATTGCTTTTTTGCTTTGTGGCCTTTCGCCTCAGGAAAGGTTTCATAGCAATGCTCTGCTTGCAGTTTGTGGGTAAACCTGTATTAGGAAATTGCTGTCATCCTGTGATTGTCCTTTTACGATAAGCAATAAAATTTTGAGCTCTCAACATATTCAAGTTAATGCTGATGTAGAGAAGCATTAATAAGTAACATAGTGACCTTATCTATTCTGTTCTTGGTAGTGTTCTCTCCTCAATAACAGTAGAGGTGTAGCTTAAGTCACAGATGCTACTTCTTCCTTTCAAAAAAGGCTTAATTAAGCATTTTGAATAAGCTGCTTTAATGGAATATAGTTGTAATCTTTGCTCTATATTCCTCTGGTATTTGATTAACGGATTCTCTGTTTCTAATAGGTTTGGAGAAGAGAGTATGAATCGGCTAATAAGGTGGATGCAAAAACGCAAGATTCCATTGGATGCTTCAGTGCTTGATATTGGAACTGGAAATGGTGTTTTCTTGGTTGAACTTGTTGGTACTTTTAGTATTCATGTGTTAAAGCCAAGTTTTAAAATGAAATTTAAAAAAAGTCTTGGAAATGAGGATACTAACCATGTTAATCTAAAGTAGTAGAGCAAAAAAAAAAAAAAAAAAGTACAGCAATCATACCATTTACTTTTAGAAGCCACATGGTACAAAAGGGAGGCTGCATGGATTATGGATTGTGAGAAAGCATTAAATGAGAAGTAGGGAGATCTGAGTCCTAGTCTTGGCCCTTCTGGCCTTCGTCTTGACTTTGAGCAAGCCACTTAATTTCTCTGGGTATAGTGTAGGTTCTTTCCTAAAGCTTTTGGCTAGGTGATCTTAATTGGTTTCTTCTAGGTAAAAACTCTGGAAATCTGTGTGTATAAAAGAAAGATGACTTTTTACACTTCTGGTAGGACATAAATACCTTATTTTCGGAGTGCATGGTTTGAAGAGAGTATTTTGTCTATGGAACTGAATTTTGGCACAGGTTCTACTAACTAAACCATCACTGATGTGTATCTGTTGTGTGCTCATTGCTGTGGCGTGTATTGTGGAGAAAATTAAAACACTTAGGCTTCCTTCTAGATGGCTTTACTGTCTTAATTTATAAGGATGTATATGTAATGGTGAAATTTATTAGGTGGCTTCCGTGTGCCAAGCCTTGTGCTGGGCATTGGCAACTTGAAAATGCAGACCTTGTGCTTGAGTTGTTCTAGTATAGTAGAGGATGGACAGATGTATACATAATTAACACTGTAGCTTAACGTGTGTGATAATGAATCACTGAGTATAGAAAAGAGAGCAATTAACTTTGGGGAACAGCAACGGGAAGGGTCTTGGAGGAGCTAATATCCAAGTTGGGTGGAAATTGCAGGGACCGGGGTGTGGTGAGTGTGAGTGAGGTGTAAAGATGAAGAGAATTTCAAGCAGTGGACACAATATTTAAAGATTTGGAGGTGCCTGGCTGGCTCAGTTGGTGGTGTGTGGCTCTTGATCTTGGAGTTGTGAGTTCAAGCCCCATGTTGGGTGTAGAGATTGCTACAAAAATAAATAAATAAAAATAAAAAATCTTGAATAAAGAAAGACAAAGGTTTGAAGCAGCATATCATGTACTGGACTCATAAATAATTTGGTAAATTAGAATATAAAGTGTATATGTGGGATGGACAGAATGAGGATTAAGTTAGAGGTAGCAGTCATATCATCTGCCATGCCTAATAGATTTTACTTTTAGGCCATGGGAAGCCTTTAAAATGTTTTAAGCAGTGGAGTATGATTATAAAAATTTATGATAAATGTTTTTGAAACATTAAGCTATAACATATGTACATGTTAAAGTGCACAAATCAAAAGCATGTGGCTCAGTGAATTTTCACAAAGTTAACATACATATGGTCAGCTATGAACTATCACCCTGGTCAAAAAGTAAAATATTACAGATTCTAGAAACTCCCCTAAACACCCTACCAGTCCTTTCTAAATTACTCCCTCCTTCCCCTCTAGTGGTAATCCCTGATGACGAGGTTTTAACATCAGAGATTAATTTGCCTGTTTTTAATTGTATAAAGTCTTTTTTGTTCTTGTTTTTTGAAGATTTTATTTGCTCATGAGAGACACAGAGAGAGGCAGAGACATAGGCAGAGGGAGAAGCAGGTTCCCTGTAGGGAGCCTGATGCAGGACTAGATCCCAGGACCCCAGGAGTTGAGATCACAATCTGAGCCAAAGGCACACACTCAACCACTGAGCCACCCAGGTGGCCCTATTTTTGATTGTATAAATGGAGGGCTCCAGCATGTATTCTTTCCAGTGTACACATTCTGTGAAATTCATTCAAGTTGTTTGTAGTAACACATTCATTTTCATTGCTATATAAGATTTAATTATACTGCAGTTTATTCATTCTCTTGCTTACCTTGTAGATTCTCTTGTAGATTCTTTTGGATTGCAGTATAATTATTTTAGTTTTATTTGTAGAGACTTATGATTTATCCTGAGACTAATAGTTTAAATAGATTCAGATTTTTTACATATACAGTTGACTCTTGAACAACATAGGTTTGAAATATGCAGGCCCATTTGTGGGATTTCTCAATAGATATATGTATAGTACTGTAAATGTGTTTTCTTTGTGATTTTCTTAATATTTTTCTTACTTTATTGTAAGAATACAGTAAATGATACACATAATATACAAAATACGTGTTAATCGACAGTTACGTTATCAGTAAGGTTTCCAGTCAACAACAGGCTGTGGGGGTGCCTGGGTGGGTCAGTTGGTTAGGCATCCACCTCTTGATTTGGGCTCAGGTCATGATCTCAGGGTCATAAGATTGAGCTCTGTATTGTGCTGAGCGTGGAGCCTGCTTAGGATTCTCCCTCTCCCTCTGCCCCTCCCTCCTGCTTTCAAGAGCATATGCTCTCTCTCCATCTAAACAACAACAACAACAACAAAACCCCCAAATCCCGGTAGACTATTAATAAAGTTTTGTGGAAATCAAAAGTTAAATGCTAATTTTTGACTGCTAGGGGTGTCAGCACTCCTAACTCCTCTATGTTGTTCAATGGTTAACTGTATAATTATGCAGACTATGAATAATGGCAGTTTTCTTTCTTCCTTTCTAATCCTTTATAACTTTTCTCCTCTTATTACACTGTCTAGGATCTCTAATAGAATGTTGAAAAGAAGTGGTAACAGAAGACATCCTTGTCTTTTTTCCCCCTTTTCAGAGATTACTTTGAATATTTCACTATTAGGTATGATGTTAGCTTGTAAATTTGTTTTTTAAGATTACTTGGTATCAGACTAAAGAAGTTTCTTCCTATTCTTTCTTTGTTAAAAGAGAGAGTGTGTAGGTGTGTTTCTCATGAATCTTGTTATTAAATGTTTTTCCTGTTATTGAGATAATCATATTAAGTTTGTTCTTTAGGCTATTTGTGTTGATGAATTACACTGATCATTTTCAAATGTTAAGTGTATTTCTGGAATGATATGTATATTATCAGCATATATATTATTAGGTTCTGTTTATTAATACTTTGTTTAGGATTTTTGCAGTTCTGTCCATGAGAAAGATTGTCTTGATAATTTAACTTTTGTATAGTGTTCTGGTCAGTTTTTAGTACCAGGTTATGCTGGCATTATTAAATAAGAATGTATTTTTTGAAAGAGTTTATTAATAATTAGTGTTTTTTCTTCCTTAAATGTTTGGTAGAATTCATTGGTGAAGCCACCTACATGTGGAATCTTTTAATTAAGGGAAGTCACTTTCTTTTTAAATGTGTACTTATTAAATGTAGTATAATGTGCATAGAGAAAAATGGTCATTTAAGTATATAGCTTTTACAAAATGAACACCTTTGTGTAACTTACCAACCTGATCAAGAAATCATTGTTAGCATCATAGAAGAAGCCCCTTTGTGTCATTCCCTTCTAACGTTAACCACAATTCTGATGTCTGTCATATGTTAGGCTGGTTTTGGTGTTAGCTGTACTGGTTTTCTCACTGTGGTTTTTAATTAACATTTCTGTTATAACTAATGATGTTGAGCACCTTTCAGTGTGCTTATTTGCTGTTTGAATATCCTCTTTGGTGAAATGGGTGTTCAGATCTTTAGGCCATTTTTTAAAAAATATTTTTAAAGATTTTATTTATTCATGAGAGAGAGAGAGAGAGAGGCAGAGACACAGGCAGAGGGAGAAGCAGGCTCCATGCAGGGAGCATGATACAGGATACTAGGATCACATCCTGGGCTGAAGGCAGGCGCTCAACCGCTGAGCCACCCAGGGATCCCTTTAGGCCATTTTTAAATTGGGTTATTTGTTTACTTATTGTTAAGATTTGAGGATTCTTTTTTTATTTATTTTTATTTTTATTTTTATTTTATTTATTTATGATAGACAGAGAGAGAGAGAGAGAGAGAGAAAGAGGCAGAGACACAGGAGGAGGGAGAAACAGGCTCCATGCCGGGAGCCCGACGCGGGACTCGATCCCGGGACTCCAGGATCGCGCCTTGGGCCAAAGGCAGGCACTAAACCGCTGAGCCACCCAGGGATCCCCTAGATTTGAGGATTCTTTATGTATTCTGGATGTAAGTTCTTTACCAAGAACTAAATGTTTTCTCCCATTCTTTGGCTTCTTTTTTTAATTAATAATACCCTTTGAAGGGTAGGAGTTCTTGATTTTGGTGAAGTCCAGTGTACTAACTTTTTTCTCATATAGATTGTGCTTTTGTGGTCATAATAACTCTTTGCCTAATCCAGGGTCACACAAATTTTCTCCTATGTTCTGAAAGTTTAATGTTTTACCTATTACATTTATTTTATTTTATTTTTTGTTTTTGAATTTTGTTTTTAAGCTCACCCACTGTGGGGCTTGAACTCAGAGCCTTGAGATTAAGAATCACATGCATCACTGACTGAGCCAGTCAGGTGCCCTTATCTTTTACATTTAGATTTA